>NC_074675.1:10181877-10523543 GCF_029448725.1 Salvelinus fontinalis | reverse complement strand
GAACTTAACATTATAGTTCAACAGTGCTATAAACTAGCAAATACATGTGGGACTACAACAACTCAATTGTGTTTTGTTTGTGCAGACAATCATGAGAGTTGTTTTGAAGGAAGACTAAACAATGAATCATTTGTAAAAAAAATAAATAATAATAACAGTACAAAGCATAACAATTTGGCTATTCGGAATAAAAATACGACATTATCAAGTGTGGTCAATGCTAAAACATCTATCCTGTATGTGCAGCAGGTACAAAAACTCTTATATGCCAAGGGTGTGTTATCATGACTAATTTGAAATAATAGATCAGTTTGAATCTTTCAACATAGATCTTCAAAAACAGGAAAACAAGATGGGAACACAACAAAGAATATACTGCAGGGATACCTAACCATACCTGACTGAAGGTAAAGAGTCCTTTTTAAAAGAGAATGTGATGTATTGTCCCATCGCTCTATATTCAGCCGAGCCCTGGGCTGGGCATGGCCCTCAGAGAGACCCAATCCCTGATTATTTTTCACCTTGTTTACGGTTGCACACCTCTGCGGCGCTCTCTCCCTCCATCCCTCGCTCCATCTCCCTCTGCATGGGCCCGTCTCATTACGTCCATCTCAAGGAGTCAGTCAGCGGAAAGAGGGAGCGAGGGAGGAGAATGAACGAGGGGGAGGCAGGGAGGGGACAGGTAATACAGGGACAGGTAGGGGAAGCGCCGGTGAAGAGATAGGAAGAGTAAAAGTCGATAGTTGAGAGTAGAGGTTGTTGGATGAGAAAGTGAGAATGTTTGCTGTTCAAACGGCATGACAGGTGAGAATGTTTACTGTTTTCAAACTGCTAACAGTGTTATATTGAAATAACCCCTCTAACCCACAGGCAGATTGGATGGGATATGACAAAAGACAATTTGTAACACTAAGACCCCAATCTAAGTCATGATTTGCATGATGACAAGTGTAGCAGTGATTACATTCTGAGCCTACTGTACTGTGGGAGGTTTAGAAGCTAATGCGTTGTCTTATACAAGACTGCCATGACAACCAGGCCAGGGATTGACTAGCCTACATTTCCTCAAAGAACAAGGTGCATTTGGAAGTCAGCATACTCTGACTTACAAATCAATATTTGAAAGAAAAATAGATGAGTTGAATCAATATGTCACGCCTGCTACCGCTCTTCCCCCCTGGCGCTCGAGGGTGCCAGGCTCCCCAGCACTACGCACACCTGCCACCATCATTATGCACACCTGCCTTCCCCCATCACGCGCATCAGCGATTATTGGACTCACCTGGACTCAATCACCTCTGTCATTACTTCCCCTATATCTGTCTGCTCCCCCGCTCTGTTCCCCGCTTCAGCATTGATTGTCATATGTCCTTGTATACCCGTGTGCTGACGCTGTTCCTGTCTTGTTCCATGTCTGTTCCGATTAAATGTTTGACTTGCTGTACCTGCTTCTCTACTCCAGCGTCGGTCCTTACACAATTGGCCTATCCACCTTATGCAGCCTGGCAACAAGGGTGCAGCCAATTTGTTGCGGTTGTTTTCCAAGTTCTGGCGTGTTGACAAGCAGTTGATTATTAAATATAAATGACATGTAAAACCTACTAAACAACATGCACAGAATTTGAAAGATATGGTACTTCTCTGTTGAGGACAATTAGCGTTTTCAACTAGCATAAGCACTTGGAAGCCGGCGTTAGCGTAATAAGCATTCTCACAGAGATAACATGGTGGGTTAGCTAGTTAGCTTTGTCACACATTAGATTGCAAATATCCTAATGTTATCGACATAAAACATTTTGGAACAGTTTCTGTCTTTTGTCATTGACATTCTGTGTCTAACAACATTGCCTTTCCTACATTTATCTTTGATTGAAAAGGAATACAGCCTGTATGGTTAATGACCATTAGATACAGTCAAATAAGCTAACTAGCTAACCTGCCATGTTATCTATGGAAATGCTAATTATGCTAACGTTGACTTCCGAGTGCTTGTTTAAATTTTTAAGTTTAAAAACATTTCCTCAACAGAGAATTAAAATATATTTTAATTCTGTGCACTTTATTTAATAGTTTTGACAAATGTAACTCATATTTAATGATGGTTTCGCTTGTTTGTCATTGAGCCAGCCCGGAAGTAGAAAAACATTTGTGCTCGATCAGGAACTGAGTCAAGTGGGCAGGACTACAGAAGGAGAGTAGTTTGGAGTGATTCAATCATAACTTCAGTGAAAAGAAGACAATTGTGACTGCGCTATGATCTGTTATTGGAGGGACTAAGGATGTAGCTCAACACAAGGGATTGGCACAGTTGGGCAGAGGTACAAAGCTCAGTGACAGTTGCACTTGGTGTTTGGCCATGTCCTCTGGCTATACTGTAGGATGCTCTCCTGGTGGCACACAATGCAGTGCCAATGCGTTCTGGGTTAAACAGGTTTTGAGAAGCTGTGTGGTGTAGTGGCATGAATGGGTTTATAAACTGTTCTGTGTGGGCTGGAAAACATCAAAAATAGCAGTGCGTCTGTGTGTAGCCCATTAAAACATACATCTGAAGTTAAAAATATACACAGTATGGAGTGATAAGCAATTATTTCCATAATGATAATAAAGAATACAGAATGCTACAAACCCAAAGATGATTGGTCATTTTTCTTCCTGTTAAACTATCGTTTGACACACCGTACAGCACTAGCTTATTACTGTACACAGGGGGTGTGTGACTGTGCGTGAAACAATGTGCTGGGAGGGAGATAGAATACAGGGAAATAATAGCAATCTGTCCCCTGTGCTGTATGCCTAACAACTGTGTGTCAAAATGAGAGGGATCCATTTTTCCACATTACTAGCTTGCATGGCAGCTGAAACATTACCATGGCACGTGTGCAGAATAGATAAACCTCAAACCTAGGAAAAAAGCCTGGTTTTAGGGGAACAAAACCGATCTAAGACAATGATGACATGTCCAAGTGTATTGTTAGATTCATCTCATTAAACTAATGTGGAGATTCTCACACAAATTTGAATCATACAGTGTGATAGTACAATGTCAAGTAATTTATACAGTGGCACTTACATGGAACACCAGGTGTATGGTGTAAATATAACAAACTGTGACTGACAGAGGCAATTTAACTTGGCGGTTCAAAGACACAAAACATGGTTTTGATGTGACACACTCAACACAACACAATTACAGTGGGGTACAGTAGCTGTCCTGCAGTCAGTACAGTAAATTGATTAAATTGACCTTACAGTATTCTTTATGTACTCTATGCTTTATGTTGTCGCTCTTTCTGTACAATACAGCTAATGCCACTGTGCCACAGCATAACCCTCTGCCCCACCAGAGAACCAGTGTCCCAGAGAAGCGTTTTTCCCGGCACAGTTAGGTACGATTATCTCGCCACTTTCCCTGTTTCTAGAGCAGAACTAATTAAAGCTGAAAAAGAGAGTTCCCTCACTATCCATGCACGACGTGTCTTACCGAATGTATGCACGGATATAAAAAGGCTTCTGCTGGAATGTGACAATTTTCTAAACCTGTCCATCACGCTAGCTTGTTCTATTCAGAAACTTCTGGAATTGTGTTGTTGTTTTTTCTGTTTTGGAGTATTTGGGTTACTTCTGGATGTTGTGATTGAATAATTTACTTGCTTGTCTTAGTGGTTACACTTTATTTTACAGTATTGCTTATTAGCTAGTATATAAGTACATTTAATATGGCAATTTTGTTTATTTTTTAAGCACCACTAAACATAATTTGGAAACAGGAAGTTGCGATAATGCTTAACTGAAGTTAATATTTGTTAATATTTTTTTGTCATCTTTTCTACCGTGACTCTGGGTATCACAATTTAAAGCCAAGTGATGGAAATAGTAGGCTTCTTATTGAATGTCTAGCATTGGAAAATTCATGACTCCCTGGGTGTGTTTCTACCCCTGGATAATTCCAGTCTGTCTAAACACGGAGACAAGAGAAGGTGATCAAGCTGAGGGTAAACATATCTGCAGGTGCACCAGATGTTTTTACCCATGATTCGTTGCGTCATGCTGGTTTCAGCTGATGCAAGAGGAGACACCTGCAATGCACTGCGCTTTTGAACATTTTAGAATCCCAATATTGTACTCTTGGGCAAAACTTCCTTTGCTACATTTTTGGCAGGTTGGCATTCATCATCATGACTCTTGACCTGGAGGCAGTGGTCACTAGCTAGCACAGCCAAAAAGTCATAAAATCGGATTTTAAACCAACACTAACCTCAGCCTGGTCTCATAGACTACATGCAACATAGTAAAAGTAGATCTGGGGCGCTCTAATTTGTATGATATGTTACGTTTGGTGTGGTTACATAAGACAGATGGTTACTTAGGGCAAAAATGAAAGTAGGGCGGTTGGTCGGGTGGATGGGTCAGAGTATAACGCAAACTTCTAGCAACCTAAAGGTTCCGAATTCAAATCTCATCATGGGCAGCTTTAGCATGTTAGCTAATTAGCAACTTTTCAACTACTTACTACTTTTTAGCTACTTTGCAACTACTTAGCATGTTAGCTAACCCTTCCCATAACCCTTTTAGACAAAACTTCCCTTAACGCTAACCCTGTTAGCTAACCCTTCCCCTAACCATAACCTTAACCGTTTAACCTAACTCCTAAACTTAAACCTAACTCTAACCCTAACCCCTAGTCTAGCAAACGTTAGCCAGCTAGGTAATGTTAGCCACCTAGCCACCTAGCTAGAATTCATAACATATCATGCGTTTTGAAAATTCGTAGCATATAGTACGTTATGAAAATTTGTAACATATTGTACATTTTGCAAATTTGTAGCATATAATACGAATTGTAATTTGTAACATATCATAGGAAATGTGTGATGGCCATCCACAAATGAATACATACCATACAAAACACTATAAATCAAGTTAGAGTAGCTTGTCTAACTATCTTAGCTGACATGCCTGCTGGCAAGGTTGCTAGACTTTAGAAAAGCTAGCATTTACTTAATGTACTGAAGAAATTCTTTCAATCTTTTACCCTTATTTTAGGTGACACGCAGAGAAACATTCTAGTTTCTTTAAAAAAAGACTCACCAGTCAGGAGGATACAGACAGCTCAAGAGGTATGCTTAGATATGCAGACAAATACTTGGTTTAAATGTAATCTGGCACCTTATGAGAATATCATGATATATATGTATTAATGATGTGTGTCATGATCCACCATGTACTATGTTGTAATTTTGCTCTATGATGTAAAATCCTAGGCATGTTAGTGCAGTATATTGAGATGTGTGATTTCCAACAGTCAGAATGACACCCTCATTAAAAATTGAACAAGTAAAGAGGTATGCTTAGATAACCTATGCAGAAAAATTGACATATTTTTGACATAGAATTAGGCATAATGATTATGGCTCTAGATTCGAGGAAAAAATATGTTTCAGGGGTTTGGAAAATGCTCCATTCTCTGACTTCCCACTCCATCTTCACGTACTTCGTGCCCCATCTAAAATAATGGGTGCATTACACCCCTAGCTGCATAATTGGGCCCATGAAATATTAACAGTATTTTAATATTTCAGTGCAAATAATGAGGGCTCTTGACCTCTGTATTTAAATTTAATCATTACATGAAGAATTTAGGGGCATTTTCCCCCTTGTCTCTTTCTCATTTCCTGAGAAACTTCGGAGAGTGATGAAGAACCTGTTGTTACATAATAAATGAACATCATAGAAGATTCATCAAGAAAATGAGTCATAAAACAAAGTGCTTATTGTGAAAATGTTGAATACATCAAATTAGAAAATGTCTGAATAGCTAGCAAATCAATTTCATTTGAAATATTTCTGCATATACAAGCACCTATTCAAATACCTAAGACATCAGGGAAGTAAAAATATTTCCAGGTGAAAAGGTGAGAAGTGTGTGCCTCTGAGTATGTGTGATTCGGTGTGTGTGTGTGTGTGTGTGTGTGTGTGTGTGTGTGTGTGTGTGTGTGTGTGTGTGTGTGTGTGTGTGTGCGTACGTTTGTCTGTGGAGAGAGTAAGGTAAAGGGTCGGGCACGAAGCATCTGACAGCTTCATCAAAGAGGGACAAACACCGACGCGCAGACACAGGCTGAAGGTCGGCCACGCCGTAATGGCTGGCCCCCGCTCCCATTTGTCTAAATCAGGACGTGTGCATTTAGCAATCAGCCACAGGTAAAAAGGCATTTGGCTGGCTGTCATACCCAGTCACCTTCATCCACGCCTGTATCGCCCAGTGGCCCTGTCAGGCAGGAGGCTGGACGCAGCCCGACTCAGGTAGCACAATAACTCTTATCATCAAGAGCAGCGGCGAGCCAGATAGACACGTTATTATTCTGAGACACACATTCCATCCTAGGTATGGAGGGTAGTAGACAGACAGAGAGAAAGAGGGGGAGACAAAGGGGGAGAGGGTTAGAGGTAGAGGAGTGGGAGGGGAGGGGGGAGGTGAAAAGATAGGCAGGTTTTCAGTAGAATCAAGCAGAGAAAGGATGAGAGAAGAATGGAGAGATGGTACAGCTGGGGAGATTGGGGTAACGAAAGACGGTGCAAGAGAGAGAGGAAGGAGGAAAGGGAGAAAGAATGTCAGGAAAGATGAAAAACTGAAGGGAAGTGTGAAAAGGGGTGAAAGAGAGCTGATTCTCTGAGGTGAGAAAACAGTTAGGCCTATGTGTTAGGACCCAAACACAGACACAGCCTCATGAGTACAGAATTCATCAAGAGGGACTGAGGAGGATATTGATCTGGTTGAGGTAAACAATATTTGCCCTGCACACATGCATTTCTCACCTGCAATCAGATACTGCGCAAATTGCCTTTTGTCGATTTGTAATTATATAGGTGAATGATTTCCTGGCAAAGCAGCCTATTGATAAAATGTCTTTTTTTGCCGATGTGTTGTGTAGCTGTGTGAGGCATCTATGGCAGTAAGTACAGGGCAGTGTTACATTTAACTGTTTGCTTTTCAGTAATGAGACGTAGAGTAGAGTAGCAAGTCAGTTTGCCTAAGACCTGGACTGGTTCCATTCTGTTTCTCATTTCAAATCCAATAAGCACTACAAATACACCTTGTTTTTAAATGGTGATCGAATTGCACAATATAGACGCAGGCTGAATGCAAAGGTGATTTGATAACCACTCTACCACATCTATTCCTCATCTCCATCTCTGTGCCAGCCACCAGATGACTTGGACCTTACCTAGCTTGTGAAATCTACAAATATACTTTTTACAGAGTCTGCCAGTTTTACCTCTGAGGCTTCCCATCTCAATCCCTCACAGAGCTATCTCCCCGCCCTGCCCACGCACACTGACACCACTGTCGCCCCAGCTCACCAAGGGAGCAAAGAGGCAGGATTAAATACCTTCAGAGACTAGGCATGGTAATTGATGATAGGGGCGATCTCAAGCCCCCCATTTCCTGGGCGATGACTTGAAAGCAAAAGTGACTATGTCAGGGACAGGATGTCCCTCTCACGACATCCAAACGTCTCCACCTAAGCCTCCCTGCCCTCTACCCCCTCCACCCCTTTTCCCCTGGCCTGTATAAGCCCAAGCACCTGGCCACAACTGGGAGAGGGGCCAGAGAGTCACACACTGCTCTTTTTATAGACACTCGTTGGAGCTCAGCCAGAAATGTGGACCAAGCATTAATCATGAATTTCAATTTGCCACTAATTTCATTCATCTCCGTCTGTGATACCTCTGGGTTTGCGATTCCAGATTTTTAAGTGCCACCACAATCCCATTGGTTGGTTTGATTGCATACCTGAAGGGTATAGAAGCATAAATAGTCGGAAAATATGTGCAAATTACTTTCTCTGGGTAAATGCATGGTTTTTCGACAAAATGCAGGATATGTTAGTCAATACAATATACTGAGGATACCATACTGGAAGGAATAATCTAGTATCCAATGCAACAGACATTACTGTAGTCATGTTGTTGTACTATGGTTTCTTTTGAATCTGGCCTTTTGTATTTTACCTTCTCTTGAAATGCTTGAAATGCTTGAAACCATTTCCTCCCAAACACTACATATTTCCTAGCCTGAGCAAGACCTAGTCCAGCGGTATGGTTGTCTATAAAGGATAGCCTAGCTATACAGTACTACCAGAATGACTACTACTTGTAAACAACATAAAAAACAACTATAAAATCACCATTTACAAAGATGAAGTAAGAGAAAGGTATAAAAATCATATCCTATCCAACAATAAATGGTTGACTTGTAATAAAGTCAGAAGTATGAAATTTGTTGATACCCAGAGCTCAATTTTCCTTTCCGGTGTCCTAGAGATACATTTCATTTCCTGTAATGAAATGAGGCAGATGATGAAGACTTGAGGAGGTATTCTCTGTAGTGACAACAGTCGTCTCACACCTGTTCTCTCACATCTGACCATCTCCCTGTCTGACGAACCCCCTGGGGTCTGACCTGCAGTTGGAAAGATAGTCAGATACGTGCTGCGTCTGGTAAACAGACACAGTGGGTGCTGCTGGCATTGATGAGAAGTAGAACTTTGGATATTCCGAGATATCGGCAGACACAAAGACAGATGATTCCAACAGAGATAACCAGACAGAAAGATGAGCAGACAGAAGGTAATGTTCCTGATGCATTCCTTCTCTCTGCCTGAGGGACTATGCATGTGTTTATCGAGCATCAGCAAGTCCTTTTGTTTTGCTTAGTCCGACGTTGCCCCCTGTCTAAGGCTCCAGTGGTTTACATATTCCATTCGCTGCCCTGAGACGCCGCTGGGAGAGGAAAAATAGCCCTTGGTGCGGTGCATCTTGCTTTGTGTGGTTCACATAGCAACGGGACCCTGTAACCTCTAGAGGTCGGTCACCCGGGAATTCTGGGAAGCTCAACTGTCAGATCTGGCAGCCACTCAGGCGTGGAGTATGAACCGGGGGGAGAAAAAGACCAGCGCACACACTGTAAAAACTACTGCTCCACACACACACACACACACACACACACAGTCAAAAATCCGCATCCACCTCTCCATAACTGCCTCAACCCTCCCTGGTGACTCAGTTTGATCCCAGGGATGAGATCACTTCCTTGCAGATACTGTACCCTGTCTTTGTATGGGCTGTTTTACCAGGGTTAAATTGATACCCCAGGGAGAAACAGGGGGGTAAGAGATCAATGGGTATGGGAGAGGGGGTGTCAAGGGATGCAATTAATCTCTATCAAAATGCTCCTTTTAGGTGTAATTAGAAATTCTCTCAACATGGGGAGATGGGAGAGCCAGGATTACAGTGATGAGGACGGGGTGACATCTGTATACTGAGACAAGGGGTAATTTGTCTCTCTAACGAGGATGTAATATTGATTGGGATGCAGGCTGACTGAGATCATGCAGTACCTCACTAGCATTTTATTTTACAGTCACATTGATTGTCAAAGGCAGAACAGAACAGGAATAACAAACACTGGCAATACAATCTAGCCTGCATGTGTTTAGCATACACTTACAATAACATGTTCATTGTGATGATAAATGTATATTTTGATAGCTGCTCTACTAATATAGTATATGCCATTTAGCAGACACTTTTATCCAAAGGAACTTACATTCATGCATACATTTCATTGGTCCTGTAACGATCGTCTGTGGTGGAAGAATGACCGGACCAAGACGCAGAGTGGTAAGTGTCCATGTTTTAATATAATCCACTGAACACGACAAAAAATACAAAATAACAAAGTAACCTAACCGAAACAGTCCCGTGTGGCATGAACACAGACACAGGAAACAAACACCCACAAACCAACAGTGAAAACAGGCAACCTAAATATGGTTCCCAATCAGAGACAATGCAAAACACCTGTCTCTGATTGAGAACCATATCAGGCCAATTGACAAACCTAAACATAGAAACACATAACATAGACTGCCCACCCCAACTCACGCCCTGACCATACTAACTAAAGACAAAACAAAGGAAAATAAAGGTCAGAACGTGACAGGTCCCAAGAATTGAAACAACTAACCTGGCATTACAAGCGCCATGCTCTACCAACTAAGCTAACAAGGACCATGTTACCAGGGCAACACCTCCATTCTACAAAGACCTAGCCCAATAATAGACTAAAGGAGCCTAATGTTACTCCTTATTGTCCAAGGACCTTACATGTTCTGTTAAGAGGTGAATTGCCTCTGGCATCCAAAAACAGCCAAATACTCCATCTAAAAGCAAATAGTTTCTCAATTGTGGTACAGTTCTAGAAACATAAAGTGCTCTACTTTCATATCAAATCGAAATAATTTCACAAATGATAAATATACATTTACTGTAACTATTTTAACCGGTTTTAACACAGTGGCAGCCGACGGTATATTTCAGTGACAACACGTTTGTGGCGTCCGTCTTCCATTTACACACAGGTGTTCGGAGACACATATAGTTAATTAGCACCGGCAGGCCTCTGTCTTCTGTCTGTTTCCGTAAACGAGTGCTGTAACAAATAGGACTGTGTGGGAAGCCTACCCTTTAAAAAGGTATGTAGGCATTTTTTTTTATTATTTCTCACTGATGTGAAAGATATGTTCTTTATGTTTCCAAAACCATACCACAAGCATTGCATTTTAACATTCAGAATGAGTGTTAGGGCTCTTAACAAAACTCCCCCAGCCAGAAGATACTATCACCAATAGGCGCTAAAGGTAATTAGTGTCTATGAATGGGTTACGTGCACTGTAATCAACAATTGAGACATATGCTCAACAGACATATCCAAACATGCAATACTCTAGTGAAGGCTATAGGTGAATGTTTGGGTGTAGGCCATTAATTGCTTGGGGCCCCCCTCACCTCGTTGGGGCTGCAGGGGCCTCCGGCAGCACCCCAGTGATTGTCAGTACTGTAGTTTTCAAGGCAAAACCTGGCCAAAAACAGGCAATCGTTTTATTTGATGGAGAGCACTGGTTAGACTCCAAAGACAAGAGGTAGCGCTAAAGCATGTATTGTAGAGGCCTACTTACTTGGAATTCCGACGGCTTACTTCCTGATAAGGCTCTTTATCCTCGTGAGCCAAATCTTCCTCATTGGCTCGTAGCAGAGTCATACTATCGTCTCCATGCTTGGGTCATTGTGTCAACAGATATATCTCTGAAAGAGTGACATGACAATCCCGAGCCTGAATTTCCAGCAATTAATAGGGCGTCCGACATCATTAGTCTCTGTGAACAGGAATAAAACAGAGTGTTTGAGTGGGCCACGGAGGTGATTTAAATGCAAAAGAGGCCAGGGTTCCCGAGCAATCCATCTCATAAACCTGATTTTGGACTAAATGTTTGATTCATAACCGCCTGGTAATGACTTTCCCGTCAAAAAGGAATTGCGTCAGGGTCAGATTTAATCCGTACCTTGTTCAGATGATATCCTATCAAAGCCTGGAGGGGTGTTCCTAGGGACCACACGGTGGCTTACAGGTAAGAGGAAATGACAACCACCTATAACCATTATGAAATCACATCGTTTAAGGAATGACTCTCAGTTTCATTTCCCTATGTCCTCAAATTGCAGGCATATTAGCCTACACACACAAGTAGACTCTTCCGAGCATGTAGACTTTGGCAAACAACACAGACAGGTATGACATACATGGCATACAAACAAGCATATTTTCTGTCTCTTTCTTGTCCTCTCTCTCACACATGCAGGGACTGAGAAATACACAGACACACACACAAACACTTTCCTCATAGCCGACACCCATATTTCACCGTAGCTCCAAGGGCCTCCTCCTGTGACAGTCATTAACTGTGTGACAAGTTCCAAATCGTCAACCCACACCATGTTGTCAGATTTCACTGCTTATGAGTTTTCAGCTGCGATGCAGCTACCTGACAGGAGGCGTCAAGGAGACTGCAATAAGCAACCCAAGCCTCTCCATGGCACCATGTCTCAAATAAATGAGTACAGATGTAGGATCTTAATTGGATCACCCTGTTGCAGGAGTACTTTCCTGCAATGCAGGACCGTTTTAAATTGTAGTCTATTTTAGGTTTCAAAAGGCTTCTGAAGTTTGTTCTGAAGTTTCCACTTTGAAATTTCAGACTTGATTTTCCCTTATGAAAAATGTATCAACCTCTACAAAACGTCCATTAATTATAATCCAAATAATAATTTACATTTCCAGGATTATTTTCCTTCTGTAGAAAACTGGCTCAAATTAACATCCTACATACAGTACGTAGTGTGGTGCAGATTCATTTCTTTAAAGTTGAAACACACGACGTCATACAGACACATTGGATATGCTAAGATCAATGAATACATTACATGCAAATACTAGCAAGGTCAAGCCCTCGATTCAATACTATTTGAGCCTTCTGCCCTGCCATACTTGTCATTTTACCTTAAACTACACTAGAGCTTATTGCTCATGCCCTGTTTAGTGTAAGTAAAAGGAAAATATTACCTTCAACAACAAACGTTATTGCGTTTATGATTCATACCACGGCCTAGCATGACCTGTACATGTCATGTGTTGAGTGTGTATGCAGTTCTGTGTTTGTGTATATGAATTAAATCAGACCAAAGACAACCTTGCGTTAGAGTTAAAAATGAATAGGAATTGTGTAGCGTTCATCACCAGCTACTGTTCCTCAGTTGAGCAGCTCATTCTTGTTATTGATAGACATTTATGAAAAATAATTGTACAGTAACTGTTGATTACCGGACTTGAACCAGGACATACATTCAAAACAGGGAACATGCAGTACATGAACAATGAACACAATGTTTTGCTAAGTTTTGTCTCCATGCATGACACAAAAAGTAGCCTTATATTTCTCAAAATTCTTCATTGCCTGAAATTTCACAGTCAGCACCAAACCAGCAAGAACAGGGCTGTCCAATCCAGACGATATGGAGATCAAACACCATACCAGCCAGCCAAGACGACCCGCGGCAGCATGTGCTACCCGCTACCCCCAGCCGGCTCTTGAAAGGCGACACAATTCCGATAAATGTATTCCTGTCAACATTGCTGCGATGCGTTTTTAATACAGCCCCCAGAGGATTCAGGGCACAAACAGGCAGAGTCAAACTCAATTTCTCTCAGTAGAAAGAGCGATGTGACAACTGCCTTATGCAGGTCAGGGACAGTCAGGGACTAGCTGTCCAGGCAGCCCGTCTGGCCCCAGTCAGATATGGCTGAGGAAGCGATGTGCTATGAACCACCATGTCCTGAACAGGTTAGTGAGGATCTCAACTCCAGGGACTAAAAAGTCAATAGCATGCTGTGTCCATGTATTTCTAATTTTATAGTTTAAACAGACTCAAAGATCAGTGAAAGTGTATTATGTCATGGCAACTGGGCGAGCTTGCGTCAAATACGAATAGATGCTTGCAGGATCACATCTAATCTCAAATTGGGTTTTAAAAATGACCTGGTAACAAGGGTTATGAAATATGGATGTTAAAATGGACAGATGTCAGCCTTCAGGTCAAAATGTAATTTAGAGCTCCTTTAATCATTAAATAATAATCAATGTGGTTCTGTGTGTCATATACTGACATTACCATACCTTTAATATCATGGCAGAAAGAATTCATACCTCTTGACTTAGTCCACATTTTGTTGTGTTATAGCCTGAATTCAAAAATGTTTCTCACCAATATACACAAAATACCCCGTAACTGAGTGAATACTTTGTAGAAGCACCTTTGGCGGCGATTACAGCATTGAGTCATCTTGGGTATATCTGTATCAGCTTTGCACATCTGAATTTGGGGATTGTCTCCCATTCTTCCTTGTAGATTTTCTCAAGCTCTGTTAAGTTAGATGGAAACCGGTGATGAACAGCAATCTTCAAGTCTTTCCAAAGATTTTCAATGGGATTCAATCCTGGGTTTTGGTTAGGCCACTCAAGGACTTTCACATTCTTGTTCTGAAGCCATTTCAGCGTTGCTTTGGCTGTATGCTTGGGGTCATTGTCCTGTAAGAACGTAAAATGTAAATCTTCGCTCCCAGTCTAAGGTCATTATACACTCTAAAGCAGGTTCTCATCAATGATTTTCCTGTATTTGGCTCTCTTCATTGTTCCTTATATCCTTACCAGTCTCCCAGTCCCTGCCACTTTACCATAGTTCTTTGCATTCAGGCCAAAGAGTTACATTTTTGTCTCATTAGACCACAGAATATTTTGCCTTATGCTCTGAGGTTTTTCACGTGCCTTTTTACAAACTCCAGGCGTTCTGTCCACTCTCCCATAAAGCCCCGATTGGTGAAGTGCTGTAGAGACTGTTGTCCTTCTGGCAGGTCCTCCCATCTCAACCAAGGAAATATGTAGTTCTGTCAGAGTGGTCATTGGGTTCTTGGTCACCTCCCTGACCAAGGTCCTTCTTACCTGGTTACTCAATTTGGTCAGATTGCCAGCTCTAGGCAGAGTATGGGTGGTTCCATATTTTTCCAATTTCCCAATGCTGGAGACCACTATGCTCCTGGAAACGTTCAACACTCTAGAAATTGTTTTATACCCTTCTCCAGATATATGCCTCATCACAATTATATCTCTGAGATCTACAGACAGTTCTTTGGACTTCGTGTTATAGTTTCTGCTCTGACATGCACTGTCAGCTGTGGGACCTTATATAGACAGGTGTGTTTCTTTCTAAATTATGTCCAAACAATTGAATTGGCCACAGGTGGATGATCAAAGGAAATTGGATGCACCTGAGCTCAATTTGGAGTGTTATAGCAAAGGGGTGTGAAGACTTTTGTAAATGAGATATTTCTGAATGCTGTTGTCAATAAATTTGTTAAAATGTCTAAAAACATGTTTTAACTTTTTCATTATGGGATATTGTATGTAGATGTGTGGGGAAAAATCTATTTAATACATTTTTGAGTTCAGGCTGTAACACAATAAAATGTGGACTAAGTCAAGTGGTATGATTACTTTCGGAAGACACTGACTATATTTGATTTCGGGGTATAGGCACAGTTTAATAAAGTACCAAATGTTGTTTGATATAGCTAACCATCATATCAGTTGAACAGTAATAATCGCTGTTTGAGACGGCGATAAGACAACAGAACGATGGTGTCTAACACGGGACATTTATGTAGCCCTTACCTGCAGTCAATGACCAAAAGTGCCCTCTTTGGTCTCATGGGTGGAATGTTATTATTAATCATTTTCACAACTTAATAAAGATTATTTTAGAAAACCTGATGAAAATCCGATGTTTCTATCTCAAACTGTTTTGTTATATTTCAGTCTTCTGTGATGTATATAAAGTGTAATATTGGGATGCAAACTCAAAATGGAATACATTTCAACTCTCTATCTGATATGGTACAGGTGTCTTCTTTTTTAACCCCATAACCATGTGTGTGAGGTGTATACTTTTGTTTCAAAGTAGATTTGATTGTACCAAGAATCCCTCTGTTTGACCCTGCAATAAAAGGTTAACAGAAATGGCACCAGATTAGTTCCCAGTCTGTCAGATGGAGCTGACGCAACCAGAGTGCTGACAGGACATAATGAGTTATGAACAGATCAACTCCTGTTTTCGTCCTCACCTGACCACTCTACACCATCAATACTTACAGACTACTAAAGAGGTTACACTCCAGCGCTTCACATTGGACCTCATAGGGCAGTGATGAGGCAGTGTTGAGTTAACACTGCATGCCAACAACATAACATTAAACAGACTTCACCACACCTTAGTAACACATTTAGACTCATATCAGTGTAAGTGTGCAACTGCCTTGAAGTTAGCTACTATAACTGATTCCAGTCACCGCAGCCAAAGCATTTGCATTAGGCACTTCTCAGAGGGAAAGACGTGACTAAGATCAATGTGGATTTGAGGTGCTATACGAGAGATATTGGAGATTGCCCTGGCTTGCAAAGCTTGGGACTTGGCCAGTAGAGTACTTGAGTGCATATAGTGGTACCACTGCAGTGACAGTGAGCTCCTTCAGACTACAGTGTAGAGTGCTTTCCCTTATGGCAAATCACAGCCAGTCCATATTCATAATCATTCCCATTAGTCTTCAGCCAAACTGCCCTTTACCTCCATTTTGCCCCTCAATTATTCTTCCTGTGTACACTTTGCTGTAGCTACTTCCACATCAGCACTCGTGGACTGCTGGGAAGCTTTAAGTGGTCCTTTAGAGGTAAAAAGCTACTCGGGTTGTAAGTCCTTCATGGAACAGAAATCATATTGTAAGAACAATGAAAGGAAAAGCAACTGTGTGAATGCTGTTATCTAAAGGGATTCATTGTGGAGTGATTGTGTGTATCTGCATGCCATGCCCACATGACCTCATTTGATTTTAGTTCCAATATATATCTTTGGGGACTGCTTGCAGACTCAAATAATACAACACTTACCGTAAATCATGCAAATTATACTTCCTACAGAGCTTTAGTATAATGCATAATTGCCCTAATGCTCAATGGAAACAATGAGAACATTTCCAGCGTTTCACAAAAAATGTGTCTGTGCTTTTTGGGAAAATCCTTTGTTGTATTGGCCCTTTCTTCACAACCCTTCACATTGCTTTGCACCCTGCTATCATCCAAAAGGCGAGGTCAGTACAGGTGCATCAAAGCTGGGACCGAGAGACTGAAAAACAGCTTGTATCTCAAGGCCATCAGACTGTTAAATAGCCATCACTCGCACATTAGAGGCTGCTGCCCTATATACATAGACTTGAAATCACTGTTAAATAATGTTTACATATTTTGCAGTACTCATCTCATACATATATACTGTATTCTATCCAATTTTACTCTATCTTAGTTTATGCTGCTCTGACATTGCTCGCCCAAATATTTATACATTCTTAATTCCATTCCTTTACTTTAGATTTGTGTGCATGTGTGTAGTCATGTGAAATTGTTAGATATTACTTGTTAGATATTACTGCACTAATGTATCTAGAAACACAAGCATTTCGCTACAACCGCAATAACATCTGCTAAACACGTGTATGTGACAAATCATTTTTGGGGTGATTTGGTTCCAATTTATCTTGGCCTATGTTATGGGTGCCGAGATTATCTTCACCCTTGAACCCATCATGCATGATCCTCCTTTAAGTTCATGTACCCACTGCTCTGTTCTGACGAGAGGTAGCTTTGGTCTTCGCCAAGGGATGTTGTTTCATTAGGTCTGACCGGAAACCCTGTGATTACACACTTCCAATAGGATGATAAACCCAAGGTACATACTGCCTCTCTTAGGTGCCACTCTCTTTCTCTCTCTCTCTCTCTCTCTCTCTCTCTCTCTCTCTCTCTCTCTCTCTCTCTCTCTCTCTCTCTCTCTCTCTCTCTCTCTCTCTCTCTCTCTCTCTCTCTCTCTCTCTCGCTCTCACACACACACACACACACACACACCAATGAAAGGATCATAACTTAATTAAAGCTGAAAGATTGTTTTAGGCGTGAATTATTATTATTTTTTTACGAAATGGAATCTCACCTCAGAGAGCACTGACATTTGAGACCATTTATGGAAGCTGACATTTAAACTAATCTCAATCAAATAATCTGGTCCTCGGCGCTAAACTAATCTGATTAACCCTGGAATCAGAGTGCTGTGCAGATCACTGAGTACAGATATGAGATAGCATCACCGGCGACCCCCAAGACTGAAAATAGAATCAACTCCTCATAATTCCATGTTTACCTTGCATATTCGACCCCAACCATCCTCCAGGCTCTCAATAGATTTGACTGAATACAGACACTTATCCTTTGTCCTTTGTGAAATGCATAGAGCCAATTAACATGAGCCCAATCAGGAGGTCATGTCTAAGTGTATAATGGTTTGTTTTGTAGTTCATCTGAGTGGTTGAGGACATTGACACCTCCACTTATAGGTGTTTTAACTCTAAGTCTGCGTGTCCTTATTCGGTTTACAGGTTAGATCGGATTGAAATGTGCAGAGACGAAAGGAAATGTAGTGATCCACGCAAGAGACTCATTTCTCTGGTTGAACAGATAGTCGGATCCTCAAAGAATATCCTCCTTAGATTGCAGTCTGCTAGGTAGGACACAACATCCGAGACTTGTTAAGAGTCTTGAAAGAACATTAGTTCAGGCTGAGTTCAATTTCCTTTGTGCTCGATAGTCAATCAGCTAGATCAGCTCACTGAACAAATTCCCATGCTTTCACACTGCACTCTGTCACATGATTAAGATCCTACACCTCAGTATCTAAAATGGTTCCTAAACCCAGAACACACTCAGTTTGACTGTTACAGGCCGAGCTTGACACTATTGTCCCAGGGCACTAGATAGACATTAAGATAATACAATCTGAACCATAAAACCATTCTGTTTGTGATTCCACAGAGTATAGTTCCACAAGCCAAAGGCCCCCTGATCCTCTAACTGCAATATTTCCACAGCTCTTTACTATGAGTGGGTTTGTGACTTGAGGCGATGGTCATTACAGACTAATACAGGGAAATATTGTAATACTTTACGTGAAGCTTATCTCTATTCCCAGAGCTAGAATGGAGAATTTACTCAATGCTCAATGCTGCAGTGAGCTCTACTGCAATATTGTTTATTTTCTTCTTCACTAAATTTGTTTCCAATCCCGTGCCCCTATATTCGTTTCCATAATGATCTCATTGTCTTCTCTTAAAATTACACAAAGCAAAGGGTTTGAGTAATCTGTGTTTTTCCATCCATTGAAAATCTGTTGAATTGGTTGTTTAATATGGGTTGAATAGATTGGTGTTATACTTCAAAGCAGTGATGAATTCCTTTGGGGTTTGAGTTTAAATGTTTATGTTGGGATTTTTTTTCTCCCTCCCCTTTATTGTGAGAGTAGGCCTCCAATCCAGCTCTCTTCCCCCCCCATGTCACAATTCAACAAACAATTTGCTGACAAATAATGTACACAGAGCACATTTACATATAAATTAAACCCAGCTATTTCCAGACAGAAATAGATTTTTATGAGTCCATAACTTCAACTTACGACAGTAATAATGACAGTGTTGCTGTAAAATAATGACAATGGAACTTCATTTACAGACGCATATATGTTCCCAATATTCTGGGTAGACATCTGCATCCATCTTGTCGTCAACCCCCCCCCCAATGCTCTCCCGGAATAATATGTGACAAATAGATTAGTTCTGAGTGGAGAAAGCACTTGTTCCCGTTTGGAGAGCGTCATATTGATCCTGCTTTGGCAGTCTTACCTGGAAAAGAGTGACTTAATGCTTTCTCTGCCTGCAAGCACAGAGACTCAGGGCTGTCTCATGTGTCTGTCTTCCCAATGTCTGGGAAGGTGAAAATCGACCTCAGTCACAACCCCCTCGTGTGTGTATTACCTTGAAATACTGAGTTATAAAGGACATGCTACACAATAGCCCAGACAACTCTAATTCATCTGCAGTTTGCCAACACTATGATTCATGAAACATTCACATATATCAATAATTGATTGAACTCTTGAAGTAATTTGCGTGCAGATAATAAATGCACTGCTGTATGAAACAAGAGAACACAAGGAAGGGATTATTTAAAGATGAGCAACCCTCACGCCTCTCATCCTCTATCTTCCACCAACAGAGTTTTAACTCACCCGCCTCCTCCAAAGACATTCGCTTTTATGCGATGAATTACTATTTACTAGTGTTTGTCTGAGAGCTGTCTTACCTCCTGCTGTGGTATGGATGACACAGAGAGACATTCTAAAATCACATTTACAGTTGAAATCGGAAGTTTACATACACCTTAGCCATATACATTTAAACTCAGTTTTTCACAATTCCTGACATTTAATCCTAGTCAAAATTCCCTGTCTTAGGTCAGTTATGATCACCACTTTATTTTAAGAATGTGAAATGTCAGAATAATAGCTGAGAGAATGACTTACTTCAGCTTTTATTTCTTTCATCACATTCTCAGTGGGTCAGACGTTTACATACACTCAATTAGTATTTGGTAGCATTGCCTTTAAACTGTCTAACTTGAGTCAAACGTTTCGGGTAGCCTTCCACAAGCTTCCGACAATCAGCTGGGTGAATTTTGGCCCATTCCTCCTGACAGAGCTAGTGTAACTGAGTCAGGTTTGTAGGCCTCCTTGCTCGCACACACTTTTTCAGTTCTGTCCACAAATTTTCTATAGAATTGAGGTCAGGAATTTGTGATGGCCACTCCAATACCTTGACTTTGTTGTCCTTAAGCCATTTTGCCACAACTTTGGAAATATGCTTGGGGTCATTGTCCATTTGGAAGACCCATTTGCGACCAAGCTTTAACTTCCTGACTGATGTCTTGAGATGTTGCTTCAATATATCCATATCATTTTTGTTTCATCCGACCAGAGGACATTTCTCCAAAATGTACGATCTTTGTCCCCATGTTCAGTTGCAATCCGTAGTCTGGCTTTTTTAATGGCGATTTTGGAGCAGTGGATTCTTCCTTGCTGAGCGGCCTTTCAGGTTATGTCGATATAGGACTCGTTTTACTGTGGATATAGATACTTTTGTACCTGTTTCCTCCAGCATCTTCACAAGGTCTTTTGCTGTTGTTCTTGGATTGATTTGCACTTTTCACACCAAAGTACGTTCATCTCTAGAAGACAGAAGGCGTCTCCTTCCTGAGCGGTATGACAGCTGCGTGGTCCCATGGTGTTTATACACTGCTCAAAAAAATAAAGGGAACACTTAAAAACACAATGTAACTCCAAGTCAATCACACTTCTGTGAAATCAAACTGTCCACTTAGGAAGCAACACTGATTGACAATAAATTTCACATGCTGTTGTGCAAATGGAATAGACAAAAGGTGGAAATTATAGGCAATTTGCAAGACACCCCCCAAACCAGTAGTGATTCTGCAGGTGGTGACCACAGACCACTTCTCAGTTCCTATGCTTCCTGGTTGATGTTTTGGTCACTTTTGAATGCTGGCGGTGCTCTCACTCTAGTGGTAGCATGAGACGGAGTCTACAACCCACACAAGTGGCTCAGGTAGTGCAGTTCATCCAGGATGGCACATCAATGCGAACTGTGGCAAAAATTTTGCTGTGTCTGTCAGCGTAGTGTCCAGAGCATGCAGGCGCTACCAGGAGACAGGCCAGTACATCAAGAGACGTGGAGGAGGCCGTAGGAGGGCAACAACCCAGCAGCAGGACCGCTACCTCCGCCTTTGTGCAAGGAGGTGCACTGCCAGAGCCCTGCAAAATGACCTCCAGCAGGCCACAAATGTGCATGTGTCAGCATATGGTCTCACAAGGGGTCTGAGAATCTCATCTCGGTACCTAATAGCAGTCAGGCTACCTCTGACGAGCACATGGAGGGCTGTGCGGCCCCACAAAGAAATGCCACCCCACACCATAACTGACCCATTGCCAAACCGGTCATGCTGGAGGATGTTGCAGGCAGCAGAACGTTCTCCTCGGCGTCTCCAGACTCTGTCACGTCTGTCACATGTGCTCATGTGCTCAGTGTGAACCTGCTTTCATCTGTGAAGAGCACAGGGCGCCAGTGGCGAATTTGCCAATCTTGGTGTTCTCTGGCAAATGCCAAACGTCCTGCACGGTGTTGGGCTGTAAGCACAACCCCCACCTGTGGACTTCGGGCCCTCATACCACCCTCATGGAGTCTGTTTCTGACCGTTTGAGCAGACACATGCACATTTGTGGCCTGCTGGAGGTCATTTTGCAGGGCTCTGGCAGTGCACCTCCTTGCACAAAGGCGGAGGTAGCGGTCCTGCTGCTGGGTTGTTGCCCTCCTACGGCCTCCTCCACGTCTCCTGATGTACTGGCCTGTCTCCTGGTAGCGCCTGCATGCTCTGGACACTACGTTGACAGACACAGCAAACCTTTTTGCCACAGTTCGCATTGATGTGCCATCCTGGATGAACTGCACTACCTGAGCCACTTGTGTGGGTTGTAGACTCCATCTCATGCTACCACTAGAGTGAGAGCACCGCCAGCATTCAAAAGTGACCAAAACATCAGCCAGGAAGCATAGGAACTGAGAAGTGGTCTGTGGTCACCACCTGCAGAATCACTCCTGTTTTGGGGGGTGTCTTGCTAATTGCCTATAATTTCCACCTTTTGTCTATTCCATTTGCACAACAGCATGTGAAATTTATTGTCAATCAGTGTTGCTTCCTAAGTGGACAGTTTGATTTCACAGAAGTGTGATTGACTTGGAGTTACATTGTGTTGTTTAAGTGTTCCCTTTATTTTTTTGAGCAGTGTACTTGCGTACTATTGTTTGTACAGATGAACGTGGTACCTTCAGGCGTTTGGAAATTGCTCCCAAGGAAGAACCAGACTTTTGGAGGTCTACAATTTTTTTCTGAGGTCATTTTCCCATGATGTCAAGCAAAGAGGCACTGAGTTTGAAGGTAGGCCTTGGAATACATCCACAGGTACACCTCCAATTGACTCAAATTATGTCAATTAGCTTATCAGAAGCTTCTAAAGCCATGACCTACTTTTCGGGAATTTTCCAAGCTGTTTAAAGGCACAGTCAAATTAGTGTATGTAAACTTCTGACCCACTGGAATTGTGATACAGTGAACTATAAGTGAAATAATCAGTCTGTAAACAATTGTTGGAAAAATTACTTGTGTCATGCACGAAGTAGATGTCCTAACCGACTTGCCAAAACTATAGTTTGTTAACAAGAACTTGGAGTGGTTGAAAAACAAGTTTTAATGACTCCAACCTAAGTGTATGTAAACTTCCGACTTCAACTGTACTCCTGTTTTTAGAGCAGGAAGGCTGAATCAGGTGTGTGAGGACTAACACCATTGCTGCTCTGTTTGCACTAACTGCTTTAGGAATACAATGGAGTTCAACGTTTCAAAGTAAGTCTATTCAAGGTAAACACTTGAACGTTTGGGCCTTGTATGCTGATTCATATAAAGTATTTTTAATCCATCAATCATTTCTATTTTCAGGGTGGACCAAGCCTAACTAGGCAAACCATTGTTTAAAATAATGAATATTTATGGAGATGTTACTGAAGCAAAGCCTATTATAAAATGTCTGACTCACTGTCTGACTCAGCAGTATTTCAAGGTAGGAAATAACAATGAAAACATTTAGACATGCATGAACCCATCACACTCATATAACTCGGACAATAGGATTTAAAATAAAACATATGACCGTTACGTTTCAGCATAACAGATTTAATAACTGAAGTACTATAGATTAGATGGGCATCATCATATGCTAAATTCACATCAGAAAGGAAATCCTCTGCAAGGATCAAAGAGGAAGTGGCGAACGTACAGAGGGGTTGCTGTGTCAACGGGAAAAGTGGTCATTTTATGGGTTATCATTCAAATGTAATCCACAAGGCCCTCCTAAAGGCTTTTATTCCCGTTGGCTAATGAAACAGTAAACTGACCCCAGGGGTGGGACTCAGTGTCTATTGATTGCAATTTGACATGACTGCAATTGCGTCGCTAGATTGCCCTCACTGTGGCATGGGGATATGATTAGGTCTGGTGTAGTGTAATGAGAAAAATAAATAAAAGGGCGCTTCAACTACACATCCAGGGCCACTAGCATGCAAATTGGAATGCACCTCCACAGCTCTCCTATTTCCCCAACACATCTGTGCCTTCCATTCCACACCACTCAGTGAAAAGGTTAATGTGTATTTCACAATCAACCATGTGCTGGGTTTTGGGAACTTTCTAAACCAAGTTAAACACCCCTATCCTCCCTTCTGATTGGAAAATCCATAGTTCCACTTTTTGGACCATCTGTCGCGAAATATGATCCCCCGTGCTTTCTGATAATGCCAATCAATTGAATTTTGCTTTGTTATTGTCACCTTGTAAAGAACTTATACCCCCAGCGGAAAATGTCAGATGCTAGAGAATGTCACCTGCGACATAACCATTTTTCATCATTGTTATCTGGTAAGGGGAACAAATGATGAGTCTTTTTTGCTAGGCCTTTCATGACCGCTTTCTAATGATGATTAGACAGCACTGCATCGTATGTGGCACAGCTGCTGATCGAAAGACTTTCGCTCCACAGTTTCCATTTGCTTCAAATGTTTGTATGAGATCATCTTATATAATTTGTGTTGTTTGGACACAGCAGCACTGTGTGTCCAAGTAAAATTCCCCTTTGGGGACAATAAAGTCAATGGTATTTTATCTTTTGTCAACACATTTTCATGCCCCTGGATATGGTCCCACTACATACAGTCCCTTCAGAAAGTAGTCACACCCCTTGACTTTTTCCACATTTTGTTGTGTTACAGCCTGCATTTAAACTGGATTAAATAGAGATTTGTTGGTCACTGGCCTACAAACAATACCCCATAATGTCAAAGTGGAATTGTGTTTTTAGATTTTTTTTTACAAATTAATAACGAACGAAAATATGAAATGTCTTCAACCCCTTTGTTATGGCAAGCCTAAATAAGTTCAGGAGTAAACATGTGCTTAGCAAGTCACATAATAAGTTGCATGGACTCACTCTTTGTGCAATAATAGTGATTGATATGATTTTTGAATGACTACCTCATCTCTGTACCCCACACATACAATCATCAGTAAGGTCCCTCAGTCGAGCAGTGAATTTCAAACAGAGATTCATCTATATACAAAGACATTGGAGGTATTAAAATGCCTTGCAAAGAAGGGCACCTACTGGTAGAGGGGTAAAACAAAAACTTACACTAGATGGTGTATGAATTCACCCAAAGATACAAAAGCGTCCTTCCTAACTCAGTTGCCGGAGAGGAAGGAAATCGCTCAGGGATTTCACAAGTAACTTTAAAACAGTTACAGTGTTTACCAGTTGTGATAGGAGGATGGATCAACAACATTGACAGAGTGAAAAGAAGTACGCCTGTACAGAATAAATATATTCCAAAACACGAATCCTGTTTGCAACAAGGCACTAAAGTAATATTGCAAAAAATGTGGCAAAGCAATTCACTTTTTGTCCGGAATGAAAAGTGTTATCCAATCCAACACATCACTGAGTACCACTCTCCATATTTTCAAGCATAGTGGGTGGCTGCATCATGTGGCTGCATCATGCTATGGTATGCTCATAATCATTAAGGACTGAGGAGTTTTTCAGGATAAAAAATAAATGGAATGGAGCTAAAATCCTAGAGGAAAACGTGCTTCAGTCTGCTTTCCACCAGACACTGGGAGATGAATTCACCTTTCAGCAGTACAATAACCTAAAACACAAGGCCAAATCTACACTGGACTTGCTTACCAAGAAGACAGTGAATATTCCTGAGTGGCCAAATTACAGTTTAAACTTAAATCTGGCAAGACCTGAACATGGTTGTCTA
This sequence comes from Salvelinus fontinalis, assembly GCF_029448725.1. Lineage (NCBI taxonomy): Eukaryota > Metazoa > Chordata > Actinopteri > Salmoniformes > Salmonidae > Salvelinus > Salvelinus fontinalis. The sequence continues at coordinate 10,498,219 of NC_074675.1, read as the reverse complement.
GTAATGATCAACAACCAATTTGACAGATCTTGTAGACTTTTGACAAGAATAATGGGCAAACGTTGCACAATCCAGGTGTGGAAAGCTCTTAGAGATTTACCCTGAAAGACTCACAGCTGTAGTCGCTGCCAAAGGTGATTCTAACATGTATTGACTCAGGGGGTAGAATACTTATCTAATCAAGATATACTGTATTACTGTTGTATTATTTATTTTCATTTGTATTATTGTTAGAAATGTGTTCGTCCACTTGACATTACAGAGTATTTTGTGTAAATCGTTGACAAAAATAGTAGTTAAATCCAGTTTAATCCCACTTTGTAACACAGCAAAATGTGAAAAAAAGTTAAGGGTTGTGAATACATTCTGAAGGCCGTGTAACACTTAGAACACCTGAGTAGCTGTTGGGTTTTCATCTCGTCATCTTCTCATAGCACACCCTCTTCTACAATGCCAAAGAGCAAACTACAAATACAGTACAGTAATATGTTCACCTAAACTCCTTCTCAAAGGGCTTTGCTTCAATCAAGAAGCGGGTTGAATAGTGGTCACGTACTGTAACTCCCTTGCCGGTGCCGTTTCTGGATGTGTATCGAATATGTTTTTTGTGGCAAGATGCTGCACCGGGAAATCATTTGTTTTCTCTTTGCAATCCACCCTACAGTGGGACCTTCACATATACAGCAAAGGCAATCGTTAAGACAGTCTTTTTTCTGCTACCATTAAGGTCTAATATATCACTTGTGCAGTCAATTGTACTTGACAGGCAGCTTCTTGAACTTGAACTGGGTCATCTGGTGACAGATAGCATGGCCTGTTTGTTCAATTTCCTCTTCTGCAATAGCATCGCTCTGAAGTGACTTATTATAAATCACTGTGGTTGCGTTCATCATGTATCTTGTCAGCGCCACTGCGCCAGGGAAAGGCAAGGTGTGTGTGCCTGTGTGTGTGTGTGTGTGTGTGTGTATAACTGTCAGAGAGCGAGAGGAAAGACCGTGAGAGATTGATTTAGGACACAAATAGGGAGAGTATCGTGGTATGAAGATATTAAAGAGAAGGTAAGAGTATGTTTACTTCAATGTGAGCTTGAGGGAGACAAAAACCTCATGCATTGGATTCTGAATAATACCGTATATGCATGGGTGTAGGTGTTATACTTTTAAGTCGATGTGGCAGGTAAACACAAGATGATATGATATATGTGATATATGTTTGTGTGTGTGTGCGCGCGTGCATGTGTGCGTGCGTGGGCGCGCGCGTGTGTATATGCGCTGAGAGTCACATGGTAGGCTGAGAGAGATGAAACCCTTTACTTGGCCCTTCGCCCCTCATCACCTTGAGGGGGTTCTGCTGGCTGCCGCATATAAGCTTTAATGTGACTGAGAGATAATGAGGATCTTTCCATCCCAGAGAGAGAGCAAAAGAGCGAGATAGAATGAGGAGGAGAGAGGGGGGAGAGAGAGGCAGACAGAGAGACGGGGAGAAAGAGAGAGCAAAAGAGCGAGATCGAATGAGGTGGAGAGAGGGGGGAGAGAAACAGACAGAGAGATGGGGAGAGAGAGAGCAAAAGAGCGAGAGAGAGTGAGGTGGAGATAGGCGGGGAGAGAGAGAGAGAGAGAGAGAGAGAGAGAGAGAGAGAGAGAGAGAGAGAGAGAGAGAGAGAGAGAGAGAGAGAGAGAGAGAGAGAGAGAGAGAGAGAGAGAGAGAGAGAGAGAGAGAGAGAGAGAGAGAGAGAGAGAGAGAGAGGAGATGGGGAAAGAGACTGGGTGAGAGAGTGTGTGTGTGTAGGAGAGAGAGCGAGAGAGGAGGTCAAAGGACAATGTCTGAAGTGGACAGAAAATCCCAAAGGAAGATGGAGGAGCTCCTGGCAACAGCATTCACACATGAGATGAGAGAGAGTGTTGCACGGCCAGCACAACAAGTATTTGTTCCCCTTTAATAGTCCAGCTGGTATTTCAGTGAAAAACTGGTGATACTATCAACTAGACTGGCTTGCCTCCTGACCTCAGCATGGTTTGATAATAAGGCTTACTGTCACTTTCAGACTCTGTGTCAAATGGATGAATCCGTACTCATAGGTAAACATTTGAGTGGAGGAATGTATTCATCTAGAAAATATACACATTTTTTGTTGGAGTGTTTGATATTGAAAGAGGTTTTGTTTAAAGGCCTATCGATGTCAAGCTTGAATTTAGATTGAACAAAGAATGGGAGCAATTAACATGAACGAAATCCAAAGCACTCTTCAGATCATGTTCGTAGTTTCTGTTTCCATGGAAAAGGCTATCTTTGCATTACAGGTATCAACCAATAAGTGAAGTGTCAATCTGTCTTTGACGAGTGGACTTGATCGTATTACACCATGCAGAACACTCAAACCCATTAACGGACATGTGGCACGTTGCGACCCTTTGCGAATCACAAGAAGTGCTTTTTCAGATTTAGTTACCGCAGCGTTGAAGCTTCTGACCTTGCATCTGTCCAGTGTCACAACAAAGTACATTATTCAAAAGGCATTGTCTTCCTCTTCAGAGGTTGCCAAATGGTAACGCTAAACGCTAATTGACTGAATGGTGCAGAAGTCTTCAGTTTCTTCTCTCTGTTTTCTGTTGCTCATCTATCGCTCATGTCGGTGTTTATGGTAAATTGAGAGGACACACCTGGCTAATATATGACATTGGTTGGTGTCTGTGCAGCTGTCCATTATACTGGGCACGGTGATAGGGATGCCACTGATGCCCCCTTCCACTTGTGAGCAAAACTGTTCCCAAAGTCTTTGGTGGCTGTGGAGTCCAATCTGAGATCCACAAGCTTTGTTGCAGGTGGGGCATGTGTATTCTGTGTTGGTGGGGGAAGGCATGGTTGTTTTTGCTGTCTCTTTGTGTTCCTCTCCTCCTCCCAACTCTGTACACCGCTCTGACAGAGCTGCCTTCAGGTGGGATGTTCGGCAGCAGCGTCCTCCAGGTCTGTGGGTTTGATATTGTACTTCTTCAGCCACGTTTTCAGCTGGTCCTCGTAACGCTAACTCCCTGCAGACCGTAACTGGCCATACACAATCTTCTGCAGCAGGCGCTCCTGAGACATCCTGAAGACATGCCCGAACCAGTGCAGTTGGCTTTGGGTGACTGTGACCTCCATACTCTTGCAGCTGGTCTTAGCAAGTATTTCTTTCACCCCAGGTAATTCCCAGGATGGGAACACACACACACACTCATACACACTTCACTTTGGGTTAGTTCTAGAGCTACAGGAGCGAGTTCCTATAAACAGTAAAAGCTGAAGGATTCAACCAGTACACATTGCACATTCCAAGGCAGTCACAAAACTGTCTCACAGTAACTAAGAATGCCATTTTGGTTGATCATACCACGTTGTCCTGGGATTACAGTGAACAAATAGGTCTGAGATGAACAAGTGCATGACAATATTCTAGACAATTGGCTTTTTAGAGATAGGAGGTGTAGAGGAGAATCCTTAGTCTCTGATCAAGGTAATATGTGTTATGAGGGGCTCTGAACAAAACGAATTACAACGATTACAAGAATGAGTCACCTTGTTTATCTGATTGCTTCGCGGGCCCTTCGATAAAATAAATGTTCATGGTTTCAATTGCAGCCCTTAATTAAGAGAGGACCTCTCCATGTAACAGCAGCCCTTGGCTCCCATTGATTGATGCCTAATATAGCGCCAAAGCAGCATATATGAAAAATGGATACTGCAGCAGACAGGACAAAGTGAGAGATGAAATTCAGTTGCACCGCCACTAGTGTGAGTGTGTGTGAGGTCTCGGTGTGTGTGGTCTGTGTGTGTGTGTGTGTGTGTGACAGAGTATCCCTCTGTCTAACACGTTCATACTCCTCATGACCTTGACAGGTTGTTTCCTCGCCATCCTTGAGTAGAGGGACAAAGAGGAGTTATAGATCTATATTTGGAGGCACACAGGCAACACAACATCCAGTTTGATATTATGCTGTACGTATTGAAGTCTCTCTGGAACATTACGTCTTTATGACTATGACAGTGTTTTGCTAATTAACAGTTATATATGCACACACAAACGGACAATAATAACCAGAGAGGTCTTACAAATCTGTGTTTCCGAATTCATCAGCATAGTCACAGTTTGTACAGATTATGAATGCATGCAGATTAATTTGGCTTGAGTAATAATTATCCACAGCCTACAGTACGTTTTATTTATGTAAATGTTTTCATGCATGGGCGCTATTTTCAGACGATCTCTGTTTGAAAAACAAATTGGTGAAGCAACCAGGCTAATATATTCTTATTTGTGAGGCAAGTCGTTAAGGCAAGGGTTTCCAAAGGCCAATGTTAACATTAGCCTTTGGCAAATTCACCTAAGTGAATGTAGGCCTACAGATATCATTAATTGCAGTCAGTTTTTCTTAAATAACTATTTTCCAGAAAACACAATTATTTTTAATTATTTCAATATGGATTTAGTTTTGAACAACTGGTTTGTATGATGGACAGGTGTGTAAGTCATGGCTCAACCTCCGTACACTCACCACACACTCTGAAGAAGTGATCCAGAGAGACCTACTGCAGAGACTGTCTTATCATATGTTCATTAGGGATCAGGATCACACGCCACTATCTAAATATAGAGACGTCATTCACTGAGAAATTAAAATTGGAAAAGGAGCCTGAAAGAGTTGAAATGAGCTGGTGGACAGACAGTCTTCATGTGGAAAAAGTTACTGTCCCCATTAATCCGACACAGTCCAGAACTTCATTATATTTCTGTAATAGATAGGAGAGGGTAATATTTGATTAATGGCCAGTGGTGTGATATCATATGCACTCTGAATTGATGAGAGAACTTTCTGGGGTTTAAAGGATGTAGCCGACCTGAGATGGTACTGTAGGCTACTAGGATGTCAAGAAGCCTCCTCCAACGCAAAGCTAGCTTTACAGTCTATTGCTATGTACAGTCAATTCTGACAAGTGGAACACTGAAAATCAGGGTTCAATGCCAGTCGGTAACACTCCCATAAGCTTTAATAAATGCAGTACATTTTCCCTGACTCTGTCTAGCTCTATTCGAGAGATGAATAGCTGAACACATGGACCAACAATGAAGAACTGGAAGTCTCAGACTATTGGAATGGCTTTATGTGACATCAAAACACAAACACAGCGTTCACTTGCTATTCTACGCACATAATATCATATACATCATGCTCCCTGTGATTATCATATGTTATTAGCTAGTAAATTATCATTCATTAGCTAATGCATAATTTACGACACATGAGCTGAGCGTAGGCCTATATGACATCACTCACATGTGGATAATAGCATACATTTATTTTGACCTGAAATGATTGTACATTTAGGATATAAGCATGCCCCTGCGATAACAAACTAAAGCTAATCTAGCATGACTAGCTCATAAGAATAACATTAGCATGAATTAGCGTTGAAATATGGTGAGCCGTTTGTCTTACACAGCTGCACGAAAACAATCTTATGTAGGCCTAGGTAACACTGAGCATGCCTCTCAAGTACACATTAAAAATGTTCACCAAATATAACGTATGAATGTCACTTAAGGCAGAAATAGGGACAGGAAAGGACAAGATAGTACTGAGCTAGGCAGAGTCAATGAACTGTGAACCATAGATGACATGAACCTTTTAGCTGGCCAATGCAACACAGTAATGGCCAAATTTACATGAGCCTCTGAATGTTTCACTTAGATGGCAGCAGATTTGGGATGACAAGCCCACACCAACAGAAAACATTGAATCCCTAGTGGACCACCGTACGTAACAGCATATGTTCCCCCAAAATCAACAAACCACTCTGAACACTGAAGGAAAAAATAAGGAATACGGAAAGTGCAAGGGAAGAAGTTATTTCCATGCCGTACTCCCAAGTCAGAGTCTTTGAGTGGAAGTCCGATTTTCCTTGTGGAATAGAGTGGAGGCCTCTGCTCCACTCGCTCCAGGGAACCTGTTTGGAGTGCAACTTTATTTTGGCCTGTGGACACATCAAGTTCTGCCTCAACAAGAAGAGAAAGAGAGCCGAGGAGGAGAGAGAGAGGCTTTTCAAACAGCATACATTAAATGTCTTCTCTGTACTGTCTTCACCTTCCGTGTTTGCCTCTCCTTTGGGTCTGTCTCACGTCCTAGGGCAATGGCACTAACAAGACTCCCTTCCATGGTCTCTGGTCACACCAGATTTACCTCACTGTCAGTTCAGCTTCCCTTCAAGGAGAGGCTATCAACACATTGGTCACAGTGTAAGCAAAGGCCAAGTGTTCAGATAACAAACTTTAAACCGAGAACCTGTGTCTAGTGGGAACTAGTGCTAAATGGAAGTTAAATAAAACATTTAAGAAGATGTAGCTGTAGACATTCCAAATGGACAAGAATTGAGCACCATCTGAGAAACATATATTTCCAGAAAACTTAAGGTTGACTTTTGAAGGAAGTACCTTATACCTTCCAGACATCCCTTAATCCCTACTTGCACGTTGTTCTTACACTGCTGAGGACAAGCAACGGTTCAGCTCCATTTGAAGATAAATCCATTTGAATGCATGGTGTGCATCATAGCCAGATAATGCTTAGTGAGGCATCGAAGAAGAGCGTTCCTTGCTGAGCTGAGTGCACGGACATTCTCCTGGGAGGCCATATTAACAATCGGTGAGCTTTTTCCAGAGAGGAGCACGGTGAATCCATGAAAACCACCAGCAGAACCAGGGCGGAGCTGTTAGCATGGGCTCTGGCCTGAGTTAGGGAAAAGCATGGATACTGACCTTACCTCAACCATCTCTAGAGTAGCTTGTGCACGTTCACTATGTCATCAAGAACATTGGTACTACAGCACTATACATCCTGTGTGACAACATGAAGCTAAAATGAATGGAGTTGGAGGAGGGTTGGGGGGACTTCAGGATGGGTTTGTAAGGTTTGTGGGACATAGTGTATTTTAGTCATGCCCCTGTGGACATAAATGCGGATGGATGAGGAACAGTGCAACTCTCATGCCTGGTTTGGCAAAGGGCTTTTGCAGACACTTAAGACTAACTGATGGCTTGTAGCTAAAATGGTCGAGATCTTTCAGCTGTTTTAATGATGAGGTAGCATGGCAGGTGCTGGAGGTGGAGAGGACTAGCTTCTCTCTCTGTGTTCGTTCATAAGATATACCATATAAACCACAGTAAAATATCACTAAATGTAGATATCTTCTGTATTGACAGACACTGTACATATCACAGAATTCTGATAAGGCATGATGACATTGAGCTAATGATGTGCCGTCTCACTGGTGTGCTATCAAGTAGTCACCAGAGGGTCAATTCTGCCCAACCAAGTTTGCATACACAAGGTTGTAGTTGCTATGCTGCTGTTTTCCACAATTACCTACTGGTTAATTAGCATTTAGGAAGTGTTTAATGATTCCCATGTAAGTCTACAGTGTGTCCTACTCTACGATATTACCCACCACATTTTACATTTGCAGTTCTGGAGTTGTGTCCAAAATGGCACCCTATCGGCCCTGGTCAAAAGCAGTGCACTATATAGTGAATAGGGCTCAATTTAGGATGTACACTGGGTTTAATTCCAGCTTCCTCCAATAGTCAACAGAGCTGTAACACCTCCCAGAGAGGTGACTGCAGACAGAGGTATAACCTTTCTGCCTAATGACATGGGGAGAGAGCCAGAACCTGCTGCTAGATGAATCCAGAGAAACCTCGCCCTGCGGAGAGGACATGCTTAAGTGTAGCCACCTGCAGTGTGATAGCAGGTCGGCGGGTAGCCTGTCTGGGTTACCTCGTCAGAAAAACAGGCCTTCTTTGATTTAGATGTCCTCTGACTTTTGTAAACCCAATCACTTGCTGTGTTTTCACTTTGAGAATACTTGGAACATCTGAAGATTCTCCCCAATATAATTCAGAGCTCCTACCTTGGAATATTAAGTTGCCAAATGCAGCTATTGAATGAGGCTAAAATATTTTAGGAGGAATATCTGTTATAGCTTGGAAGGAGTGAACGAACCATCATTAACTTATTTGAGACTGTTTCGTGGCGCAGCAATGGAAATAGCCTTTTTACCTTGCATCATGGGAGGGGGTGGAGACACGCTGGCACTTGAGTCTGGAGTGACCCTATCCTGTGGATTCTGCTCGCCCTCGGTAACGCCCCCTACAGTGCAGCCATAGATAATTACCAGGGAGTGTTTGATTGAAGATCAAAATTCAGCTCAGAGCTTCCAACAAGCCTCACATTGCCAATATCCTGGTTAGGTTTCTATTCAAATCTGCCAGCTTATAACTATTCACAACTAATGCTGTAGCTTTTTAAGTTCTGCATGCGTCTTCATAATTAGAATAGCAGACCTCTCTAACAAGCATATCGACGGTAAATAATATGTGTGATTAGACGAGTCAAGGTTATCTGATAGCTTTTGTGACAACAATTCTGTTCTCTGGGTAGGTAGCTTGCATAATACATGTATGTGGATCATTCCTATGTGGGTAAAATAGGGTAGAATTACAAATGGCCCAGTGCAAACAACAGTAAGGTGTTTATTGTCTCTCTTTTCGATGGTGCAGAAATGTCACAGAATGTGCTGGGACTTGCAGCATGTTAGTTTGAAGTCAGCAGTTTGGTTGTAATTAAATTGCAGAACTGAACGGAGGTGTCCCAGTTTTATCCAACTTTGGCAGCCGGTGAATAATCAGTGCACAGCTGAGTTGAAGGACATAATTAATGATATGGAAATGTAAATACAAATATGTATCGTCTATCTGCATGAGAATAGTGTATTGTTATAGGAGTATTGTATAAATGATTCATTTCCCAGACGTACTGTACCAACTAGTCTGACTCTATACAGCACAAAGCACAATTCATTCCCCAAATAATTCTCCAAATATAACTCTATCATTCCTGTACCGATTTATTATTTTTCCAGGTACATACTTTGATTGACCGTTTGTTATCGCAAATTTCAATTATCCCCATGCAACAGTTTAACAAGAGAAAAGGTGTTTGCACTTTCAGAACATCTCTCCCAAAGACAGCCTTTGAAATCCTTTTACAGAACCTCAAACACTTTAAACACTCTGTCTTGCCACTGATCAGTATGAACACCATTAGTTTCTCATCATATGGGCTATTTATAGTCATCTGTGCTGATGACGTTTATAATGTAAGACTGTACTCAGGGGAACTATAAGAAATGCTTTGTAGCTCTGCTGACATGAAGAAAACTCACCTCCCTAAATATATATATATATTTGTACTTTTTCTCATTTCAAAGCTAAGCGTGGACTCTCTGGATGACATCCTGAGCATCTGCAGGCTGAGCTTACGGAGAGACTAAACAAACAAGAGAAGAGTGCCCCCTGTATGCAGGCTATGTTTTCTTCCTCGGTTTTGTTTCTGATTGGTATTTAGTTCTGCAATAATCAAACTGGTTCCATACATCCTATTACAATTGATTCTAAACGATCAAATAACAACACAATCATTTTTACTCAGACAAGGGTTTTTATTTCATGCATTTCCTGACATTTCTTGCTTAAACCAACAGCTAATAACCAATAGCCCAGATACTCAGTTTTAAATTAGACATATTTTTGTCTTCCCCTCAGATATAAGGGTGTATCTAAGGTGAAAGATACATCACAAATGTTCCCATTCAAAATGCCCTTTCTAAGAGCAGTGTCAAATGGAGTTAAATGAAGAGACAGGTCAGATCAAAGAGCTCCGCCAGCAGATCTCCACTGTCTTATCCACTAAACCAAGAGAGACCCTGTCAAGACCTCATCCACGACGTGCCTGCTAAGATAAATCACATATTCCTAATATAGATTAGAAATGAACTCGTTAACCGTTCAAGGTGTCTACAATAGGTGCCCTTATCTTTGTAAGAAATGCTCAATCAGTATTATTGCATTTTATATTTATATCATGCCTGAGTAACCCAGATATACATAGTCCCGTCACATGCAGGCTATTTTATATGTGTTTATATAATACAGTAGAATGATCAATAATTCAACAAATGACTGATAAAAATGTATCAAAGAAACCAGTCAGGTGTATCCAATAAGGCACATAAGTGAATTCCCAAATCGGGTTATGCAGTATTACCAGGGATCTTCTTGGGTTATAGAGTATTACCAGGGATCTTCTTGGGTTATACAGTATTACCAGGGATCTTCTTGGGTTACATTGCATTACCAGGGATCTTCTAGGGTTACATTGCATTACCAGGGATCTTCTTGGGTTACATTGCATTACCAGGGATCTTCTTGGGTTATATAGCAATACCAGGAATCTTCTTGGGTTACATAGTATTACCAGGGATCTTCTTGGGATATTTTTTTTTTTATTTTTTTATTTTTTATTTCACCTTTATTTAACCAGGTAGGCTAGTTGAGAACAAGTTCTCATTTGCAACTGCGACCTGGCCAAGATAAAGCATAGCAGTGTGAACAGACAATAACACAGAGTTACACATGGAGTAAACAATAAACAAGTCAATAACATGGTAGAAAAAAGAGAATCTATATACAATGTGTGCAAAAGGCAGTATTACCAGGGATCTTCTTGGGATATACAGTATTGCCAGGGATCTTCTTGGGATATACAGTATTACCAGGGATCTTCTTGGGTTATACAGTATTACCAGGGATCTTCTTGGGTTACATTGCTGTAAAGGTGTCTGTGTGTAGCTGGTGAGATGAGTCAGGCGCAGGACAGCAGATATGAGTAATAAAATACTTTACTCAAAATATCAAACATAACACGTAATATACAAGGCCACACAATACGGACCACAATACAACAAACAATCACTCACAAATACAACATGTAGAACAGGGGGTTAAATAATAAACAAGTAATTGATTAAGTGAAGCCAGGTGTGATTAGACAAAGACAGAACAAATGGAAAATGAAAAGTGGATCGGCGGTGGCTAGAAAGCCGGTGACGTTGACCACCGAACGCCACCCGAACAAGGAAAGGGACCAACTTTGGCGGAAGTCGTGACAATTGCATTACCAGGGATCTTCTTGGTTACATAGTATTACCAGGGATCTTCTTGGTTACGTAGTATTACCAGGGATCTTCTTGGGTTATACAGTATTACCAGGGATCTTTTTGGGTTATGCAGTATTACCAGGGATCTTTTTGGGTTATGCAGTATTACCAGGGATCTTCTTGGGTTACATAGTATTATCAGAGATTTTCTCGGGTTATATAACATTACCAGGGATCTTCTTGGGTTATACAGTATGACCAGGGATCTTCTTGGGTTATACAGTATGACCAGGGATCTTCTTGGGTTATACAGTGTTACCAGGGATCTTCTTGAAAAGCATAATGATCATGATAAGGAAATAATGGTTTGCTGAGAACATATGGTCTGTGTTGTGTTATACACAGTGTAATGTGCAGACCACGGTGTGATTTTTTGTGCTTTTGTCATGTAGTCTCTAGAGGGCTATCAAACGGCTCCAAATACACGTATCACCTTTAATTAAGCATTCCCTTTTTCACATAGAAGTTTAGCCAAATAAAAATGCACACTTGGTAGTTATTACTAGTAGGGAGCACATGATGCACAAAAACTGATCAAGCAAACAAATAACATTGTAAGCATTTACATTTAATGCAGAGGAATTAGCAAGTAAACAAAATGGGAACAAAATCTGTTCAAATGTAGGTGAACCCCAGGCATGCAGTAAACATCCTATTGAAAGAGTAAAGACAACAGTTTGACTCAAGAACAGGATTGAGATTAATAAAAGAATCAGGAGTGTCGACCAATAGCAGAATAATGTGGTGCTTCCAGTTCCGAGTTGGAACCTGGCGCCGCAGAGGAGACAGATGTGCAGCGGAATATGCCATCGATTGCCCCCAGGCATTTTCAACAGTTCTAAAGGCTTCCACTGTCAGAAACGAAGCACCGGGGAGCGCACAACACAAAAGTTAAATGAAGGTTAAATGGAAGCACTTCAAAGTGGGAGATCCTCCACAGAAAAATAACAAAAAAGGTTAATGTGTGTGTTGTTGAGACAGCCGAGCAGCTTGTAGCTTTTGGGTATGGCAAGTCTGAGGTCCAGTTTGGGCCGACTGCCTCAGGGCCTGGCAGTACAGGTTTCATTTACCCAGTAACAACGACGACTAGCACACAAATAGGGTTTTTCACAAATGGCTTGAGACGGCAGTTTTCACCCAATCCCCTCTTGGTTGATGCTGCAACTACTTCAATGCCTCAAAACCTGGGATGATAACTCAGCAGCACGGAGGGATGGTCACACAGCCTGTTCTACCTTATGTGTCCAACCTCCCCTTCTGCTGCTGGTGATACTGACCTGTCACTATCAGGTTGGAAAAGAGGAAGGGATGGTAGATGTAGGGGTATTATGTGGATGTAGTGGTGTAGGGGTATTAGGTAGATTTATGGGTATTTGGTAGATGTGGTGGTCTTATGTAGATGTAGGGGTGTAGAGGTATTAGGTAGATGTAGTGGTATTAGGTAGATGTAGGATGTAGGGGTAATATGATAGATGTAGTGGTGAAGGGGTATTAAGTCGATTTAGTGGTATATGGGGTACTAGGTAGATGTAGTGGTGTAGGGGAATTAGGTAGATGTAGTGGTGTCGGGGTATTAGTTAGATGTAGGGGTGTAGGGGTTATAGGGATATGTAGTTGTATAGGGGTATTAGGTAGATGTAGGGGTATTAGATGGATGTAGTGGTGTAGAGGTATTTTGTAGATGTAGTGGTATTAGTTAGATGTAGTGGTGTAGGGGTATTAGGTAGATGTAGGTGTATTAGGTAGATGTAGTGGTGTAGGGGTTCTTGGTGGATTCAGTTGTGTAGGGGCATTAGGTAGATGTAGGGGTACTATGTGGATGTAGTGGTGTAGGGGTATTTGGTAGAGGTATATGTAGTGGTGTAGGGGTTTTAGGTGGATGTAGTGGTGTAGGGGTATTAGGAAGATATAGTGGTGTAGGGGTTTTAGGATGATGTAATGGTGTAGGGGTTTTATGATGATATAGTGGTGTAAGGGTTTTAGGTGGATGTAGTGGTGTCGGGGTATTAGGAAGATATAGTAGTGTAAGAGTTTTAGGTAGATATAGCGGTGTAGGGGTTTTAGGATGATATAGTGGTGTAGGGGTATTAGGTAGATGTAGTGGTGTAGGGGTTCTAGATGTATTCAGTGGTGTAGGGGTATTAAGTAGATGTAGGGTGGGTATTAGGTGGATGTAGTGGTGTAGGGGTATTAGGTAGATGTAGTAGTGTAAGAGTTTTAGGTAAATATAGTGGTGTAGGGGTATTAGGTCGATGTAGTGGTGTATGGGTTTTATGATGATATAGTGGTGTAGGGGTTTTAGGTGGAAGTAGTGGTGTAGGGGTATTAGGAAGATGTAGTGGTGTAAGGGTATTAGGTAGATGTAGTGGTGTATGGGCATTAGGTAGATGTAGTGGTGTAGGGGTTTTAGGTAGATATAGTGGTGTAGATGTATTAGTTAGATGTAGTGGTGAAGGGGTATTAGGTAGATATAGTGGTGTAAAGGTTTTAGGTGGATGTAGTGGTGTAGGGGTATTAGGAAGATGTAGTGGTGTAGGGGTATTAGGTAGATGTAGTGGTGTAGGGTTATTATGTAGATATAGTGGTGTAGAGGTATTAGGTAGATGTAGTGGTGTAGGGGTATTAGGTAGATATAGTGGTGTAGGGGCATTAGGTAGATGTAGTGGTGTTGGGGTATTAGGTAGATGTAGGGGTATTAGGTAGATATAGTGGTAATAGGTAGATGTAGTGGTGTAGGGATATTCGGTATATGTAGTGGTGTAGGGGTATTAGGTAAATGTAGCGGTGTAGGGGTATTAGGAAGATATAGTGGTATTAGGTAGATGTAGTGGTGTAGGGATATTCGGTAGATGTAGTGGTGTAGGGGTATTAGGTAAATGTAGCGGTGTAGGGGTATTAGGAAGATATAGTGGTATTAGGTAGATGTAGTGGTGTAGGGGTATTAGGTAAATGTAGCGGTGTAGGGGTATTAGGAAGATATAGTGATATTAGGTAGATTTAGTGGTGTAGGGATATTCGGTAGATGTAGTGGTGTAGGGATATTAGGTAAATGTAGCGGTGTAGGGGTATTAGGAAGATATAGTGGTATTAGGTAGATGTAGTGGTGTAGGGATATTTGGTAAATGTAGCGGTGTAGGGGTATTAGGAACATGTAGTGTTATTAGGTAGATGTAGTGGTGTAGGGATATTCGGTAGATGTAGTGGTGTAGGGGTATTAGGAAGATATAGTGGTGTAGGGGTATTAGGTATATGTAGTGGTGTAGGGGTTCTAGGTGGATGCAGTGGTGTAGGGGTATTACGTACATGTAGGGGTATTAGGTGGATGTGGTGGTGTAGGGGTATTAGGTAGATGCAGTGGTGTAGGGGTATTAGGAAGATGTAGTGGTGTAGGGGAATTAGGTATATGTAGTGGTGTAGGGGTATTAGGTAGATGTAGTGGGGTAGGGGTATTAGGTAGATGTAGTGGTGTAGGGGTTCTAGGTGTATTCAGTGGTGTAGGGGTATTAGGTAGATGTAGGGTGGGTATTAGGTGGATGTAGTGGTGTAGGGGTATTAGGTAGATGTAGTAGTGTAAGAGTTTTAGGTAAATATAGTGGTGTAGGGGTATTAGGTCGATGTAGTGGTGTATGGGTTTTAGGATGATATAGTGGTGTAGGGGTTTTAGGTGGAAGTAGTGGTGTAGGGGTTTTAGGTAGATATAGTGGTGTAGAGGTATTAGTTAGATGTAGTGGTGTAGGGGTATTAGGAAGATGTAGTGGTGTATGGGTATTAGGTAGATGTAGTGGTGTAGGGGTTCTAGGTGTATTCAGTGGTGTAGGGGTATTAGGTAGATGTAGGGGGGGTATTAGGTGGATGTAGTGGTGTAGGGGTATTAGGTAGATGTAGTAGTGTAAGAGTTTTAGGTAAATATAGTGGTGTAGGGGTATTAGGAAGATGTAATGGTGTAGGGGTATTAGGTAGATGTAGTGGTGTAGGGGTATTAGGTAGATGTAGTGGTGTAGGGGTTTTAGGTAGATATAGTGGTGTAGAGGTATTAGTTAGATGTAGTGGTGTAGGGGTATTAGGAAGATGTAGTGGTGTAGGGGTATTAGGTAGATGTAGTGGTGTAGGGGTATTAGGTAGATATAGTGGTGTAGAGGTATTAGGTAGATGTAGTGGTGTAGGGGTATTAGGTAGATATAGTGGTGTAGGGGTATTAGGTAGATGTAGTGGTGTTGGGGTATTAGGTAGATGTAGGGGTATTAGGTAGATATAGTGGTATTAGGTAGATGTAGTGGTGTAGTGATATTCGGTATATGTAGTGGTGTAGGGGTATTAGGTAAATGTAGCGGTGTAGGGGTATTAGGAAGATATAGTGGTATTAGGTAGATGTAGTGGTGTAGGGATATTCGATAGATGTAGTGGTGTAGTGGTATTGGGTATATGTAGTGGTGTAGGGGTTCTAGGTGGATGCAGTGGTGTAGGGGTATTACGTACATGTAGGGGTATTAGGTGGATGTAGTGGTGTAGGGGTATTAGGTAGATATAGTGGTGTAGAGGTATTAGGTAGATGTAGTGGTGTAGGGGTATTAGGTAGATATAGTGGTGTAGAGGTATTAGGTATATGTAGTGGTGTAGGGGTATTAGGTATATGTAGTGGTGTAGGGGTTCTAGGTGGATGCAGTGGTGTAGGGGTATTACGTACATGTAGGGGTATTAGGAAGATATAGTGGTGTAGGGGTATTAGGTATATGTAGTGGTGTAGGGGTTCTAGGTGGATGCAGTGGTGTAGGGGTATTACGTACATGTAGGGGTATTAGGTGGATGTAGTGGTGTAGGGGTATTAGGTAGATATAGTGGTGTAGAGGTATTAGGTAGATGTAGTGGTGTAGGGGTATTAGGTAGATATAGTGGTGTAGAGGTATTAGGTAGATGCAGTGGTGTAGGGGTATTAGGAAGATGTAGTGGTGTAGGGGTATTAGGTAGATGTAGTGGTGTAGGGGTATTAGGTAGATATAGTGGTGTAGAGGTATTAGGTAGATGTAGTGGTGTAGGGGTATTAGGTAGATATAGTGGTGTTGGGGTATTAGGTAGATGTAGGGGTATTAGGTAGCTATAGTGGTGTATGGGGTATTAGGTAGATGTTGTGGTGTTGGGGTATTAGGTTGATGAAATGGTGTAGAAGTATTAGGTAGATGTAATGGTGTAGGGGTATTAGGTAGATGTAGTGGTGTAGGGGTTCTATGTAGATGTAGTGGTGTAGAGTATTAGGTGGATGTAGTGGTGTAGGGGTATTAGGTAGATGTAGTAGTGTAAGAGTTTTAGGTAGATATAGTGGTGTAGGGGTATTAGGTCGATGTAGTGGTGTATGGGTTTTAGGATGATATAGTGGTGTAGGGGTATTATGATGATATAGTGGTGTAGGGGTATTAGGAAGATATAGTGGTGTAGGGGTTTTAGGTGGATGTAGTGGTGTAGGGGTATTAGGTAGATATAAATTTGTAGGGGTTTTAGGTGGATGTAGTGGTGTAGGGGTATTAGGTAAATGTAGCGGTGTAGTGGTATTAGGAAGATATAGTGGTATAGGGATATTAGGAAGAAATAGTGGTATTAGGTAGATGTAGTGGTGTTGGGGTATTAGGTAGATGTAGGGGTATTAGGTACATATAGTGGTATTAGGTAGATGTAGTGGTGTAGTGATATTCGGTATATGTAGTGGTGTAGGGGTATTAGGTAAATGTAGCGGTGTAGGGGTATTAGGAAGATATAGTGGTATTAGGCAGATGTAGTGGTGTAGGGATATTCGGTAGATGTAGTGGTGTAGGGGTATTAGGTAAATGTAGCGGTGCAGGGGTATTAGGAAGATATAGTGGTATTAGGTAGATGTAGTGGTGTAGGGGTATTAGGTAAATGTAGTGGTGTAGGGGTATTAGGTAAATGTAGCGGTGTAGGGGTATTAGGAAGATATAGTGGTATTAGGTAGATGTGGTGGTGTAGGGATATTCGGTAGATGTAGTGGTGTAGGGGTATTAGGTAAATGTAGCGGTGTAGGGGTATTAGGAAGATATAGTGGTATTAGGTAAATGTAGCGGTGTAGGGGTATTAGGAAGATATAGTGGTATTAGGTAGATGTGGTGGTGTAGGGATATTCGGTAGATGTAGTGGTGTAGGGGTATTAGGTAAATGTAGCGGTGTAGGGGTATTAGGAAGATATAGTGGTGTAGGGGTATTAGGTATATGTAGTGGTGTAGGGGTATTAGGTGGATGTAGTGGTGTAGGGGTATTAGGTAGATGTAGTGGTGTAAGGGTTTTAGGTAGATGCAGTTGTGTAGGGGTATTAGGTAGATGTAGGGGTATTAGGTAGCTATAGTGGTGTATGGGGTATTAGGTAGATGCAGTGGTGTTGGGTTATTAGGTTGATGAAATGGTGTAGAAGTATTAGGTAGATGTAATGGTGTAGGGGTATTAGGTAGATGTAGTGGTGTAGGGGTTCTATGTAGATGTAGTGGTGTAGAGTTTTAGGTAGATATAGTGGTGTAGGGGTATTAGGTCGATGTAGTGGTGTATGGGTTTTAGGATGATATAGTGGTGTAGGGGTATTATGATGATATAGTGGTGTAGGGGTATTAGGAAGATATAGTGGTGTAGGGGTTTTAGGTGGATGTAGTGGTGTAGGGGTATTAGGTTGATGTAGGGGTATTAGGTAGCTATAGTGGTGTATGGGGTATTAGGTAGATGTAGTGGTGTTGGGTTATTAGGTTGATGAAATGGTGTAGAAGTATTAGGTAGATGTAATGGTGTAGGGGTATTAGGTAGATGTAGTGGTGTAGGGGTTCTATGTAGATGTAGTGGTGTAGAGTTTTAGGTAGATGTGGTGGTGTAGGGGTATTAGGTAGATGTAGTAGTGTAAGAGTTTTAGGTAGATATAGTGGTGTAGGGGTATTAGGTCGATGTACATTTACATTTACATTTAAGTCATTTAGCAGACGCTCTTATCCAGAGCGACTTACAAATTGGTGCATTCACCTAATGACATCCAGTGGAACAGCCACTTTACAATAGTGCATCTACATCTTTTAAGGGGGGGGGGGGGGGCAGAAGGATTGCTTTATCCTATCCTAGGTATTCCTTGAAGAGGTGGGGTTTCAGGTGTCTCCGGAAGGTGGTGATTGACTCCGCTGTCCTGGCGTCGTGAGGGAGTTTGTTCCACCATTGGGGTGCCAGAGCAGCGGTGTAGTGGTGTATGGGTTTTAGGAAGATATAGTGGTGTAGGGGTTTTAGGTGGATGTAGTGGATGTAGTGGTGTAGGGGTATTAGGTAGATATAAATTTGTAGGGGTTTTAAGTGGATGTAGTGGTGTAGGGGTATTAGGTAGATATAAATTTGTAGGGGTTTTAGGTGGATGTAGTGGATGTAGTGGTGTAGGGGTATTAGGTAAATGTAGCGGTGTAGTGGTATTAGGAAGATATAGTGGTGTAGGGATATTAGGAAGATATAGTGGTATTAGGTAGATGTAGTGGTGTAGGGATATTCGGTAGATGTAGTGGTGTAGTGGTATTGGGTATATGTAGTGGTGTAGGGGTATTAGGAAGATATAGTGGTGTAGGGGTATTAGGTATATGTAGTGGTGTAGGGGTTCTAGGTGGATGCAGTGGTGTAGGGGTATTACGTACATGTAGGGGTATTTGGTGGATGTAGTGGTGTAGGGGTATTAGGTAGATGTAAGGGTTTTAGGTAGATATAGTGGTGTAGGGGTATTAGGTAAAGGTAGTGGTGTAGGGGTTTTAGGTGGATGTACTGGTGTAGAGGTATTAGGTAGATGCAGTGGTGTATGGGTATTAGGAAGATATAGTGGTGTAGGGGTTTTAGGTGGATGTAGTGGTGTTGGGGTATTAGGTAGATGTAGGGGTATTAGGTAGATATAGTGGTGTAGAGGTATTAGGTAGATGTAGTGGTGTAGGGGTTCTAGGTAGATGTAGTGGTGGAGGGGTATTAGTTAAATTTAGTGGTATATGGGGTACTAGGTAGATGTAGGGGTATTAGGTAGATGTAGTGGTATAGGGGTTATAGGTATATGTAGTGGTGTAGGGGTTATAGGTAGATGTAGTGGTGTAGGGGTTTTAGGTGGATGTAGTGGTGTAGAGGTATTAGGTAGATGTAGTGGTGTAGGGGTTATAGGTAGAAGTAGTGGTGTAGGGGTATTAGGTAGATATAGTGGTGTAGAGGTATTAGGTAGATGCAGTGGTGTAGGGGTATTAGGAAGATGTAGTGGTGTAGGGGTATTAGGTAGATGTAGTGGTGTAGGGGTATTAGGTAGATATAGTGGTGTAGAGGTATTAGGTATATGTAGTGGTGTAGGGGTATTAGGTATATGTAGTGGTGTAGGGGTTCTAGGTGGATGCAGTGGTGTAGGGGTATTACGTACATGTAGGGGTATTAGGAAGATATAGTGGTGTAGGGGTATTAGGTATATGTAGTGGTGTAGGGGTTCTAGGTGGATGCAGTGGTGTAGGGGTATTACGTACATGTAGGGGTATTAGGTGGATGTAGTGGTGTAGGGGTATTAGGTAGATATAGTGGTGTAGAGGTATTAGGTAGATGTAGTGGTGTAGGGGTATTAGGTAGATATAGTGGTGTAGAGGTATTAGGTAGATGCAGTGGTGTAGGGGTATTAGGTAGATATAGTGGTGTAGAGGTATTAGGTAGATGTAGTGGTGTAGGGGTATTAGGTAGATATAGTGGTGTAGAGGTATTAGGTATATGTAGTGGTGTAGGGGTATTAGGTATATGTAGTGGTGTAGGGGTTCTAGGTGGATGCAGTGGTGTAGGGGTATTACGTACATGTAGGGGTATTAGGAAGATATAGTGGTGTAGGGGTATTAGGTATATGTAGTGGTGTAGGGGTTCTAGGTGGATGCAGTGGTGTAGGGGTATTACGTACATGTAGGGGTATTAGGTGGATGTAGTGGTGTAGGGGTATTAGGTAGATATAGTGGTGTAGAGGTATTAGGTAGATGTAGTGGTGTAGGGGTATTAGGTAGATATAGTGGTGTAGAGGTATTAGGTAGATGCAGTGGTGTAGGGGTATTAGGAAGATGTAGTGGTGTAGGGGTATTAGGTAGATGTAGTGGTGTAGGGGTATTAGGTAGATATAGTGGTGTAGAGGTATTAGGTAGATGTAGTGGTGTAGGGGTATTAGGTAGATATAGTGGTGTTGGGGTATTAGGTAGATGTAGGGGTATTAGGTAGCTATAGTGGTGTATGGGGTATTAGGTAGATGTTGTGGTGTTGGGGTATTAGGTTGATGAAATGGTGTAGAAGTATTAGGTAGATGTAATGGTGTAGGGGTATTAGGTAGATGTAGTGGTGTAGGGGTTCTATGTAGATGTAGTGGTGTAGAGTATTAGGTGGATGTAGTGGTGTAGGGGTATTAGGTAGATGTAGTAGTGTAAGAGTTTTAGGTAGATATAGTGGTGTAGGGGTATTAGGTCGATGTAGTGGTGTATGGGTTTTAGGATGATATAGTGGTGTAGGGGTATTATGATGATATAGTGGTGTAGGGGTATTAGGAAGATATAGTGGTGTAGGGGTTTTAGGTGGATGTAGTGGTGTAGGGGTATTAGGTAGATATAAATTTGTAGGGGTTTTAGGTGGATGTAGTGGTGTAGGGGTATTAGGTAAATGTAGCGGTGTAGTGGTATTAGGAAGATATAGTGGTATAGGGATATTAGGAAGAAATAGTGGTATTAGGTAGATGTAGTGGTGTTGGGGTATTAGGTAGATGTAGGGGTATTAGGTACATATAGTGGTATTAGGTAGATGTAGTGGTGTAGTGATATTCGGTATATGTAGTGGTGTAGGGGTATTAGGTAAATGTAGCGGTGTAGGGGTATTAGGAAGATATAGTGGTATTAGGCAGATGTAGTGGTGTAGGGATATTCGGTAGATGTAGTGGTGTAGGGGTATTAGGTAAATGTAGCGGTGCAGGGGTATTAGGAAGATATAGTGGTATTAGGTAGATGTAGTGGTGTAGGGGTATTAGGTAAATGTAGTGGTGTAGGGGTATTAGGTAAATGTAGCGGTGTAGGGGTATTAGGAAGATATAGTGGTATTAGGTAGATGTGGTGGTGTAGGGATATTCGGTAGATGTAGTGGTGTAGGGGTATTAGGTAAATGTAGCGGTGTAGGGGTATTAGGAAGATATAGTGGTATTAGGTAAATGTAGCGGTGTAGGGGTATTAGGAAGATATAGTGGTATTAGGTAGATGTGGTGGTGTAGGGATATTCGGTAGATGTAGTGGTGTAGGGGTATTAGGTAAATGTAGCGGTGTAGGGGTATTAGGAAGATATAGTGGTGTAGGGGTATTAGGTATATGTAGTGGTGTAGGGGTATTAGGTGGATGTAGTGGTGTAGGGGTATTAGGTAGATGTAGTGGTGTAAGGGTTTTAGGTAGATGCAGTTGTGTAGGGGTATTAGGTAGATGTAGGGGTATTAGGTAGCTATAGTGGTGTATGGGGTATTAGGTAGATGCAGTGGTGTTGGGTTATTAGGTTGATGAAATGGTGTAGAAGTATTAGGTAGATGTAATGGTGTAGGGGTATTAGGTAGATGTAGTGGTGTAGGGGTTCTATGTAGATGTAGTGGTGTAGAGTTTTAGGTAGATATAGTGGTGTAGGGGTATTAGGTCGATGTAGTGGTGTATGGGTTTTAGGATGATATAGTGGTGTAGGGGTATTATGATGATATAGTGGTGTAGGGGTATTAGGAAGATATAGTGGTGTAGGGGTTTTAGGTGGATGTAGTGGTGTAGGGGTATTAGGTTGATGTAGGGGTATTAGGTAGCTATAGTGGTGTATGGGGTATTAGGTAGATGTAGTGGTGTTGGGTTATTAGGTTGATGAAATGGTGTAGAAGTATTAGGTAGATGTAATGGTGTAGGGGTATTAGGTAGATGTAGTGGTGTAGGGGTTCTATGTAGATGTAGTGGTGTAGAGTTTTAGGTAGATGTGGTGGTGTAGGGGTATTAGGTAGATGTAGTAGTGTAAGAGTTTTAGGTAGATATAGTGGTGTAGGGGTATTAGGTCGATGTAGTGGTGTATGGGTTTTAGGAAGATATAGTGGTGTAGGGGTTTTAGGTGGATGTAGTGGTGTAGGGGTATTAGGTAGATATAAATTTGTAGGGGTTTTAAGTGGATGTAGTGGTGTAGGGGTATTAGGTAGATATAAATTTGTAGGGGTTTTAAGTGGATGTAGTGGTGTAGGGGTATTAGGTAGATATAAATTTGTAGGGGTTTTAGGTGGATGTAGTGGATGTAGTGGTGTAGGGGTATTAGGTAAATGTAGCGGTGTAGTGGTATTAGGAAGATATAGTGGTGTAGGGATATTAGGAAGATATAGTGGTATTAGGTAGATGTAGTGGTGTAGGGATATTCGGTAGATGTAGTGGTGTAGTGGTATTGGGTATATGTAGTGGTGTAGGGGTATTAGGAAGATATAGTGGTGTAGGGGTATTAGGTATATGTAGTGGTGTAGGGGTTCTAGGTGGATGCAGTGGTGTAGGGGTATTACGTACATGTAGGGGTATTAGGTGGATGTAGTGGTGTAGGGGTATTAGGTAGATGTAAGGGTTTTAGGTAGATATAGTGGTGTAGGGGTATTAGGTAAAGGTAGTGGTGTAGGGCTTTTAGGTGGATGTACTGGTGTAGAGGTATTAGGTAGATGCAGTGGTGTATGGGTATTAGGAAGATATAGTGGTGTAGGGGTTTTAGGTGGATGTAGTGGTGTTGGGGTATTAGGTAGATGTAGGGGTATTAGGTAGATATAGTGGTGTAGAGGTATTAGGTAGATGTAGTGGTGTAGGGGTTCTAGGTAGATGTAGTGGTGGAGGGGTATTAGTTAAATTTAGTGGTATATGGGGTACTAGGTAGATGTAGGGGTATTAGGTAGATGTAGTGGTATAGGGGTTATAGGTATATGTAGTGGTGTAGGGGTTATAGGTAGATGTAGTGGTGTAGGGGTTTTAGGTGGATGTAGTGGTGTAGAGGTATTAGGTAGATGTAGTGGTGTAGGGGTTATAGGTAGAAGTAGTGGTGTAGATGTATTAGGTAGATGTAGTGGTGTAGGGGTATTAGGTAGATGTAGTGGTGTAGGGGTTATAGGTAGATATAGTGGTGTAGGGGTTATAGGTATATGTAGTGGTGTAGAGGTATTAGGAAGATATAGTGGTGTAGATGTTTTAGGTAGATGTAGGGGTTTTAGGTGGATGTAGTGGTGTAGAGTATTAGGTAGATGTACAGTACTTCAATGATCTGTGTATTCTTATCAATAATTAAAACATGGACAGATGGGCCCTTTTCATGTACTTGCTATTTTTGGCACATCCAGAATGAATTTGAAAATGAGTATGCAATTTATTTGTTTTGCTTGGGAATATGGAGCAATTGACTGCTACACAATTGTTACATGAGATACGTGGAGCCGAGTCATTGTAAAAACCCTGTCCTGTCTGTGACACATTAAAGAAATGTGTAACTTGCCCCTAATGTGCCAGGGGGCCCCCTTTAGTACATCAACCTATCACAACAATGTCAAGAAAATAGGTTCTGTGTCTACTTCGAAACACAATGGGGACAATTAACTGCAAACTATGAGGACTAAATGAAGCCATGGGGGAATGGTGTTGAACTGAGGCTCTGCAGTTTACCAGGGAATAGTTTGACACTGTTTTGAAGGTCAATTCCTCCTGCATTCAAACCCCATACCATTCCCGTGGGGTCCCCTGCCCTGTTAAAATGCCTATCACAGGAAACTAGAGAGGCTCATTGTTCTCCCCTCTCCTGTTGACCCTTACCGCCCCATTAAAATCTAGCCTGAAACCCAGCCTGAGGGTCTTCAGCCATCATCGGCACGCATGCCTTGGTAAACAGCGTTGCATACTAACGAGAGGGTATGCGCAGAGTTGGAGGAGACTGTGGCTTGCATCCTAAAATGTGACAATAGAAACAATCTCTCATACTGATAGGCAAATGCTGAATCAGACCTGGGGACTGGCGTGCTGAAAGCTTTTATGCACTTTCACATTGACTATTGATAGAATACAAATGTAAAGCTACCTGTATGGTGAATGTTAGGGAATAAAAGTCAATGCTACTCCATAAACACACTGTTCACTGATAGGGTTTTCAGGAGGTTGATGGTTTAGAATGTTTCAGGCCCTAGAAGGGTGACAGCTGATTTGCCTTTCTCAAAAGTCCACTTCACATTTTGATATTGGGATCATCATAAGGCGTCTGTCAAAACTATAGGTTTAAAGGGATAGTTCATCAACATTTCTTAATACTTATTCATTTCCTTACCCTGAACGCAGTCTGTGGACAAGGAGAGGCAGTAATCCATGCTTTCGTTTTGTACATCTAGACACTTTTACAAGTCGCTAACATGAGCATTTTCAACCAACAAACAATGAAAGTCAATGTAGCCAATATTAGCATTTTCATTAAGCAACTCATGCCCAAACGATCAATCAGAGATTCACACCAATTACACACAGAATAAATAAAACGGTGCAGTGAACAGAGGATGTGTTCCCATAATCTTTTATTTGACTATTGTGATGCAGCTTCTTCATATTACAATTACAAAATGTAATTGGTCGTCTGCGTTACCCGTGTGTTACTTATCCTTGCCTTGAAATGACAATTGCAGAGGTAGTGGAATTATTGACACGATCTGACATATAGTATGATTGTCTATTCTATTACAACACTAGGACTCAGCTACTGACCGGAGCTAATGTATGTACTCCTTAAGTGAAATCGTTGGAGTACACAAATCCATATAATATACATAATTCGCTTGCATCCTTAGACTAGTATGGTAATGTATGTGTTGTTATGCATACAACCAATGTAGTTGAAAACATGACCTTTTATATTAATGTTTAAGAGGAGTTATCACCAAGGTGTTATGCTCATTGACTTCTTTGTGTCCTTATTTTGTATTTCATCTTTATTTAACTAGGCAAATCAGTTAAGAACAAATTCTTACTTACAATGACAGCCTACCCCGGCCAAACCCGGACCTCACTGGGCAAACTGTGCGCCGCCCTATGGGATTCCCAATCACGGCCGGATGTGATGCATTTGAACCAGGAACTATTGCAGTGCCTTAGACCGCTGTGCCAATCGGGAGCCCTTATGTACAGCAGACATTCAAGTACTGCAATGTTAGGATTTTTGTTTGTCACTGTGGCTGGGTTCCCTTCCACATAAATCCAAGGGTATGTTCTTAAAATGTGCTGAATATAACAACTGTGGAAGACTGAAAATAAAAATAAATGTCATATTAATTTCTCCAAATGAATCACTCACATTAAATCAGATGATGGATAAGGATTTGTAAACATCAAGGAGTAAACTGAGAAAAAAATTGGCAAATTAAAAAAAAAAGAAAAATACTGTCACAGTTGCCAAATCCTTACTTGCTTATGGATGGGTAATATTTAAATGCAATATTCATCAGGGTCTAATAAGGCACAGTAACTTGTTAACTTAAACATTTATTTATAATATCTTTTCAATAGTGTGAAATGAATGACAGCTTTAGCCTCTTAGTACAGCAAGACATTTCTGCAACTGCAAATCATCTGCGCTTCCTTTAAGTTTTTAATCACCCTGTTGATATCCAGATCCATCTGGGAAAACAGATGTGTGAAATAAAAATTGATTGCGGCTAAATATGTATTTGCATACTTATAGACTGTTTTCCTTGCCACACCAACAATGTCCATTGCACGGTTAAGCTGCTAAGTGTTTTTCAGCCCTTCTGATTAAAAAAGAATGGCAATTAAAGTGTTTTGTCACAAGTCCTGTATGAGTCATAATTGAGATACAGTGTAAGCTGTGAATTCATCAAGAGGATTGTTTTACTTCCAAAAACAATTTCCGTTACGCTATGACACAACCCGAGTCGATGACATTATGTCCATAGTCAGCACATCAACAGAACTCCATCTTTAAATACATAATTACTAGAGTTACAACCTTATCATAGTAGGCAATGTTTTCAATAGCTACAGTAGGATAATAAACATGTGCGTATGAGAGATAAAAACTGAAAATGCATTAACAAAAATAAAAAGTAGAAACATTCATTGAAATTCCTTGTGATGTTTCAGATGCTGTTTGATCATCTGATACCATGTATAACTATTTAGGTTTAGCATTTTGTTCAGATTAACCTGTACAGAAAAAAATATATATATATAAGTCATCGACATACCAAACATGCCCAAAATACAACATTATAATACAGAATCATTCATACATAGGAGCCAAGTGTATTTGATAAGGCTAATGGTGCATAATTGTTATTCAATTGACCCAAATTTCAATGTTCTCATTAATAATAGTCTGAATCAATATAATTTCCTTTTGGTCCTTAAATAATATGCAAATCATTTCCGCATGACACATTAAAAAACGCATCACATCGCCTTCACATTACTATGTACAGAACAATCTGAATACTGTAGATTCATTGTATATAATGAGTATAGTGAAGTATTACTTTTTTCAATATAAGTCATATATATTATACTTAATTGTGGCACAAATCAAAGTTACAGCCTGATCGTTATACTGCGTTGCATTGGAATAAAGAATATACTATTTAAGTGAAAGTCTTACAACCTTATATGATTATGTTTCCTTCACAATAAAAACAGAATATAACTTATAACAAAAGGAAAGAAACTGCTGAATACCGAAGAGTTAAATCATTCCAAAAACAGCACAACAAATCCTTCAGTTTAGCTCATCCACATTGTCTATGGAATGACAATAAGCAATTGATATGGTAACTTAAGGGAAAAGCAACACTATGATTTTATTATTTGAGAAATAATGCTTCTAATTATACAAAACACAAACTCAAATCATACACATACTACACATGGTTGAACATGGAAATGAACATGATTTTGCTCCAGAACAAACATAATTGCCTACAAATGGCTTTGCCACAGCAGCACATGAATGCAGTGTGTTAATCTACCGTTAATGTACACCCTGTGAAATACTAGTATATACACACCTGTTGAAGCTATAGAAGGGAAATAAAAATACAAAGAAAATATATTCAATGGCCATAAAAATCAAATAAAAATATCAAACTTAAAATACAGAACATCAAAACTAAAGAGAGATACTTATAGTGTGCAATTACTTATTTCATTTTGGAATTTCCTATCTTTTGACATCACAAAAGAGCAGCCTCTGAGAACAATGTGTTGTTCTGCTATTTGAGGGCAGCTCAGATTGTTACATTTGGTCTAGGTCTTTTGAAACCAGTAGGGGGCAGTGCTATTTGATATATAAAAATGATTGTACAGTACATTCATCCTTAAAGAACTACTGCATACTGACCCCTGTGGTCAGTGACCGGGAATAGAGACCCTGCAGCCGCAAGCAAAAAGTAGGCCAGATAACAAGTGACACTTGCCAATGTAATCGAGCCCACAGTCAAGTTAAAAACTACCAGAAACCACAATGATATAAAAAAATATTTTTCTAAATATGAAATGCTGGTAGGCTACACATAAATTGGGACGGTAAGCAAATTACCACAATCTAACAAGTGCATAAGTCTGTTTCAAGCTGTATTGAGCTATTTAACCAGAACACAAGAGGTGATGGATGTTAAGAATTCTAAAAAAAAAAATGAATAATTTTCTCTGTAGATGGCATCCAGCCAACGGAGGATTTAGAATCAATGTCAAACAATGTTATGTTATGGTATATTGCACATTAAAATATATTGCATATAACATAATATAGTTAATTACTGTTAATTTAGGTAATTATTTGCACAAATTATAATTAAACATATATTAAATCATATTGACATATATAACTTTTGTGGTGCAATGAAAGATATTATTAATTAAGTGAAGCTCACTTTGAATTGTGTTAATATGGAACTGCACATGAACGTTGTTTATTATCATGTTAATAGAAATTGCTGACAAAATTCTTCAAGCAAACATTATGCTTACTACAACTTCCCTCAAAAAGTCATTTCAGAGAGTTAGAGCTGAAAGGAAGAAATACTGTACTTAAAAATTAAGGTCACACAAGAAGCTGTTTAACCGTTTCACAATAGGCATGTTAATTTGGTAATTTCTATAACACTTCAATAAATACATTTTCATGTATATATATACACAGTACCAGTCAAAAGGTTAGACACACCTACTCATTCAAGGATTTTTCTTTATTTTTACTATTTTCTACATTGTAGAATAATAGTGAAGACATCAAAACTATGAAATAACACATACGGAATCATGTAGTAAACAAAAAAGTGTTAAACAAATCAAAATATATTTTACATTTGAGATTCTTCAAAGTAGCCACTTTGCCTTGATGACAGCTTTGCACACTCTTGACCATTCTCTCAACCAGCTTCATGAGGTAGTCACCTGGAATGCATTTCAATTAACAGGTGTGCATTAAAAGTTCATTTGTGGAATTTCTTTCCTTCTTAATGCTTTTGAGCCAATCAGTTGTGTTGTCACAAGGTAGGGGTGGTATACAGAAGATATCCCTATTTGGTAAAAGACTGAGTTCATATTATGGCAAGAACAGCTGAAATAGGCAAAGAGAAACGACAATCCATCATTATTTTAAGACATGAACGTCAGTCAATTCAGAAAATGTCAAGAACTTTGAAAGTTTCTTCAAGTGCAGTCGCAAAAACCATCAAGCGCTATGATGAAAATGTCTCTCATGAGAACCGCCACAGGAAAGGAAGACCCAGATTTACCTCTGCTGCAGATGATAAGTTCGTGAGAGTTACAAGCCTCAGAAATTGCAGCCCAAATAAATGCTTCACAGAGTTCAAGAAACAGACACAACTCAACATCAACTGTTCAGAGGAGACTGCGTAAATCAGGCCAAATTGCTGCAAAGAAACCACTACTAAAGGACACCAATAATAAGAAGACACTTGCTTGGGCCAAGAAACACGAGCAACGAACATCAGACCGGTGGAAATCTGTCCTTTGGTCTGATGAGTCCAAATTTGAGAATTTTGGTTCCAACCACTGTGTCTTTGTGAGATGCAGAGTAGGCTTTTCTGGTGACACTGTCAGTGATTTATTTAGAGTAAAAGGCACATTTAACCAGCATGGCTACCACAGCATTCTGCAGCGATACGCCATCCCATCTGGTTTGCGCTTAGTGGGACTATGATTTGTTTTCAACAGGACAATGACCCAGCACACCTCCCGCTGTGTAAGACCTATTTGAACAAGAAGGAGAGTGATGGAATGCTGCATCAGATGACCTGGCCTCCACAATCACCCGACCTCAACCCAAATGAGATACTTTGGGATGGTTTGACCGCAGAGGGAAGGAAAAGCAGCCAACAAGTGCTCAGCATATGTGGGAACTCCTTCAAGACTGTTGGAAAAGCATTCCAGGTGAAGCTGGTTGAGAGAATGCCAAGAGTGTGAAAACCTGTCATCAAGGCAAAGGGTGGCTACTTTGAAGAATCTCAAATATAAAGTATATTTTGATTTGTTTAACCCTTTTTTGACTACTACATGATTCCATATGTGTTACTTTCATAATTTTGATGTTTTCACTATTATTCTACAATGTAGAAAATAAAGAAAAACCCTTGAATGAGTAGGTGTGTCCAAACTTTTGACTGGTACTGTATATTTGACACAACTTAGTTGCATTCTTTACGTAAGGCAATGTATCATTGGTGAAAGTTAAACAGCTACTCCCAGAAATGACCATTGACTACAAAAATGAATATCCCTGTATATACGTACATCAATACAATGGCTAGGAATAGGTTATATTGCTCATGGATTCTTTATTTGGTATAAACCAACAATATGCACATTTATAGATGATATTGATTGTGAATATCAAGTATTCTTAATAAGGCCCTTGGAAACACAGCCAATAAAACGAATTGACATCCAACCTCATTAAATATGATTAAATTGCATTTGTTTCATTGTTGTTTTGGATGAGGCCTAAACATGGGCAGTTTATAAGTAGTGCAGAGTACGGACTCCATGTGCAATATGCAATAGTGAATAAAACAGTGGGTGTGTTACCGTTAGATTAGAAGCATGGCAGTTTTGCAGGTTTAGCTAACGAACACAACAGACACAGTGCGCTAAAGGACAGTATAATACATGGTCACTGGAGCCACCAAACAATGAACTCACCTCTGTTCCTGTGTTGCAACAATATCTGTCTCTCACCATAACCCTGGTACTAACGGACTTTATGTGTCCTCGCATGTCAGCTCCCAGCATAGGAAGCGGGGATATTAACCTGTATTGATTTCAATCAAAACAGTTGAATTGGGCTGCTGGTGTGGTAGGTTTAGTGGCACAGGCTAAATACATGAGCAGTACTAGATTTCTGTCGACAGGTCGCATTTCACAGATTCCTAGATACGCGACAAAAGCTTCTTTCTCATATTCCAAGCCTTGTGGCCTCCTAACATGCGTTCTGTATCTTACACCATTATCTCTGGCTAGTCTGATGTTTGAGTAGTAGTCAGGGCAGTCACCACTTCCTCCAGCAATACACCATGCAGTATCCCACAACATGGTTGTCGTTGTTACTCTGGCAGTTTGAGTGTCTCTGAAACAGAGGGGCCCCTGCGGCGAGGCCCCCGAGCGGAACCCTGGAGAGTGAAAGACCAGGATGCCCCCCCCCCCCTTGAGCTCAGTCTGCAGTTTGATAGTGGCAGAGGGGGACGTGAGGGTGGTGGTGAAGGGGAGTGTGGTTGGCAGTAGGGAGGGGCTCTAGATGTTGGTCTCCCTCTGCATGGCGTCCTCATCCTTGGGGTCTACCATGTCCTCCAAGGCCTGGGCGTCCCCGTCTGTCTCCTTTTGGTCCTGGTCCCGGTCAGGGTCCTCGGTTTCAGTCCGTTTGTACATCTCCTCCTGCTTGCGCTCCTTGGCCAGGAGTCTGTAGTTGATGAAGTTGCCGATGAACAGCCAAATACTGGCCATGATCACCACAGCACCACAGCAGAAATACATGTACTTGTAGTTTTTGGTGATGTCCACCAGTTTACCTGTAAATAAGAGCATAGAAAGGGTAAATGTTATTACATTTAGATAATTTTTTTTTTAGTGATGAAGGTCTGTCATATCGCTATTTTCTGCATTTCCAAATATGCCTTTATCAGTTTCTTCATGTCTACTGATCTTTAATGAGGACATTATCCCAAATAAATGAAGCATTTTGTCAAGCACCAATAATCACAGAATTAACTTTCCATTTGTTGTTATTGTAAGTAGACAAATAAGCACATATTATAAGCACACATGCCAAAATGTAATATTGCTTTTCCACTCTAAATCAGCAAACTCTATAACCAAGATCAAACCAAGTGAATGACTACTAAGCAATAGCACTCCTTAAAACAATAATTGAGTGACTTTAATTTATTCCTTTGGCATATCAACTGCTTAAAAAGTAAGCAATGTCTCACAACTGAATTAAGTACTAATGAGTTGAGAGATCAGTGACATACCTGCCAGAGGTGGACCAATGAGGACAGGGCAGCACTCCACAATGGTGGTGAGCCCCACAGCGCTGGAGAACCTCTGAGCCCCCACTAGGTCCATCAGGGTCTCAAACAGCACCGAGCTGACCATGCCGAAGGCAAAGCCAAAGAACACGGCGTACACCACCAGGCCTGTGTAGCTCTCCACCAGGGGGCAGAGGATGTGGCATACCCCGTTGTAGAGCACGGCAAAGCTGAAGAAGTACTGGATCCTGGGCCGGATCCACTTGGAGTTGGCCAGGAGCCCCATGGAGGGCCGGGCAAACATGTCCACGAAGGCCAGGATGGAGAGCAGGAAGGCGGCCGAGTACTCGTCCACGCCTATGTCCTTGGCGTAGGCCGTCAGGAAGACTATTGGCGAGAAAAAGCCCAAGAACATGATGACGTTGCCCGACAGGTAGATGAGGAAACCGCGGTGCTTGAAAAGCGACAGGTCAATGAACTTGTTGACAGTCCCCAAACAAGTGGTCGTCTCCTTCTTCTTGGTGGCAGTTTTGGCAACGACCAACTCCTCATCCTTCTTAATCTTGCCCAGCGGTGGCCCCAGGGGCCTCATCAGGGAGCCAGCCACACAGCAATTGAGCAGTATGCCCCCAAGGATGAGGAAGCTGCCCCTCCAGCCGAATGAGTTGAACAGGTACTGGTTGAAAGGGGCTAGGCTGCTCAGGAATACTGGGCTACCGGCCATGGCTATTCCGTTAGCGATGGGACGCTTCTTATAGAAGTACTTGCCAATCATAGTCAGTGCTGGCTGAAGGTTAAAGGCTAGGCCCAGGCCTTTGTGAGGAGAGAGGATAATATGATTTAGAGTTAAAAAGAACATACATTTCTAATAAGTTAATTATCTGATAAGATAATTCAGGCATATATGACAGTGAGCATGAAATACACATTCGGAATAATATACATTTTCTTCAAGTAGCCAGACTGTGGTCATTAAATGATTTGACAAATCAAGCTTAACTGTACTCTTGTAATGTATCTATAGTATTTTACTATGATCTTTGTGAAACACAGAATGGAAAAGTCCAAATCAGTTGTAGGCCTATTTTCAACCAGCTACTTAAGGAGTTTGACACAATAATCAAATTAACTCTGAATGAGTTGAAATGGATTTCATCGGAATTACCTCCTATAAGACCGATGCAAACATAAAGCTCCACCACGCTGTTGCAGAAGGAAGCGGATATCAACCCGATAGAAGACAGTACTCCCCCCATGATCATGACAGGTCTGCAGCCATATGTGTTTACCAGTACACTGCTTATGGGACCTGGAAGAGAAACAAATGAGATACTAAAAACATGGTCTTTCATCCAACCCAAACATTCAGCCTGTAATAGACTAGGGTAATCATGTAGTGATTACTTAATGATTTAAGCTTGTTAGCGTTGAAAGACAGCGTGAAACTTCCCGGCTCTGGAAATAGAAGTACTGTAACAAGACCTTGTTGATACTGGTAAACAATGTACAACATCGTGTTGTGTGTTCTGCATGTATTCTTAAGGGGATGAGGGCTGCATTGAGAGATCAGTAACAAACAGGTATGGGTGTAACACAGCATTATCTTAGTAGTCAAACAAAAAAAAATCCTTATTGCCAATAAGTACAGAGCACGTTGACAAAACATCTGTTATTTTCCAGCTTTGCTACATATGTATCAGGGATCCCATCACGACAAGCAATAAATGTACTGTTGGACCAACAAGACCAATGACACAGAGTGCAGATGAGGTCTTGGACATAACTCAGGACCTAGATTAACCAATTGGTGCCTGTCAGCCTTGGACAGGCTGCACTGAGAGCTGAGGGCCAAACTAATAGAGTGTTAGTCAAACGGAATGAGTCAAAATCGATCAAGCCCGTCAAGCATCATCGACACGCTGAGTGAAGACATTGAACTGAGCTCTGGTTGGACACGCAATGGGTCTCTCTGTTTCATAAGCTTTCAAGGCACAGCTGCCATGCTAATGCAAAACAGAGACCCAATGTGGCAACCAGTTATCTTATGAAATGGATAATAGACACTGACTGTGTGAATACACACTGCATGGGCATAGATAGGTTTCATATGTGACAGCGAGAGAACGCTAGTTAACGTAAATGGACTCCTTTGAATTGTAGCATCACCAGATGTATTTGCTGAAAGTGCACTGCAATGCAATGTTTTCATATCTGAAAAGAGGTGGAATCATGAACTATGATACACACACACCTTGAAGTGAGCTGAAGACCTTGGCTCCATGGCCCATTTGTCCCTCAACTCAGTTTCTCTGTAATTCACAATTTTCCAGGAGTAACAGTAAGCACTTGATATTGGTAGTAAACGCACAGATGAGTTGAGTGGGCCGACCAGCATCACGCTACTATGCCACAATGCACTTTCCATTTCCTTCAATAAGGGCTTGCCACACAACTTCTTCTTAGAGGCATACAACACAAGACAACAGGCAGGAAGTGAATCTTAGCAGATTTTGGTTTTAGTGGGTCAACCCCTGTTATTGAACCCTCTCTATGGTCATTGATAGTACATCAATCTGAAAGGTCCAAACAATTCCTTTTAAATTGTGTCCTTGTCAAATTTCTAAAAGTTGTTGTTGAGGGAAACTTTATCCTTTGTATTTCTAAAGTCCTGTTATGTTTGAACCTCTGGTCTCTATTACTTGATAGGGTGAGGACTGACTCTGCTTCTATGGTATGTCACAATGTCCCCTTTCATGACAGACTTTAAACAAAAGGAAGAGTAAATTGAATAAGAAACGATAAGAGTAATGAAAGATTTTTCCCTTTTTTGAATAATGCCCCCATTAGCAAGCAGAAGATGTGCCGTATCTGTGTCGGACTCGGGGAGCGGTGCTATTTAAAAAGCAGGTTGGGGAAGAAGTCGCCTGACTTCATTTGCTCTGCGTGAATCTTTTTTCGACCTTGAGGAGAAGAGCCCTCCTCATTTGCATACAGAGCACTTATCAGTATTCTCCTGAGTCTGGTGGTGAAGCCTGGATCGGCCAAGTGGAGGGAGCCCTTGAGGTTTCATATTAGCGCCTTTTAAAAAGGAATTCATAAGTGAAGTTTAATTGCTGCAATAGCTGGACAGACTTTCCAGGTTACCAAAAGCAAATTAGGAGTTTGTTTTGACAGTAACTTTAAGGACAAACAATTTGACTATTATTGACATTCAACATGCCATCTTTGAACATACTGTATCTCAGCCCCTACCAACATGCTTGGGCCCATTAATAAAACATTTTATTGAAGTATGATCAGATACCATAACTTAATGTTGCTTGTGTCCAGACTTGAGGCAAAATATGGGCTCAATCATGGAAACAAATACCTACAAGAGGATGGGTACACCCGTCATTTACCCTTTCAGCTGTGATTTATTTCACAGGACCTAAAAGCTAGTTACACAAACTTCCATCTTTCTGCTGTCTAACACATTTTTCTACCACTCCCTGATTTGTGAGGTTGGAAAAGAAAAGGTTGATAAACCGTCAAGATAGCTGACTATGCAGGAAACTGATGTTTGCAATCCATCATATTATTAATGTCTCTCTCATTACGGAATAAAGCGCTGATATTTGAAGCTTAGAGTTGTTTTCCAGAGCAGTCATACAAGGACGCAAACATGAATTCTATCAGTGGTTGATCGACTAATAAACACAGCTTAGCTAGCCATATTTCTTCTGGACAGTTCAGTTAGCATTGAGGCTAACGTGCCTGGCAGTGAGAGAGCTCTGCTGTGCTGACTGTCAACAGAGGAAGGTACTGTATGTAACCATGCTGCCTAGCCTAGTCAAGGTCAACTCTCCCTCTCTCTGTGTGGATTAGTGACATTGATCCAACACTGACACACACACAGCCTCCATATTAGCACGTCACTGCAGAGCGACACTCAGCCAGGCTAGAAGGGAGGGACGGGAGAACAGGGCATCTGCAGTAGGCATATAGATGATGCAATAGTGTGCAATATTTCACAATATTTCCCTTTGGGCTCTTTTCTGCACCCATCATCATCATTACTAATCATTCATCTCAGTGTCTGTGTTACACCCTGGGTTATAGAGCCAAACATCCAGGACGATATGAAATAGTTGCCTTCACTTCCAGTTGTTGCGCATTTGTGGTTGTATCTAATATGTGTGTGATATGTGTCATCATAAAAATAGGTTGGCTGCTGTTTGAAATCAGCAAGAGCCACACATTGGCATATCCTGATGTGTGAGGACATGGCAAGCATTTCCAGTTTGTTTGCTCTGTGATTGCATCCAATCAGCATCATAGATGGCACTGCTATCTTATCAGTTAGGGAGTCTGCCTGATGACTGCCCTAGAGAATTCAGTAAGTGTCTGACCTCTGAACTCGTGGTGGAGGTGGCAGTTGCGTCAACAGCACAGACGGCAGGCGGTGTGAAAACAACAGGTGCGTTGTAAAAGAACCACAGTCTCCTTTCTCTTCCAAGAGGACAAACACCCTCAATAAGCAGCTCTCTGGTTGGGGTAAATATTTGGTGATGCGTGATTGTTTTTCCACCATGTTATTCCAGAGAGCAGCATATACCGCAATGTGCTGTCCGTTGCTTGTAGAAATAAAGAATGCATTAAACACTGAAAGGACAATTGCTTTATCAGGCTACAGCTGGTGCAAACACATAGGACAAGAGAGCAGGTGTTTAATGAATAGCTGATGAAGCTCTGTTCTCCCCTTTGCTCAGAGATCAATATGAATGAATTACACTAAACATTTTAATGAGGGACAAGTGCCTTGTACAGGCTTGTCACATATAGAGGATGCTATTGGGTGTCCTTGGCTCTCTATGGCCAATTGGCCATCACTGTCACCATCATCACAACGGTCTAGGATACAACAAACCCTGTTGACAGCAACAATTAGAAATGACTGGATGGGATGGCATCTGCTAACAGATGGCCAGCATGGCACAGCCAAGCAAGGTGCCTACTGGCTAACCTAGTGAGGGGTAAAGTCATGCAGAGAAGGAGAACGTGATGCATTACTACTACAATACGCTTATGACTAGTCACAGAAACCGTGTGTTCGTCTTGAATGTCCATTTAAATATGGTCATAGGTTCTCATAGGAGACACACAATCAGATCATTACAGGTACCTTGCCCCATACTTAGGGCCTGAATTTTCCCTGGACAGGTCACATGGTGAAGATAAACTCAGGGCACTTCATATACAGAAACCCAACTCTTAACAAATCAGACAGACGACTTCATCAAGAGACTATCTGGACATGAACTTCTTACCTCCTGCGTACATGACGGCCAGCATGATGGAGGAGATCCATGCTATCTGGCTGTAGGAGCAATCAAAGATCTTCTGGATGTCCTTGAAGTAGACAGTGATGGCCTTGGGGAAGGCGTAGGAGAAGCCGATGGAGATGAAGGATCCCAGCACCACGGCCCAGCCCCATCCCCCGTCCGGAGGGGTCACTGCTGGGGGGCCTGCGGCAGGGGGTGGCATCTCTGGCCCGGCTGGCTCTCAGCGCTCACTGTTTACTGGATGGGGAAAGAGGAAAAGGAAAGAGAGGGTCAGTACAGTGGAGATATGAAGAGGAAAGAGAGGGTCAGTACAGGGGACATGGTGAAGAGGAAGGAGAGGGTCAGTACAGGGGAGATATGAAGAGGAAGTAGAGGGTCAGTACAGGGGACATATGAAGAGGAATGAGAGGGTCAGTACAGGGGAGATATGAAGAGGAAGGAGAGGGTCAGTACAGGGGACATATGAAGAGGAAGGAGAGGGTCAGTACAGGGGACATATGAAGAGGAAGGAGAGGGTCAGTACAGGGGACATATGAAGAGGAAGGAGAGGGTCAGTACAGGGGACATATGAAGAGGAATGAGAGGGTCAGTACAGGGGAGATATGAAGAGGAATGAGAGGGTCAGTAAAGGGGACATATGAAGAGGAATGAGAGGGTCAGTACAGGGGAGATATGAAGAGGAATGAGAGGGTCAGTACAGGGGAGATATGAAGAGGAAGGAGAGGGTCAGTACAGGGGACATATGAAGAGGAAGGAGAGGGTCAGTACAGGGGACATATGAAGAGGAAGGAGAGGGTCAGTACAGGGGACATATGAAGAGGAAGGAGAGGGTCAGTACAGGGGACATATGACGAGGAAGGAGAGGGTCAGTACAGGGGACATATGAAGAGGAAGGAGAGAGTCAGTACAGGGGACATATGAAGAGGAAGATAAACTGTTGAAAAGCTCTCTTAGTTGGGGAATTGGGCAATAATGATGATAATGACGTCTCCATTCCTTCTAAGATTAATTTCTGTACTGTAAACTTAGGCTTGAAAAATGAATTAAAAAATGTAAGTTATAAAAAATGTATAATAAAAAAAGGTCTCATATGTGGACTACTTGTGGACTACTCTCTCCCACATAAGGTGGACCACTTATGTGGACCATTACACACTATATTCAGAGGTTAAAGGTTGTTTGGAGACAATTGTAGCTAACACCAATACCACATTGACAATGGAATGTTTTAAGTGTATGCCCTACTGTTTACCACCGGTTGAGGCCATGTCCCTTTTGTCATTTAAACTCTTGACTTGGGTCATAAGACCAAATCTCAGCTCCAGAATGCACGTGAGCGCACACACACTAACAGGGTTAATCACCCTTGTCACAAGGTTGAGTTTCTACCTGAAACTAGACCAGCCCTTGCCCCACCCACTTTTCACCTTGAGGGTATCCCCCTGGTGTGACAAGGGAGAGGTGTACGGGCAGCAGTGACCAAGATCACTTGTCTTTATTGACAAAGCAAACATGTCTCTGATCGTATATACACACATACACCACACATACACACTTTCTAAATTGATATCAAGAGATATCATGGGTAAGAGGCAGCTGCTTAGTTCCAGACACACAATCTACAACAACTGATGAGTGATATTAATATGTGCCTTCGGGATCCAATGAGCTTAATCAACAACAACAACAACAATATTGCATAAATGATATAATTCTGATCTCACATACGTTGACATGACACAACCAACCACTGGCTTCTGAAGGCATTTCAACATCACAAGTAAAAGCTTATTCAAATGGGATTATCGTAGTTTAGCAAAAACATGCTCAGCCATACTCTAGAGACGATAAAGCTTAACAGGGGTGTGGCATGGCTTTGATTAGGTGGGTTAGAAGATTGAAGGTAGACACATAGCACACTAACTCTATTCAAAAATAAGAATTTGTTCTTAACTGACTTGCCTAGTTAAATAAAGGTCAAATTAAAATAAAATAAAATTTCAAGGTAAGGTGTTGAGGAAAGTGGTTGAAGTTCCAACCAAACCAGAAGGGCACAAAAACACTAAAACTAGAACCTTTCATTTCAATCTCAAGAGTGGCTGTAAAACAGGCTCCATGACAACAACAGGGTGCACTGAAGTCAGTGGCATCAATAAATTATATAGTCTCTGTCTCTCATCAAGACGTGGCCAGATCAGATTGCACTGCTGTGGAGCCTCATTCATATTCAGCCCTGTCTCAGCTGTCAACGGCAGGCAATTAGCTAAACTAGTCGCCATGTGCTGTGATTGGTTGACCTCTCAGAAGGAAAAAGGAAAACGTGAATGAAGACAGTTACTCAAATCAAATCAAACTTTATTTGTCACATGTGCCGAATACAACAAGTGTATACTTTCCCGTGAAATGCTTACTTACAAGCCCTTAACCAACAGTTCATGAAGAAGAAAATATTTAATAAGTAGACTAAAATAAAAAGTTACAATACAAAGTAACACATAAGAATAACAATAACGAGGCTATATACAGGGGGCACCGGTACCGAGTCAGTGTGCGGGGGTACAGGCTCGTTGAGGTAATCTGTACATGCAGGTGGGGGCGAAGTGACTATGCATAGATAACAAATAAACAGCGAGTAGCAGCAGTGTACAAAAGGGAGGGGGGGAGGGCAATGTCAATGTAAATTGTCCGGTGGCGATTTTATGAATTCTTCAGCAGTCTTATGGCTTGGGGGTAGAAGCTGTTGAGGATCCTTTTGGTCCTAGACTAGGCGCTCTGGTACTCACTTGCCGTGCGGTAGCAGAGACAACAGTCTATAACTTGGGTGACTGGAGTCTCTGACAATTTTATGGCTTTCCTCTGACACCACCTATTATATTGGTCTGCCATCCAGGGCAGGAAGCTTGGCCCCAGTGATGCACTACCCTGTGTGGCGCCTTACGGTCAGATACCGAGCAGTTGCCATACCAGGCGGTGATGCAACCGGTCAGGATCCTCTCGATGGTGCAGCTGTAGAACCTTTTGAGGATCTGGGGACCCACGCCAAATCTTTTCAGTCTCCTGAGGGGGAAAAGGTTTTGTCGTGCCCTCTTCACGACTGCCTTGGTATGTTTGGACCACGATAGTCCGTTGGTGATGTGGACACCAAGGAACTTGAAATTCTCAACCCGCTCCACTACAGCCCTGTTGATGTTAATGGGGGCCTGTTCGGCCCACCTTTTCCTGTAGTCCACGATCATCTCCTTTGTCTGGCTCACATTGAGGGAGAGGTTGTTGTCCTGGCACCACACTGACAGTTGTATGACCTCCTCCCTATAGGCCGTCTCATCGTTGTCGGTGATCAGGCCTACCACTGTTGTGTCGTCAGCAAACTTAATGATGGTGTTGGAGTCGTGTTTGGCCAAGCAGTCGTGGGTGGACAGGGAATACAGGAGGGGACTGAGTACACACCCCTGAGGGGCCCCAGTGTTAAGGATCAGTGTGGCAGATGTGTTGTTCCCTACTCTTACCACCTGGGGACGGCCTGCCAGGAAGTCCAGGATCCAGTTGCAGAGGGTGGTGTTTAGTCCCAGGGTCCTTAGCTTAGTGATGAGCTTCGTGGGCACTATGGTGTTGAATGCTGAGCTGTAGTCGATGAACAGCATTCTCACATAGGTGTTCCTTTTGTCCAGGTGAGAAAGGGCAGTGTGGAGTGTGATTGAGATTGCGTAATCTGTGGATCTGTTGGGATGCTGTTGATGTGAGCCATGACCAGCCTTTCAAAGCACTTCATGGCTACCGACGTGAGTGCCACGGGGCAGTAATCATTTAGGCAGGTTACCTTCGCTTCTTGGACACAGGGACTATGGTGGTCTGCTTGAAATATGTAGGTATTACAGACTCAGTCAGGGAAAGGTTGAAAATGTCAGTGAAGACACTTGACAGTTGGCCCGCGCATGCTCAACGTCACTATAAAAGACATTAAAAAGTATGTTTTAATTTTATGCTAAAACTGATAGTAGTTGAAATTTGAGATTTTATCAGCTGGTTTATAACTACTATATGACTTCTGACACACACACACACACACACACACACACACACACACACACACACACACACACACACACACACACACACACACACACACACACACACACACACACACACACACACACAACATTGTTTAGGTAAGGAATACCTCCAGCCTAGCTTTTCTAAATAAAGGCGTTGTTTCATCACGACTATGTAAACACGGTTGTTATTTAACAGACACCATGAGTATTTGTGACCTGTATTATGTGGGCTTAACGGAGGGTGAAGTGGTACAGAAAATGTATTCTTACAGGCATCTTCAGGTCACTCTGTTCAAGTGCTTGACTTTCATTTTTTAAAACATTTCTAACTTAAGCAAAAATAAATTGATAATCACTAAAATATATAATCCTCTGTGCATATTCTCATGTGTTGCTCTTTTAATTAAACTCAAGAGATTGTCTATTTTTCAAACATCCATATGGTAATAGTCTAATCTGATTATTGTCTGGGGTTGATAGTGGGGTTGATTGATTAAACGTGACGATAATGCATAACATGGTCTCAGGACTCATAAGCTGCTTAGGTTTATAAATCTGAATAGTATACTGAAAATACCAAAACACACATTGTAAGCGATGATAACAGTCACACACAAATGTGCAGTCACGCACAAAAAAACTTTCTGTAAGTAAACAAAACAAGTTTGTTTAGGCTATTTGACGTACATGAGCCTACTTGTGTTTTTCAAGAGAAGTTTTTTCATTCTTTGCGCTCCACAGTAGTTTCTCCCCTCTCCCCATGATGTCATCATGTGTCCTCTGTAATGTGTCTTTCCTCTGTTTGGTGTCTCAGAATAGCAGCTGACACAGAGGGATGGGCAGATGCTTTCACAGCCAGAGACAACCAACCACAGTCCCACCCAACCGGAGGGATATGTCCCGTCTAAGCCAATCACAAGACACCTCAGATGCCTGTCCTTGCCCGTTGTTGAACTGAGCAAACAGTGTGCCTACCTTAGGTCTACCCGTGCTCGAAAAACTCCTGGTATCTTCAACTTCAGGGAAGGTTAATGGAGCCTTAGAATTAGAATGCAGGGGCAGGCAGCCAACAACTACAACAGCATTCCTCTAATTGAATTATCTCAATGACAAGCTGATCAAAGCATGTAACACAATAGTGTGCGTGTGTGAACCTGTCTGTGTTCTGTTTCAGGTGAGCTACGTTGAGTAACCATGGAGCTTGACACAGAAAAGACGTGTAACTGAGTTAACGGACACAATGCACCACCTGCAGCAACACGACTGACTACCCATGAGCCACATGATGAGCAGGATTGGTGGCTTTGTGTCTCTTGGTACACCCAACAGGATTATGTGGGATAGAGTGTGCAGAGCGAAAATGAAAATGGATAGTTAACCTACTCAGAGCTATCTTGGCACCACCCTGACAGAACGATTTTAGTAAATATAGAGCCACTCTGAGGCTGGTTGCGGTTTTGAGCTGTGCAATTTACAGGATAATCACCCTTTTTTTCATTGACATTGTGTTATAATTTGTTTTATAAATA
Source organism: Salvelinus fontinalis (assembly GCF_029448725.1). Taxonomy (NCBI): domain Eukaryota; kingdom Metazoa; phylum Chordata; class Actinopteri; order Salmoniformes; family Salmonidae; genus Salvelinus; species Salvelinus fontinalis. The sequence goes on along the minus strand of NC_074675.1, from coordinate 10,455,678 downwards.
GCAGCTACTCCATTTGCCACGGTCATAGAGGTGAAGTAGAACAATGATTTAAAAAAACACTTCACTTTTTCTCATATCTAGTCACTGCCTAAATGTAAAACAGGCAGTGTAGAAGTTTCTTGTTGGGCCCTTGCACAAAGGTATGAATGACATTCAGGCATTGCGAGGTCACTAACGTCACCATGCTGTACTGTGTATCCACAGGCCTTCAGACAGGTACAGGCCACTCCTGTGACAGTCTAGTCCTCAAGGAATCTTGTGTCACCTTGGATGAAACTGACAAGAAGATTTGAGCCAAGTGTTTTCTTTAGCATCATACACTACCTGATTATGTGGTCTGAATAGCCTGTGGGAGAGGAAGACATGAGGAAGAGACGGAGAGCAAATAGATTGATAGAGAGGGAGAAAATGAGTGCTTGTAAAGGGGACTTTCCCGGTGAACAAAATGGAGAGCAGTTATTGATCACATCAATCAAAATCATGTTGATTGATTATAAGAATTCAGGGAGAACATCTCCAGAGTAGAAGCCAAGAGAAATGTCTAATCCGCCTTCTCTAAATGTAGCTGGTTCGAATACCTGAGCTGACAAAGGTGTAAAACCTGTCGATGTGCCCTTGAGCAAGGCACTTAACCCTAATTTGCTCCAGGGGCACCGTACTACTATGGCTGACCCTATTAAAGCAACACATTTCACTGTATGTGACAATTAAACATATTCCCCCCACCCCCTTTTTATTTGATATCACAGCACCAATGTTCTCTAAACAACAGCCAGAGAGTCTTGTACAAAGTCACGACAAAAGACAGTTACTTTGCCAGCTGCTTTCCACCAGACACTGGGTGATGAATTCATACAAAGCTCATAAGGTCATCAATACAATATCAGTGTGCCCTCGGTTAGTGTACCTCCAGTCTGACGTCCATCACTATCAACAGATATGAGTTTAATACATAACATACTGCAAGGAGTCTAGTGATCATCAACCTGTGACACAAATGAGTGTCACAAATAGAACACTGGAAATCATGTGTACTACATAAAGAGAAATTAATAAATATAAATTATTGTGTTAATTACTCTTAACTGAATATGAACTTTATTCATCTGAAATATTCCCCATTACAGTGCTCTATACAACTCTGTGTTGTCTTCAGAAGCAATTTTCATTGACCATTGCCATATGTCAGGCCATACGGCAGGTGCCCAGCCCCGGCCCCAGTCAAAACATTTTCCTATACAACATGCTTTCTATACTTGTTGGCTTATTGGGGCGGCAGGTAGCTTAGTGGTTTGAGCGTTGGGCCAGTAACCGAACGGTTGCTGGATTGAATCCCTTAGCTGACAAGGTAAAAATATGTCATTCTGCCCCTGAACAAGGCAGTTAACCCACTGTTCCCCGGTAGGCAGTCATTGTAAATAAGAATTTGTTCTTAACTGATTTGCCTAGTTAAATAAAGGCTCAATTATTGACCTCGTTGTATAACTTGCAGACTTTTCCTTTTTCAAGAAGAGGCTCCAAAATGTTAATATTACCACCATGTTTATATGTTTTCCAAAAACACAGACTGTTTCTGGAATTCCTGATTTGTTCTTCTCAAGTAGAAAACCAAACCATTCTGGTTCGACACCCATAACATGCTTTGCTTGAGGTCAAAGTGGCAGTGGAAAATGGTGACATAGGATTTAAAATTCCACCCAGCAGAGTACAATTTCTTAGATCCTCAGGTCTATTCACTGTATCACTACCACATAGTGAGCGCTTTTAATGATGAGCATAGAAATAGCACACCTAGAACATATCTACCACTTCTTAGACTTGCTTTCAATGCGAATGACAGACCTATAACTCACATTTCCATGTGAATTTGGTCAGGTGGCCCAAAAAGTTACATATCGCAGTTTCAATTATATAATGAAAGCAAACTGAAAGCAAACAAATTAACTCTCATTCTCTCAATACATTAATTCTAGGACTTGGCATGTCAAAAGTGTAAGCCAGGGTGGTGTTGAAGGGGCTTGTAGCCTTTTCAAAAGCAGGCACCTGACCTGGAGGTCACCTTAAAGTAATGTATGTACTGTAGCAAAAGTGTATTCTTACAACGAGTTCATCATTAACCACAACTGCTAACTCTCACTTCACACAAAATGATTCAATGTTGACATAAACATTCATCAAGATGGAAAGTAATATACCAGAAACAGTGATCCAGTATACAGTTGCCTCTTTGAAGACCTGTATAGTAAAGACGCAACAGAAAGAACAACCTCAATGATTTCTCAATAGAGAAACTACTGAGAGACAATGGGGACACTGACAGCCAGAGTAGACACACCCTGCCCAGCAGTCAGGGGTCTTTCAATGAAAATAATCAATACGTGTTTGATATCTTATTATTGTAGTTTCTGCTTTCTAACTTCCAAGGCAACACACCCAGAAAGTAGTCTTACATGAACAACTGGTAATGGCAAAGCACACAATAAGTCTATCTACCACATTTAGGCTATAAGGAGACATTTTGAGCAACAATATACCTGTTAATATAAACACAGGTATGAAAACAACTTGGTGTAAAATGTTATCAGATACCTTTTACTACAGGTTCTCTTAACCCATTACCGAGCTGAGTTTGTTCAAATGCATGGGTGGTGACTTATCTACCATCTACCAGTTAACCACACCCACTTAGACTACTTATTAGACATGTCTTCAGCTGCTAAGTAAGTACCTTTAATTACCATGGAAGGCCTTGAGCGGTGTTTGTGCGTAGTCAGCAGGTGCAATTTATTTAGCTCACCCAGCACGCCAGGTAGGTGGTGTACTTTTGGAACCGTTCCATTGGTCTTTAAGTGCCAACCCTGCCCTCCTGGCGCACAGGGCGAGCTAAATAAAGTGGTGATTTCTGTCTAGGCAGAGTGTCATGGCCCCTGGAGCAACATCCAGTGCTGCCAGTGCCAAGAACCAACCTGTTAATTCATGCCAATATTTGCTGCAGCGTCAACGCCTAAGTAATGGTATGGGGAAACATTACATATTACACCACACATTAAAAGTGTAAAGTTTTAGTAGTTTGATAACGGTGTGGAGATGATTCTTCTAAATTCTTCTACAACATTTTTTTTTTAAAATTAGCCTACATTGATTACAGGGACATTTCATCCAATTATTTGTTTGAGAGGGGGTCACCGAGTAAGTGTTAGGCTATGTAAACACCAAACAGGACATTCATAACTGGAGAAAAAGCATAAACAAACTGGGCTCTGACCGAACATGAACTGTCTCTTACAACTTCTTTTGATAAGCTACGGCTGTAGAGGACCGCTCAGCTACTCACAGGGGATTAGTCTGAGCTCCACTTCCTGTTTTCTACTACAGCACCATGGGACTGGAGCGCTGGACGCAGCACCTAAGCCACGTTGTTGATCAAGGGTTCTCGTGCCAGGCTAGGGACTTACTGAAGGTATGCAACCTAATACATACCTGACTCCAGTTAACATATTACACGGTATTCATCAAATGCATTTGTATGCCTAATATTCTGTGGTGTAGGATACTGGAAATGGATTCAAATTGAATCTTGCAAGCACTTATTAAACATCATCAAATCAAGTTTATTTTATATAGCCCTTCGTACATCAGCTAATATCTCGAAGTGCTGTACAGAAACCCAGCCTAAAACCCCAAACAGCAAGCAATGCAGGTGTAGAAGCATGTGTATAGCATCATGTACACTAGGGCTGGAAATTGCCAGAGAGCTCACAAAATGTTATCACGATATTTAAGCTGCTTATACGATATGTATTGTGATTCTCACAATTCTATATGTATTGCGATTCGATACTGCGATTTTATTGCGATTTGATGTTCCAAATTTTCAAACATATGGGAACATATTGCTCACTAAATCTGCTGCAGAGACAAGACAGAGCATGAGAAAATGAGTTTTGATTAGTCATGGAAATAACAGTGCTGGAAACAGGTTGTTTCAATATTTAAAAAGAAGATGGAGAACAAGCTTAAGGATGAACAATACCAGAGTTTTGGCGCAGGTACAGCTGACTAGTGCTAGCTAACGCTGATTAGAATATCATTATTATATCTATATATTTGTCCAAAACAATATTGCGAAATGTAACTCTATGGATTTTTCCCTCATCACTATTGTGTGCGCAACAACAATCATAACTACTGCTTTGTAAATACTATATCAACACCACAAACTTGTTTGGAAATTATTGTAACACATAAGGGCTAAAACCTCAGCAACTCAGCAGCCCAAATGATTGATTTTCTACCCACATGGTCAGGGGGAACACTGCTTTTAGTTGATATGAAAACAGCGAAACACATTAGTGCAGAGGAGAGTGAATGTGGCTTGAGGGCTATGACAACAGTCCAGTATTTAGGATCGAGTCAGAAGTCATATTACCCTAATCACACCAGTGAATGACGGCCTACGGGCTGCTTGTTTTAGTCCAGATTACAAACCCTTTCTCCTGTGAGTTGGCTGTCTATAAAACAGATTTATCGCCCGAGGGGTTGGGAAGTCAGATGGAGATGGATGGTGAGGCTAAGAGGCTGATGACAAAGGGCTGTGGAGATGAGTCAGCTAAGCTTGAAGCTAACCATCCATGTATTATTTAGCTACATAGACTAGCGCACTAGCATGTAACATTTCTATTGGGATTTTAATGGTTCCTAGCCATCTGTCAGGTCAACTATGAAGTGGTGGCTCAACAAAGTGGAGAGGCCCCTATGTGGGTTACAGTACACCAATGTTAAAGGTTTCTCATGTCTGCAATGTCTACATATTACCCTGACTTTAGTAACCCAAAGAAAGTAGTCCAGTACCAGAGACAGAACCAGCCTACGCCAGTACCAAAACGTCTCCAATAGGCCTACCACAGAGCAAAGTCATGACCTGGGGAGGAACGTGAAAACCCCTCAAGTGCATTATTAATTCATAATCAATATGTGCACATAGCCAAATCTATGGCCCATTGTTCTTTGTCTACATTTATTTCAACAATGCAAGCCATATATTGCCCAATTTCCCATAACATCTCGCATTACCCAAGAACCAGGCAGACATCGCAGGTCATTTTGTAAAAAAACAGGTTTATCTCGTGCTATATATCCCCCTTTCCCTTTCCTATATCAAGTCAAGGTGGAAACAAGGCAGGTCAAATGTGACTGACCGGTGTTATATTTAAAGCCCACCAGCTGACCCGGAGAGTGAAAGATCCTCTGCTTGGCCCAAACCTGTTTACGGAAAAACGTTCAGATCAGATCCTTGGATAATAATAGACTGGCAGGATTTAGTAACTGTGTCATCTCTGTGGGAAAAATGGCTACTTCACATTGGGTATCGAGACGCACGCGATGAGAAGAGAGATGTATGTACAATAGACCTACTGATTGATCAGTGATGACTCGCAATACGCGCGTGTAGATCCTAATCCGTGTGGTCAGACACTCTGTGTGCGTGTGCTGCTGATACAAACCGGATGGAACCAGCCAAATATGCATATCATAATCTACACTGGGCCTACATAAAAAAGTACTCAGAATTCTCTAGGCTACTGTAGTCTATAAACATCATTCGCACAATCTTGGGAGTATTCTAAGAGTAACGAAGAACATGTCTGTCGGTACCACATTGGGTTAACTCTGTGATTACGCACAATATGTGAATTTCAAACTGAAACATAATGTAATTCAAAATCCAGCCTATTTGTTTTATAAAGCATTAAGACAACGTGGTGTGGGCTATTCTTGCCCCGATGACCAAGCAGCTCTCTAAATGCCGAAGCAAAGCGTTTCATTGTAGGACAAAACGCACCGGCAGCTTCGTAAGTGTTATTTCATCACGCATAACTTTCAGGAAACGCATATTACCTTTTGCGAATATAGGCGCGGTCTATCCCCAAATGTGGTATGTGGTCCTTGGTCGCTGACCTTGTCAGTGTTGCGGGAAGATGGGGCTGTATTCTATTTGAATTCGCTTACTAGGAAGCTGAATGTGACGTAGAGCGTTGAAAGAAGGCGGCCCATCCTGCTGCTACTGTTGCTATTCTTGACCACCGTTAGCCTAGCGCTGGAGACAAGAGACCCGCCAGAGCATCAAGTAAAACCAGCCGGCTTGCGCTCCAATACCCGTTGGGAGGAGAGGGGGGCGTTCGATAATTTGTTTGAGGGAGTTTATCATTCTTTTGTGATTGAAATGTGGTTTACCTTATGTGGTTTAGCTTCCACTGGAGAACGCTCCGCGTGTTGTGCCCCCATTCAACACAAGCTCGAAGTAGGTCATCCGCTTTATCACGGGGATTCATTTAAACAGTCGTGTAATGAGAGAGTTGTCAAAACGCTTGTTTCATGCTAGTAAACTATGCATCAAAATGTTGTAGCGAATATATTTTCACATCACTTACGTTGGCCAATTTTACCAGTTTATCTGTTTGAAGAGCAATTGAATCCTAGAGCGCCAATCGCCCATGTAGGCGTTAGGCGCCGCGCCCAACTTGTGATACACATTTATATATACACAGAACGAAAAATATAAACGCAACATGCAACAATTTCAAAGGTTTTACTGAGTTACAGTTCATATGAGGAAATAAGTCAATCGAAATGAAATCATTAGGGCCTAATCTATGGACTGGGAATACACCTATGCATCTGTTGGTCACAGATACCTTAAACAAAGAAGAAAAAAGGTAGGGTCGTGAATCTAAAAACCAGTCAGTATCTGGTGTGACCATGATTTGCATCATGCAGCACCACCCATTTCATTTGCATAGAGCTGATGTAACGGCTTTCTTCATGGGATGAAGGAGAGGACCAAAATGCAGCGCAGTTAGTGTTCAACATGTTTAATTAAACAATAAACAATGAACATTAACAAATAACAAAATAACAAACGTGAAAGCCGAGACAGTCCTATCTGGTGCAGAACACAAACACAGAGACAGGAAACAACCACCCACAATCCCCAACACAAAACAAGCCACCTATATATGATTCTCAATCAGGGACAACGATTGACAGCTGTCTCTGATTGAGAACCCTATCAGGCTGAACATAGAAACAGACGAACTAGACACACAACATAGAATACCCACCCCAACTCACGCCCTGACCAACTAAACACATACAAAACAACAGAAAACAGGTCAGGAACGTGACAGAACCCCCCCCTCAAGGTGCGAACTCCGGGCGCACCCCTAAAACTCAAGGGGAAGGTCTGGGTGGGCATCTGTCCGCGGTGGCGGCTCCGGCGGTGGACGAGGACACCACTCCACCACTGTCTTTGTCCCCCTCCTTAGCGTCCTTTGAGTGGCGACCCTCGCCCCCGACCATGGTACAGGAACCTTCAAGGCCCCTCCTAAATAGAGGAGACAACTCAGGACAGAGAGGTAGCTCAGGACAGAGAGGTAGCTCAGGACAGAGAAATCGCTCCGATCAAAGAGGTAGCTCAGGACAGAGGGACAACTCTGGACTAATGGCAGCTCCGGACTGGGTGGCAGCTCATGACTGGGTGGCAGCTCATGACTGGGTGGCAGCTCATGACTGGGTGGCAGCTCATGACTGGGTGGCAGCTCATGACTGGGTGGCAGCTCATGACTAGGTGGCAGCTCATGACTGGAGGGCAGCTCATGACTGGACGGCAGCTCATGACTGGAGGGCAGCTCATGACTGGAGGGCAGCTCATGACTGTAGGGCAGCTCATGACTGGAAGGCAGCTCATGACTGGAAGGCAGCTCATGACTGGAGTGCAGCTCATGACTGGAGTGCAGCTCTGGCAGCTCCTGACTGGCTGGCGGCTCTGGCAGCTCCTGACTGGCTGGCGGCTCTGGCAGCTCCTGACTGGCTGGCGGCTCTGGCAGCTCCTGACTGGCTGGCGGCTCTGGCGGCTCCTGACTGGCTGGTGGCTCTGGCGGCTCCTGACTGGCTGGCGGCTCTGGCGGCTCCTGACTGGCTGGCGGCTCTGGCGGCTCCTGACTGGCTGGCGGCTCTGGCGGCTCCTGACTGGCTGGCGGCTCTGGCGGCTCCTGACTGGCTGGCGGCTCTGGCGGCTCCTGACTGGCTGGCGGCTCTGGCGGCTCCTGACTGGCTGGCGGCTCTGGCGGCTCCTGACTGGCTGGCGGCTCTGGCGGCTCCTGACTGGCTGGCGGCTCCTGACTGGCTGGCGGCTCCTGACTGGCTGGCGGCTCCTGACTGGCTGGCGGCTCTGGCGGCTCCTGACTGGCGGGCGGCTCTGGCGGCTCCTGACTGGCGGACGGCTCTAGCGGCTCCTGACTGGTGGACGGCTCTAATGGCTCGGGACAGACGGGCGGCTCTGAAGGCTCGTGGCAGACGGATGGCTCAGATGGCGCTGGGCAGACGGATGGCTCAGACGGCGCTGGGCAGACGGATGGCTCAGATGGCGCTGGGCAGACGGATGGCTCAGATGGCGCTGGGCAGACGGATGGCTCAGATGGTGCTGGGCAGGCAAGCATTGCAGGCGGCGTTGAGCAGACGAGCAGTGCAGGCAGTTCAGACGGCGCTGGGCAGGCAGGCAGCTCAGACTGCGCTGGACAGACGAGCAGTGCAGGCGGCGTTGAGCAGACGAGCAGTGCAGGCAGTTCAGACGGCGCTGGGCAGGCAGGCAGCTCAGACGGCGCTGGACAGACGAGCAGTGCAGGCGGCGTTGAGCAGACGAGCAGTGCAGGCGGCGTTGAACAGACGAGCAGTGTAGGCAGTTCAGACGGCGCTGGGCAGTCGGGCAGCTCAGACGGCGCTGGACAGACGAGCAGTGCAGGCGGCGTTGGGCAGACGGCCGACTCTGACCTGCTGAGGCGCACAGTAGGCCTGGTGCGTGGTGCCGGAACTGGTGGTACCGGACTGGAGACACGCACCTCAAAGCTAGTGCGGGTAGCAGGAACAGGGCACACTGGACTCTCGATGCGCACTAAAGGCCTGGTGCGTGGTACCGGCACTGGTGGTACCGGGCTGAGGGCACGCACCTCAGGGCGAGTGCGGGGAGAAGGAACAGTGCGTACAGGGCTCTGGAGACGCACAGGAGGCTTGGTGCGTGGTGCCGGAACTGGAGGTACTGGGCTGGAGACACGCACCACAGGGAGAGTGCGTGGAGGAGGAACAGGGCTCTGGAGACGCACTGGAAGCCTGGTGCGTGGTGTAGGCACTGGTGGTACTGGGCTGGGGCGGGAAGGTAGCGCCGGATATACCGGACCGTGCAGGCGTACTGGCTCCCTTGAGCACTGAGCCTGCCCAACCTTACCTGGTTGCATGCTCCCCGTAGCCCGTCCAGTGCGGGGAGGTGGAATAACCCGCACTGGGCTGTGTTGGCGAACCGGGGACACCATACGTAAGGCTGGTGCCATGTACACCGGCCCGAGGAGACGTACTGGAGGCCAGATATGTAGAGCCGGCTTCATAGCACTTGGCTCAATGCTCACTCTAGCCCGCCCAGTGCGGGGAGGTGGAATAACCCGCACCGGGCTATGCACCCGTACAGGAGACACCGTGCGCTCTTCCGCATAACACGGTGTCTGCCCGTACTCCTGCTCTCCACGGTAAGCATGGGAAGTGAGCGCAAGTTTCCTACCTGCCCTCGCCACACTACCCTTTAGCCTCCCCCCAAGAAATTTTTGGGGTTTCTTCACGGGCTTCCAGCCCCGCTTCCGTGCTGCCTCCTCAGACCACCGCTCCTGGGCTTTAGCTGCCTCCATCTCTTCCCGAGAGCGGCGATCTTCTCCAACCTTAGCCCAGGGTCCTTCTCCGTTAAATATTTGCTCCCATGACCATTCCTCCTGGTACCGCTGCTGCTGTCGCTGCTGCCCGTTGCCACGCTGCTTGATCCTTGTTTGGTGGGTGGTTCTGTAACGGCTTTCTTCCTGTGATGAAGGAGAGGACCAAAAGGCAGCGCAGTTAGTGTTCAACATGTTTAATTAAACAATAAACAATGAACATTAACAAATAACAAAATAACAAACGTGAAAGCCGAGACAGTCCTATCTGGTGCAGAACACTGACACAGAGACAGGAAACAACCACCCACAATCCTCAACACAAAACAAGCCACCTATATATGATTCTCAATCAGGGACAACGATTGACAGCTGTTTCTGATTGAGAACCCTATCAGGCTGAACATAGAAACAGACGAACTAGACACACAACATAGAATACCCACCCCAACTCACGCCCTGACCAACTAAACACATACAAAACAACAGAAAACAGGTCAGGAACGTGACAGAACCCCCCCTCAAGGTGCGAACTCCGGGCGCACCCCTAAAACTCAAGGGGAAGGTCTGGGTGGGCATCTGTCCGCGGTGGCAGCTCCGGCGGTAGACGAGTATACCACTCCACCACTGTCTTTGTCCCCCTCCTTAGCGTCCTTTGAGTGGCGACCCTCGCCCCCGACCATGGTCCAGGAACCTTCACCAAGGCCCCTCCTAAATAGAGGAGACAACTCAGGACAGAGAGGTAGCTCAGGACAGAGAGGTAGCTCAGGACAGAGAGGTAGCTCAGGACAGAGAAATCGCTCCGGACAGAGAGGTAGCTCAGGACAGAGGGACAACTCTGGACTAATGGCAGCTCCGGACTGGGTGGCAGCTCATGACTGGGTGGCAGCTCATGACTGGGTGGCAGCTCATGACTGGAGGGCAGCTCATGACTGGAGGGCAGCTCATGACTGGAGGGCAGCTCATGACTGGAGGGCAGCTCATGACTGGAGGGCAGCTCATGACTGGAGGGCAGCTCATGACTGTAGGGCAGCTCATGACTGTAGGGCAGCTCATGACTGTAGGGCAGCTCATGACTGGAAGGCAGCTCATGACTGGAGTGCAGCTCATGACTGGAGTGCAGCTCATGACTGGAGTGCAGCTCATGACTGGAGTGCAGCTCTGGCAGCTCCTGACTGGCTGGTGGCTCTGGCAGCTCCTGACTGGCTGGCGGCTCTGGCAGCTCCTGACTGGCTGGCGGCTCTGGCAGCTCCTGACTGGCTGGCGGCTCTGGCAGCTCCTGACTGGCTGGCGGCTCTGGCGGCTCCTGACTGGCTGGCGGCTCTGGCGGCTGCTGACTGGCTGGCGGCTCTGGCGGCTGCTGACTGGCTGGCGGCTCTGGCGGCTCCTGACTGGCTGGCGGCTCTGGCGGCTCCTGACTGGCTGGCGGCTCTGGCGGCTCCTGACTGGCTGGCGGCTCCTGACTGGCTGGCGCCTCCTGACTGGCTGGCTGGCGGCTCTGGCGGCTCCTGACTGGCTGGCGGCTCCTGACTGGCTGGCGGCTCCTGACTGGCTGGCGGCTCTGGCGGCTCCTGACTGGCGGACGGCTCTAGCGGCTCCTGACTGGTGGACGGCTCTAATGGCTCGGGACAGACGGGCGGCTCTGAAGGCTCGTGGCAGACGGATGGCTCAGATGGCGCTGGGCAGACGGATGGCTCAGACGGCGCTGGGCAGACGGATGGCTCAGATGGCGCTGGGCAGACGGATGGCTCAGATGGCGCTGGGCAGACGGATGGCTCAGATGGTGCTGGGCAGGCAAGCATTGCAGGCGGCGTTGAGCAGACGAGCAGTGCAGGCAGTTCAGACGGCGCTGGGCAGTCAGGCAGCTCAGACTGCGCTGGACAGACGAGCAGTGCAGGCGGCGTTGAGCAGACGAGCAGTGCAGGCGGCGTTGAGCAGACGAGCAGTGTAGGCAGTTCAGACGGCGCTCGGCAGGCAGGCAGCTCAGACGGCGCTGGACAGACGAGCAGTGCAGGCGGCATTGGGCAGACGGCCGACTCTGACCTGCTGAGGCGCACAGTAGGCCTGGTGCGTGGTGCCGGAACTGGTGGTACCGGACTGGAGACACGCACCTCAAAGCTAGTGCGGGTAGCAGGAACAGGGCACACTGGACTCTCGATGCGCACTAAAGGCCTGGTGCGTGGTACCGGCACTGGTGGTACCGGGCTGAGGGCACGCACCTCAGGGAGAGTGCGGGGAGAAGGAACAGTGCGTACAGGGCTCTGGAGACGCACAGGAGGCTTGGTGCGTGGTGCCGGAACTGGAGGTACTGGGCTGGAGACACGCACCACAGGGAGAGTGCGTGGAGGAGGAACAGGGCTCTGGAGACGCACTGGAAGCCTGGTGCGTGGTGTAGGCACTGGTGGTACTGGACTGGGGCGTTAAGGTAGCGCCGGATATACCGGACCATGCAGGCGTACTGGCTCCCTTGAGCACTGAGCCTGCCCAACCTTACCTGGTTGCATGCTCCCCGTAGCCCGTCCAGTGCGGGGAGGTGGAATAACCCGCACTGGGCTGTGTTGGCGAACCGGGGACACCATACGTAAGGCTGGTGCCATGTACACCGGCCCGAGGAGACGTACTGGAGGCCAGATATGTAGAGCCGGCTTCATGGCACTTGGCTCAATGCTCACTCTAGTTAAATATTTGCTCCCATGACCATTCCTCCTGGTACCGCTGCTGCTGTCGCTGCTGCCCGTTTCCACGCTGCTTGATCCTTGTTTGGTGGGTGGTTCTGTAACGGCTTTCTTCCTGGGATGAAGGAGAGGACCAAAATGCAGCGCAGTTAGTGTTCAACATGTTTAATTAAACAATAAACAATGAACATTAACAAATAACAAAATAACAAACGTGAAAGCCGAGACAGTCCTATCTGGTGCAGAACACTGACACAGAGACAGGAAACAACCACCCACAATCCCCAACACAAAACAAGCCACCTATATATGATTCTCAATCAGGGACAACGATTGACAGCTGTCTCTGATTGAGAACCCTATCAGGCTGAACATAGAAACAGACGAACTAGACACACAACATAGAATACCCACCCCACCTCACACCCTGACCAACTAAACACATACAAAACAACAGAAAACAGGTCAGGAACGTGACAGCTGATCAGATTGTTGATTGTAGCCTGTGGAATGTTGTCCCACTCCTCTTCAATGGCTGTGCGAAGTTGCTGGGAATCGTACATTTCGATCCAGAGCATCCCAAACACGCTCAATGGGTGACATGTCTGGTGACTATGCAGGTAATGGAAGAACTGGGACATTTTCAACTTCCAGGAATTGTGTACACATCCTTGTGACATTGGGCTGTGCATTATCATGCTGAAACATGAGGTGATTGCAGAGAATGGCACGATAATGGGCCTCAGGATCTCGTCACGGTATCTCTGTGCATTCAAATTACCATCATAAAATGCAATAGTGTTTGTTGCCTGTAGCTTATGCCTACCCATACCGTAACCCCACCGACACCATGGGGGCACTCTGTTCACAACATTGACATCAGCAAACCGCTCTCCCATCAGCAAACTGCTCGCCCAAGGGAGTAGTACACATCGATTTACCAGATCTTCAGTTTCTTGCCAATTTCTCGCATGGAATAACCTTCATTTCTTAGAACAAGAATAGACTGACGAGTTTCAGAAGAAAGTTCTTTGTTTCTGGCCATTTTGAGCCTGTAATCGAACCCACAAATGCTGATGCTCCAGATACTCAACTAGTCTAAAGAAGGACAGTTTTATTGCTTCTTTAAATCAGCACCACAGTTTTCAGCTGTGCTAACATGATTGCAAAAGGGTTTTCTAATGATCAATTAGCTAATCCAAGTTTATAATTTTAAAAGGCTAACACAATGTGCTATTGGGACAAGGAGTGATGGTTGCTGATAATGGGCCTCTGTACGCCTATGTAGATATTCCATTAAAAATCAGCCGTTTCCAGCTACATCATTTACAACATTAACAATGTCTACACAGTATTTCTGATCAATTTGATGTTATTTTAATGGACAAAAAATGTGCTTTTCTTTTTTTTAAAAAGGACATTTCTAAATAAACCCAAACATTTGAACGGTAGTGTATATCATTGAGTTAATAAAGCCACATACTCAAGAAAACAAAAAAAGAGACCATGTTTGTTTTCTTGAGTAAGGCAGCTCCAAAATGCAGGTGCTTCAGCCCAGCTCAGTGCTTTCTGTAGTGGTGGGGCAAGCCAGCAGAAAATACATAGCATTGCACTGTGATTGGCTCAGTGTTCTGTCACTCATGGGGAAACTACGTCACTGCGAAGTCTAAGGGGAGACCTCGAAAATTCTAGCCATTTGGGTGCTGACAGAGTTACATTAGAAGTGCCCATCCAAGAAGGCTGAAGGTCATTGGCCACAGATAAAATAACATCAAATCACGTTATATGTACAGTAGCTTTCATCATGAATCAAGTTGACAATCTACTGGCAAATCCTTTTCAATCCTTGTCATATGAAGATAAATAATGAAGAGAAATTATAGATAAAACGTATCGGTGCTCATCGGCCATTGGACGTAAACATTACACAAGTTGGAAATCGCAAATTCAACAATGAGTGGTTTGGAAGGAAGTGAGCACAGCACAACAAAGTCCAAAAATGTATTGTATGCTGCTGCATAAATTATGTAATATGCCAGGGAGATATGCACAGTACCAGTCAAAAGTTTGGACACGCCTACTCAATGAAGGGTTTTTCTTTATTTTTACAATTTTCTACATTGTAGAATAATTGTGAAGACATCAAAACTATGAAAGAACACATATGGAATCATGTAGTTACCAAAAAAGTGTTAGACAACTCAAAATAGATTTGAGATTCTTCAAAGTAGCCACCCTTTGCCTTGATGACAGCGTTGCACACTCTTGGCATTCTCTTAACCAGCTTCACCTGGAATGCTTTTCCAACAGTCTTGAAGGAGTTTGCTGAGCACTTGTGGGCTGTTTTCCCTTCCCTCTGCGGTCCAACTCAACCCAAACCATCTCAATTGGGTTGAGGTTGGGTGATTGTGGAGGCCAGGCAATCTGATGCAGAACTACATCACTCTCCTTCTTGGTCTAATAGCCCTGACACAGCCTGAAGGTGTGTTGGGTCATTGTCCTGTTGAAAAACAAATTATAGTCCCACTAAGCTCAAACCAAATGGGATGGCGTATCACTGCAGAATGCTGTGGTAGCCATGCTAGTTCAGTGTGCCTTGAATTCTAAATACATCACTGACAGTGTCACTAGCAAAGCACCCCCACACCATCACACCTCCTCCTCCATGCTTCACAGTGGGAACCACACATGCAGAGATCATCCGTTCACCTACTCTGCGTCTCACAAAGACACGGCTGATGGAACCGAAAATCTTAAATTTGATCTCATCAGACCAGATTTACGCAGTCACTTCTGAAAAATTGTTGAGATGTGTCTGTTACTTGAACTCTGTGAAGCATTTATTTGGGCTGCAATTTCTGAGGCTGGTAACTCTAATGAACTTATCCTCTGCAGCAGAGGTAACTCTGGGTCTTCCATTCCTGTGGCGATCCTCATGAGAGCCAGTTTCATCATAGCGCTTGATGGTTTTTGCGACTGCACTTGAAGAAACTTTCGAAGTTCTTGACATTTTTGGGATTGACTGACCTTCATGTCTTAAAATAATGATGACCCAATGGTAGACGAGTAAAAAAAAAAAAAAGCAGACATTGAATATCCCTTTGAACATGGTAAAGTTATTAATTACACTTTGGATGATGTATCAATACACCCAGTCACTACAAATATACAGGCGTCCTTCCTAACGCAGTTGCTCGAGAGGAAGGAAACCACTCAGGGATTCTACCACTAGGCCAATGGTAGGGTTGAATGGCGGGATTCCGGTTACCGAGATTTACCAACCAAAACCACTCCATTTTACATGGATAAATAACTGCGAGAAACCGGTAAATTATAATAAATTATTTATATGAGCAGCATGGCGTGAAATGGAACTGTTCAATTATATGCAATGTCTAAATTGGGCTTCTATATGGCCTCTGCTTGATGAATCAAAGCTCAGGGTGGGGACAGACCCATCTCAGTATGGAGTGCAGTTCACAATGCATGTAGACCAATCATCTCATCGTGGTAACTTTTTTTCTTGTGACAGATAGGCCTAAATTTGCTGCAGCATAGCCTGTACTGTAGTAAAATAAAGATTGATACGCTTCTAATTTACCCATCTCAATCTGACTTTCGGGGGTCACCTTGTTTTTTTAATTGTAAAGATTTTTTTTATTGCAGCTGCAGAGTTTTAAAACAGCCTATCACTTGAATATTATTGCTTAAAATCAGTGCACACTCTCTCTCGCAGTCTTTCTCTCTCTCCATCAACTCCATTGCAGTTGCATCCAATTGTATATAGCCCTATACAAACTCAGCAAAAAAAGAAACAGCCCTTTTTCAGGACACTGTCTTTCATAAATAATTCGTAAAAATCCAAATAACTTCACAGATCTTCATTGTAAAGGGTTTAAACACTGTTTCCCATGCTTGTTCAATGAACCATAAACAATTAATGAACATGCACCTGTGGAATGGTCATTAAGACACTAACAGCTTACAGACGGTAGGCAATTAAGGTCACAGTTAAGAAAACTTAGGACACTAAAGAGGCCTTTCTACTGACTGAAAAAACACCAAAAGAAAGATGCCCAGGGTCCCTGCTCATCTGCGTGAACGTGCCTTAGGCTTGCTGCAAGGAGGCATGAGGACTGCAGATGTGGCCAGGGCAATAAATTGCAATGTCCGTACTGTGAGACGCCTAAGACAGCGCTACAGGGAAACAGGAAGGACAGCTGATCATCCTCACGGTGGCAGACCACGTGTAACAACACCTGCACAGGATTGGTACATCTGAATAACACACCTGCGGGACAGGTACAGGATGGCAACAACAACTGCCCGAGTTACACCAGGAACGCACAATCCCTCCATCAGTTCTCAGACTGTCCGCAATAGGCTGAGAGAGGCTGGACTGAGGGCTTGTAGGCCTGTTGTAAGGCAGGTCCTCACCAGACGTAACCGGCAACAACGTCGCCTATGGGCACAAACCCACCGTCGCTGGACCAGACAGGACTAGCAAAAAGTGCTCTTCACTGACGAGTCGCGGTTTTGTCTCACCAGGGGTGATGGTCGGATTCATGTCTATTGTTAAAGGAATGAGCGTTACACCGAGGCCTGTACTCTGGAGCGGGATAGATTTGGAGGTGGAGGGTCCGTCATGGTCTGGGGCGGTGTGTCACAGCATCATCGAACTGAGCTTGTTGTCATTGCAGGCAATCGCGTGGTACTCTTCCTGCAGGCTCATCCTGACATGACTCTCCAGCATGGCAATGCCACCAGCCATACTACTCGATCTGTGCATGATTTCCTGCAAGACAGGAAGGTCAGTGTTCTGCCATGGCCAGCGAAGAGCCCGAATCTCAATCCCATTGAGCACGTCTGGGACCTGTTGGATCGGAGGGTGAGGGCTAGGGCCATTCCCCCCAGAAATGTCTGGGAACTTGCAGGTGCCTTGGTGGAAGAGTGGGGTAACATCTCACAGCAAGAACTAGCAAATCTGGTGCAGTCCATGAGGAGGAGATGCACTGCAGTACTTAATGCAGCTGGTGGCCACACCAGATACTGACTGTTAGTTTTGATTTTGACCACCCCCCCCCCTTTGTTCAGGGACACATTATTCAATTTTTGTTAGTCAGATGTCTGTGGAACTTGTTCAGTTTATGTCTCAGTTGTTGAATCTTGTTATGTTCATACAAATATTTACACATGTTAAGTTTGCTGAAAATAAACGCAGTTGACAGTGAGAGGACGTTTATTTTTTGCTGAGTTTATATAAAAATTACAGTGCATTCGGAAAGTATTCAGACCCTTTGACTCTTTCCACATGTTGTTACGTTACAGCCTTATTATAAAATGGATTAAATGAAAACAAATTCATCATCTATCTACACACAATACCCTATAATGACAAGCAGAAACAGGTTTTTAGACATTTTTGCAAATGTATAGTAAAAAAAAAAAGAATACTTATTTACAGACGTTTTCAGACCCTTTCCTATGAGACTCGAAATTGAGCTCAGGTGCATCCTGTTTCCATTGATCATCCTTGAGATGTGTCTACAACTTGGTTGGACATGATTTGGAAAGGCACACACCTGTCTACAGTTTATAAGGTCCCACAGTTGACAATGCATGTCAGAGCAAAAACCAAGCCATGATGTCGTAGGAACTGTTCGTAGAGCTCCGAGACAGGATTGTGTCGAGGCACAGATCTAGGGAAGGGTACCAAAACATTTATGCAGCATTGAAGGTCCCCAAGAACACACTGGCCTCCATCATTCTTAAATTGACGGAACCACTCCTCAGTAAAAAGCACATGCCAGCCCGCTTGGAGTTTGCCAAAAGGCAGCTAAAGGACTCTCAGACCATGACAAACAAGATTCTGTGGTCTGATGAAACTCTTCAGCCTGAATGCCAAGCGTCACGTCTGGAGGAAACCTGGCATGTTCCCTACAGTGAAGCATGGCGGTGGCAGCATCATGCTGTGGGGTTATTTTTAAGCAGCAAGGAATGGGAGAACAGTCAGGATCGAGGGGAAAATTAACGGAGCAAAGTACAGAGAGATACTTGATGAAAACCTGCTCCAGAGTGCTCAGTACCTCAGACTGGGGCGAAGGTTCACCGTCCAACAGGACAACAACTCTAAGCACACAGCCAAGACAACACAGGAGTGGCTTCGGGACAAGTCTCTGAATGTCCTTGAGTGGCCCAGCCAGAGCCCGGTCTTGAACCCGATCTAACACCTTTGGAGAGACCTGAAAATATCTGTGCAGCGACGCTCTTCATCCAACCTGACAGAGCTTGAGAGGATCTGCAGAGAAGAATGGGAGAAACTCCCCAAAAACAGGTGTGCCAAGCTTGTAGCGTCATACCCAAGAAGACTCAAGGCTGTAATCACTGCCAAAGGTGCTTCAACAAAGTACTGAGTAAAGGGTATGAATACTTATGTAAATGTGATATCTCAGTTTTGAATTTTTAGTACATTTGCAAACAGTTTTTGCTTCGTCATTAATGGGTATAGTGTGTAGATTGATGAGGGGAAAAAAATATTGAATCCATTTTTGAATAAGGCTGTAACGTAACAAAATGTTTAAAAAGTCAAAGGGTCTGAATGCTTTCCGAATGCACTGTAGACGTCCTTGCCTACCTCTACCAGGTAATAAATTCAATGCAGTATTTGCCTTATATTTTACTAACTAATGATGGGTTATATATAATAAGCTTCTAACTTATAGTCTCTGCCTCTGGCCTCTCCTTAAAAAATGCTCCTGAGCGCTTGGAGTCCCATGCAAGAAAAGCTAGACTGGAATAGCTTGCTGGGCATTATTTTTTTTGTTGCATTTCTTATACCAGTAGACTATTCGAAGATGGACACAAGCTATTTTTTGCTAAATGTTTACTACAGCAGCCAATAGAACTTGAAAGAAGAGTGAACACTCGATGGCGGTAGGCCATAGCAGTTATTTATTCAAACCCATAACCATTCAATCTCCGTGAAGAGAAGTCATTAGAATGACTAAGATAAGGACAATGAAATATATTTAATTTAACTGTTGAAAGCGAGGAAGGAATGAAGCAACAATATAGAAAGAGGAGGTAGGCTAATAACATTAGTGGAAATATTATGAAAAGTACAGTTAAGTCAGAAGTTTATATACACTTAGGTTGGAGTCATTAAAACTCGTTTTTCAACCACTCCACAAATGTATTGTTAACAAACTATAGTTTTGGCAAGTCGGTTAGGACATACATCTACTTTGTGCATGACACAAGTAAGTTTTCCAAAAATAGTTTACAGAAAGATAATTTCCCTTATAATTCACTGTATCACAATTCCAGTGGGTCAGAAGTTTACATACACTAAGTTGACTGTGCCTTTGAACAGCTAGGAAACTTCCAGAAAACGATGTCATGGCTTTAGAAGCTTCTGATAGGCTAATTGACATAATTTGAGTCAATTGAAGGTGTACCTGTGGATGTATTTCAAGGCCTACCTTCAAGCTCAGTGCCTCTTTGCTTGACATCATGGGAAAATCAAAACAAATCAGCCAAGGCCTCAGAAAAAACATTGTAGACCACAAGTCTGGTTCATCCATGGGAGCAATTTCCAAACGCCTGAAGGTACCACGTTCATCTGTACAAACAATAGTACACAAGTATAAACACCATGGGACCACGCAGCCGTCATACCGCTCAGGAAGGAGACGCGTTCTGTCTCCTAGAGATGAATGTACTTTGGTGCGAAAAGCTGCAAATCAATCCCAGAACAACAGCAAAGGACATTGTGAAGATGCTGGAGAAAACAGGTACAAAGTATCTATATCAACAGTAAAATGAGTCCTATATCGACATAACCTGAAAGGCTGCTCAGCAAGGAAGAAGCCACTGCTCCAAAACCACCATAAAAAGCCAGACTACAGTTTGCAACTGTACATGGGGACAAAGATCATACTTTTATTTTTTTTATTTTTTTCCTTTAAAAAAAAAAAAAAATTCGGGCGGGTGGATCAGCTTAATATTGCGGAAAGAATGTTGCTTCCAATGTAATTGTCTGCATCATTTCCAATCCCCCATATTTTTTGGGGTAAATATATATATCCATTCACGTATGCATACATATTTTTTTTTTTTTTTTTATTTAACCTTTATTTAACCAGGTAGGCAAATTGAGAACACGTTCTCATTTACAATTGCGACCTGGCCAAGATAAAGCAAAGCAGTTCGACACATACAACAACACATAGTTACACATGGAGTAAAACAAACATATAGTCAATAATACAGTGAAAAATAAATAAATAAATAAATAAAAAATAAAGTCTATATACAATGTGAGCAAGTGAGGTGAGATAAGGGAGGTGAAGGCAAACAAATATATGTATAAATAAATAAAAATATAAAAGGCCATGGAGGCGAAGTGAGTACAACACAGCAAGTCAAATAGAAACTAAAAAAAAACACTGGAATGGTTGGTTTGCAGTGGAAGAAAGTGCAAAGTAGAGACAGAAATAATGGGGTGCAAAGGAGAAAAATAAATTAATAAATAAATACAGTAGGTAAAGAGGTAGTTGTTTGGGCTAAATTGTAGATGGGTTATGTACAGGTGCAGTAATCTATGAGCTGCTCTGACAGCTGGTGCTTAAAGCTAGTGAGGGAGATAGGTGTTTCCAGTTTCAGAGATTTTTGTAGTTCGTTCCAGTCATTGGCAGCAGAGAACTGGAAGGAGAGGCGTCCAAAGGAAGAATTGGTTTTGGGGGTGACTAGAGAGATATACCTGCTGGAGCGCGTGCTACAGGTAGGTGCTGCTATGGTGACCAGCGAGCTGAGATAAGGGGGGACTTTACCTAGCAGGGTCTTGTAGATGACCTGGAACCAGTGGGTTTGGCGACGAGTATGAAGCGAGGGCCAGCCAACGAGAGTGTACAGGTCGCAGTGGTGGGTAGTATATGGGGCTTTGGTGACAAAACGGATGGCACTGTGATAGACTGCATCCAATTTATTGAGTAGGGTTTTGGAGGCTATTTTGTAAATGACATCACCGAAGTCGAGGATTGGTAGGATGGTCAGTTTTACAAGGGTATGTTTGGCAGCATGAGTAAAGGATGCTTTGTTGCGGAATAGGAAGCCAATTCTAGATTTGACTTTGGATTGGAGATGTTTGATGTGAGTCTGGAAGGAGAGTTTACAGTCTAACCAGACACCTAGGTATTTGTAGTTGTCCACATATTCTAAGTCAGAGCCGTCCAAAGTAGTGATGTTGGACAGGCGGGCAGGAGCAGGCAGCGATCGGTTGAAGAGCATGCATTTGGTTTTACTTGTATTTAAGAGCAGTTGGAGGCCACGGAAGGAGAGTTGTATGGCATTGAAGCTCGCCTGGAGGGTTGTTAACACAGTGTCAAAAGAAGGGCCAGAAGTATACAGAATAGTGTCGTCTGCGTAGAGGTGGATCAGAGAATCACCAGCAGCAAGAGCGACATCATTGATGTAAACAGAGAAGAGAGTCGGTCCAAGAATTGAACCCTGTGGCACCCCCATAGAGACTGCCAGAGGCCCGGACAACAGACCCTCCGATTTGACACACTGAACTCGATCAGAGAAGTAGTTGGTGAACCAGGCGAGGCAATCATTAGAGAAACCAAGGCTGTCGAGTCTGCCAATGAGGATGTGGTGATTGACAGAGTCAAAGGCCTTGGCCAGGTCAATGAATACGGCTGCACAGTATTGTTTCCTATCGATGGCGGTTACGATATCGTTTATGACCTTGAGCGTGGCTGAGGTGCACCCATGACCAGCTCTGAAACCAGATTGCATAGCGGAGAAGGTGTGGTGGGATTCGAAATGGTCGGTAATCTGTTTGTTGACTTGGCTTTCGAAGACCTTAGAAAGGCAGGGTAGGATAGATATAGGTCTGTAGCAGTTAGGGTGTCCCCCCCTTTGAAGAGGGGGATAACCGCAGCTGCTTTCCAATCTTTGGGGATCTCAGACGACACGAAAGAGAGGTTGAAGAGGCTAGTAATAGGGGTGGCAACAATTTCAGCAGATAGTTTTAGAAAGAAAGGGTCCAGATTTTGCAGCTCATTTAGAACATCAGCTGACTGTATTTGGGAGAAAGAGAAATGGGGAAGGCTTGGGCGAGTAGCAGAGGGGAGGGCAGTGCTGTTGTCCAGGGTAGGGGTAGCCAGGTGGAAAGCATGGCCAGCCGTAGAAAAATGCTTATTGAAATTCTCAATTATAGTGGATTTGTCGGTGGTGACAGTGTTTCCTATCTTCAGAGCGGTTGGAAGCTGGGAGGAGGTGTTCTTATTCTCCATGGACTTTACGGTGTCCCAGAACTTTTTTGAATTTGTGTTGCAGGAAGCAAATTTCTGCTTGAAAAAGCTAGCCTTGGCTGTTCTAACTGCCTGTGTATATTGGTTTCTGGCTTCCCTGAAAAGTTGCATATCACGGGGGCTGTTCGATGCTAATGCAGAACGCCATAGGATGTTTTTCTGTTGGTTAAGGGCAGTCAGGTCAGGAGAGAACCAAGGGCTATATCTGTTCCTGGTTCTAAATTTCTTGAATGGGGCATGCTTATTCAAGATGGAGAGGAAGGCATTTTTAAAAATGACCAGGCATCCTCTACTGACGGGATGAGATCAATATCCTTCCAGGATACCCCGGCCAGGTCGATTAGAAAGGCCTGCTCGCTGAAGTGTTTCAGGGAGCGTTTGACAGTGATGAGTGGAGGTCGTTTGACCGCTGACCCATTACGGATGCAGGCAATGAGGCAGTGATCGCTGAGATCTTGGTTGAAAACAGCAGAGGTGTATTTGGAGGGCAAGTTTGTTAGGATGATATCTATGAGGGTACCCGTGTTTACGGAATTGGGGTGGTACCTGGTAGGTTCATTGATAATTTGTGTGAGATTGAGGGCATCAAGCTTAGATTGTAGGGTGGCTGGGGTGTTGAGCATGTTCAAATTTAGGTCGCCTAGCAGCACGAGCTCTGAAGATAGATGGGGGGCAATCAGTTCACATATAGTGTCCAGAGCACAGCTGGGGGCAGAGGGTGGTCTATAGCAGGCGGCAACGGTGAGAGACTTGTTTTTAGAGAGGTGGATTTTTAAAAGTAGAAGTTCAAATTGTTTGGGAACAGACCTGGATAGTATAACAGAACTCTGCAGGCAGTCTTTGCAGTAGATTGCAACACCGCCCCCTTTGGCCGTTCTATCTTGTCTGAAAATCTTGTAATTGGGGATGAAAATGTCTGAATTTTTGGTGGTCTTTCTAAGCCAGGATTCAGACACGGCTAAAACATCCGGGTTGGCAGAGTGTGCTAAAGCAGTGAACAAAACAAACTTAGGGAGGAGGCTTCTAATGTTAACATGCATGAAGCCAAGGCTATTACGGTTACAGAAGTCATCAAAAGAGAGCGCCTGGGGAATAGGAGTGGAGCCAGGTACTGCAGGGCCTGGATTCACCTCTACATCACCAGAGGAACAGAGGAGGAGTAGGATAAGGGTACGGCTAAAAGCTATGAGAATTGGTCGCCTAGAGCTACTAGAGCAGAGAGTAAAAGGAGGTTTCTGGGGGCGATAAAATAGTTTAAAGGAATAATGTACAGACAAAGGTATGGTAGGATGTGAATACAGTGGAGGTAAACCTAGGTATTGAGTGATGATGAGAGAGATATTGTCTCTAGAAACATCATTGAAACCAGGTGATGTCATCGCATATGTGGGTGGTGGAACTGAGAGGTTGGATATGGTATAGAGAGCAGGGCTAGAATCTCTACAGTGAAATAAGCCAATAAACACTAACCAGAACAGCAATGGACAAGGCATATTTACATTAAGGAGAGGCATGCTAATCGAGTGATCAATAAGGGTCCAGTGAGTAGAGGTTGGTTGGGGTCGTGGCGATCCAGACAGCTGGCCGGGTATATGGCTAACGGTAGCAGCATAGGATGGAGGTCTGTTTGTAGATACCTCGTGCGTTTCCGTCGGTAGGTTAGTGGGGTTCCGTGTAGTGGGGTTCCGTGTGGTAGAGGGGATCAATCCAAATTGGCAAAATAGATATAGTGACCCAAGGAAAAAAATTAAATAAATAAATAATAATAATAGTTGTCCGATATACTTGTTCAAATAGCAGCCGATAAGACAGCTAACGATTAGCGGGCCTCAGATGAGCGTTCAGGTAACGTCGGGACGGAGGTGCCAGTTGGATAAATCCCTCGGGCAGATAACGTCGGCAGTCAGTCGCGGCAGTCAGTCGTGAAGGCCCGGTGGGGTTCCGTATCTGCAGCAGCAACAAAAGAAACGGGTCCGGATGGTGATGGAACTCCTCAGCTGGCTAGCTCCAGAATGATTTGAGTTTGCTCCGGGGTCGACGTAAGCCAATAGTCACACGGTTTGCAGCTAGCTAGCTGCGAAATAAAGGTGCAAGTGTCCAGAGCCTGCGGCTGGAATCTGGGGAAACTGAGAGAAAAAGAGTCCCGGAATGCTCCGGTCCGAGTCGCGTTGCACAAAAGTGCCGGTAGATTATTGAGCTAAAGGAATAGCTGATGACCACTAAACGTGGGCAGCTGAAACACCAACGCTAGCCAGCAAACCGGCTAATTTCGGGGCAGCTACAGATTAGCTTCTGGCTAGCTATCGGAGTAGCTTCTGGTTAGCTTTCAGGCTAGCTTCTGAATTAGCCCCTGGCTATCTTCCACGATGGATTTTCAGATTGAGGTAAATATTACTTTTTGTAATTGGTGAAGCGGGTTGCAGGAAAGCTTTTGCAGGAAAGCTTTTGTAGTTGAGTTCTTGGATAATAAAATAAATAAAAGATATGCGAAGAAAGGTGTAAATATATATATATACAGGACACGACAATACGGAACAGAAAAAGACGTCTGAACTGCTAAGCCACCTTAGCACACATAGCACACACATACATATACACATATATACATACACATACATACTTTTTTTAAAGAATATACCTTTATTATTATTTCCCGCAAACCCTACCACCGATCCCCCAATTGGAGTAAACTGATAAACATTTCTGTTTTTACCTTCAATTTATACACATTTTACAGACACAGTCTACTTTATAATAGTTCTCTCTTGTTTGTTCTTAGTCCTTCCTCTATTTCTGTTGTCCATCCAGTTTGATTTCCACTTGTAACTGTGCTATTTCACAATAGCTCCGCACCTATACACATTTCACAGATCCCGTATGCCCTACATTGTTTATCTTGTTATTAGTCCCACCCTTCAGCTCCACTCAACCTTTCCCATCTATCTTCCAACATCATCCATTTCGGATTTTTATTTGCCATATATTTTTCAACTGTGCTGTGATGCTTCACAAAAGATTTGAATCTTCCTATTCTCATAGCTTCCACGGATTGTAAATTAAAAATAAACATTTTTGCTAAAATAATTATTATATTATTGATTGATTGACTATGGCTTTTCAAATCCCCCAGTATTGCTATCTGTAGCGTTAGTTCTACGCAAATGTTGCAATTCTTCAACCATTCCTGGACCTGTGACCAAAAACGAGCTACATGTGGACAATACCCAAATAAATGGTCTAATGACTCTGCCTCCTCACAGCAGAATCTACAGAGCTGGGAAGATTGTATCCCCCATATATATAACATTCTATTAGTTGCAAGAATTTTGTACAATAATTTAAATTGAAAAATTCGAAGGAGACGCGTTCTGTCTCCTAGAGATGAACGTACTTTGGTGCGAAAAGCTGCAAATCAATCCCAGAACAACAGCAAAGGACCTTGTGAAGATGCTGGAGGAAACAGGTACAAAGTATCTATATCAACAGTAAAATGAGTCCTATATCGACATAACCTGAAAGGCTGCTCAGCAAGGAAGAAGCCACTGCTCCAAAACCACCATAAAAAGCCAGACTACAGTTTGCAACTGTACATGGGGACAAAGATCATACTTTTTGGAGAAATGTCCTCTGGTCTGATGAAACAAAAATAGAACTGTTTGGCCATAATGACCATCGTTATGTTTGGAGGATAAATTGGGAGGCCTGCAAGCCGAAGAACACCATCCGAAACGAGAAGCACAGGGGTGGCAGCATCATGTTGTGGGGGTGCCTTGCTGCAGGAGGGACTGGTGCTCTTCACAAAATAGATGGCGTCATGAGGGAGGAAAATTATGTGGATATATTGAAGCAACATCTCAAGATATCAGTCAGGAAGTTAAAGCTTGGTTGCAAATGGCTCTTCCAAATGAACAATGACCCCAAGCATACTTCCAAAGTTGTGGCAAAATGGCTTAAGGCCAACAAAGTCAAGGTATTGGAGTGGCCATCACAAAGCCCTGACCTCAATCCTATAGAAAATTTGTGGACAGAACTGAAAAAGTGTGTGCGAGCAAGGAGGCCAACAAACCTGACTCAGTTACACCAGCTCTGTCAGGAGGAATGGGTCAAAATTCACCCAACTTATTGTGGGAAGCTTGTGGAAGGCTACCTGAAATGTTAAACAAAAGTTAACAATTTAAAGGCAATGATACCAAATACTAATTGAATGTATGTAAACTTCTGACCCACTGGGAATGTGATGAAAGAAATAAAAGCTGAAATAAATCACTCTCTCTACTATTATTCTGACATTTCACATTCTTCAAATGAAGTGGTGATCCTAACGGACCTAAAACAGGGAACTTTTACTAGGATTAAATGTCAGGAATTGTGAAAAACTGAGTTTAAATGTATTTGGATAAGGTGTATGTAAACTTCCGACTTCAACTGTATATATGCGTCAGCCTACTAATTATACAATTAGGCCTTATTATATTTCAAATGAAATTCGCTAGCCTATAGGCTGCATGTGCTGCACCAGAATCGCATGTTCTCTCCCTGCTTTATCACTGTTTGAACGATGTGTGTAATTCCAATCCATATAATACAAGACAGTACAGTAATACAGTTCACACTCAAAAATATTAGCCTACTGAAGCTAACTTCATTTATTTACCCAAGAGAGAATACAGCTATCTACATAAATTAGCTGTTATGTTTTTCTATTGTGCATAGGGCGGCACATTATTGGCCCAGCGTCGGCCGGGGTAGGCCGTCATTGTAAATAAGAATTTGTTCTCAACTGATTTACCTAGTTAAATAAAGGTTACATTTTTTATTTATTATAATAATAATGTGCAGTATCCTATATTATACAGAAAATGTATTGGATAATGGCACAATTATTTGGGCTTTTTTGGGTGTAATGAACACGAGGGGAGACAGAGAGCTGCTTTCAAGCGCAGGGCACAGCAGGTGTTTATTGCAAAGGACCACAGGAGGAGGCAGGTAGCAGGGTCCAGGGGTAGGCAGAAGATCATACACAAGGGGCCCAAAAGGGCAACAGTACAGGCAGGGAAAAGGCTAGTAATGTAGTCTGGGAGTTTAGGCAATAGGTTGATAACAGGAAATCCGATAGGCTAAAGTACAGGCAGGGAATAGGCAAAAAGCGTCTTTACTGAGGCAGGCAAAAACTATCATACACGGGAGGAGTAAATCACGGGAAAACCAGAGCTCTGAAAGACGTGTGGCACAAAACAAACAATACCTCACAGTGATGGAGTGCAAAGAACTGAACTAAATAGTGTGGGATAATGGCATACAGGTGTGTGAACAGGTGTGCCCTGGACACCATATGTGAATTGATTGCCCCCCATCTATCTTCAGAGCTCGTGTTGTTAGGTGACCTAAACTGGGACATGCTTAACACCCCAGCCATCCTACAATCTAAGCTTGATGCCCTCAATCTCACACAAATTATCAATGAACCTACCAGGTACAACCCCAAATCTGTAAACACGGGCACCCTCATTTATATCATCCTAACCAACCTGCATTCCAAATACACCTCTGCTGTCTTCAACCAGGATCTCAGTTATCACTGCTTCATTGCCTGCGTCCGTAATGGGTCTGCGGTCAAACGACCACCCCTCATCACTGTCAAACGCTCCCTAAAACACTTCAGGGAGCAGGCCTTTCTAATCGACCTGGCCTGGGTATCCTGGAAGGATATTGACCTCATTCCGTCAGTAGAGGATGCCTGGTTATTCTTTAATAGTGCTTTCCTCACCATTTAAAAAAAGCATGCCCCTTTCAAAAAAAATGTAGAAACAGGAACAGATATAGCCCTTGGTTCACTCCAGACCTGACTGCCCTTGACCAGCACAAAAACATCCTGTGGCGTACTGCATTAGCATCGAATAGCACGTGCGATATGCAACTTTTTAGGGAAGTTAGGAACCAATATACACATGCAATTAGGAAAGCAAAGGCTAGCTTTTTCAAACAGAAATTTGCATCCTGTAGCACAAACTCCAAAAAGTTCTGGGACTCTGTAAAATCCATGGAGAATAAGAGCACCTCCTCCCAGCTGCCCACTGCACTGAGGCTAGGAAACACTGTCACCACCAATAAATCCACGATAATTGAGAATTTCAATAAGCATTTTTCTATGGCTGGCCATGCTTTCCACCTGGCTACCCCTATCCCGGTCAACAGCCCTGCACCCCCCACAGCACCTTGCCCAAGCCTCCCCCATTTCTCCTTCACCCAAATCCAGATAGCTGATGTTCTGAAAGAGCTGCAAAATCTGGACCCCTACAAATCAGCCGGGCTAGACAATCTGGACCCTCTCTTTCTAAAATTATCAGCCGAAATTGTTGCAACCCCCATTTCTAGACTGTTCAACCTCTCTTTCGTATTGTCTGAGCTCTATAAAGATTTAAAAGCTGCCGCGGTCATCCCCTCCTCAAGGGGGAGACACTCTAGACCCAAACTGCTACAGACCTATATCTATCCTACCCTGCCTTTCTAAGGTCTTCGAAAGCCAAGTTGACAAACAGATCACAGACCATTTCGAATCCCACCGTACCTTCTCCGCTATGCAATCTGGTTTCCGGGCTGGTCTTGGGTGCACCTCAGCCATGCTCAAGGTCCTAAACGATATCATAACCACCATCGATAAGAGACAATACTGTGCAGCTGTATTCATCGACCTGGCCAAGGCTTTCGACTCTGTCAATCACCACATTCTTATCGGCAGACTCAACAGCTTTGGTTTCTCAAATGACTGCCTCGCCTGGTTCACCAACTACTTCACAGACAGAGTTCAGTGTGTCTGGGAGATGAATTCACCTTTGAGCAGGATAATAACCTAAAACACAAGGCCAAATCTACACTGGATTTGATTACCAAGAAGACAGTGAATGTTGCTGAGTGGCCAAGTTAGTTTTGAATTAAATCTACTTGAAAATCTATGACAAGACCTGAATATTGTTGTCTAGCAATGATCAACAACCAATTTGACAGAGCTTAAAGAATTTAGAAAATAATAAAATGGGCAAATGTTGCATAATCCAGGTGTGGAAAGCTCTTAGACTCACAGCTGTAACCACTGCCAATGGTGCTTCTACAAAATGTTGACTCAGGAGTGTGAATACTTATGTAAATGAGATATTTCTGTATTTCATTTTCAATAAACTTACAAACATTTGTAAAAACATGTTTTCAAATTGTCATTCCGGAGGATTGTGTGTAGATGGGTGAAAACAAATTCCTGTAACTCTACGTGCGGAATAAGTCAAGAATTTCTGATGGCACTGTATACAGTATATACTGTATATAATACTATAGTAGTCTATTGATGCTAGGGAAAATGTCAGGGCTGCAGCTGTCCATAATTTCGGTTGGGAATTCCTGACCTCCCTCTACATTCTGACACAGTTGCTGAATAAACATGGTTAATTCAGCATTCTCAACAGAGATATGATAGTGATTACATGGAGCCAACAGTGATTATTTCAGTGCAAAGGTCCTAGACCTTGGCAGACAGGCAGTTGCTGCTCTCATTGTTCCATATTTATCATCCTGGAACCGGGTCTGCAGCTCAGTTAGATGATTTATAATTTTTAAAATCATATTTAGATATTTAAAATAATTCCAAAAGTTGCTGCCCTTATTAATTAAGGGCTTCTTCACTCTCCTTATGTCCACATAGTGTTATGTCCTGTTTGCTTTGCATGATCACGATTCCTTTCTACAAATGAATAGTCCATGACCTCCCGGTTAAATTGATTTAAAAGTTGATTTACTCCTGGTTTGATTGCGATGATTTGCACTGTAGCCTTCAAACTGATCCAGTGCAAAATAGTGGAGTTGGCTAGCCTGGTGCTTGACGTATGCCTCGCGAAGGTACTTCCAATCATTATATCTGTCTCTAACAAATTAGCCTACCATA
This sequence comes from Salvelinus fontinalis, assembly GCF_029448725.1. Lineage (NCBI taxonomy): Eukaryota > Metazoa > Chordata > Actinopteri > Salmoniformes > Salmonidae > Salvelinus > Salvelinus fontinalis. The sequence goes on along the minus strand of NC_074675.1, from coordinate 10,425,005 downwards.
GTGGCCTCAGGGAAATGTCTACACATGTTACAGAAAACAGCGTCCCTTTTCGAACTGCAAATAAAACTGTCCATACCACTTCCATGATAAACACCACACTTTCCATCGATCACTGTAGTGAGGAACACTCGCATGTCATGGACTCGTAATGACATGCTCACCGTGACGAGGTGGGGCCGGGCGGGGCGATGGTGAGCTAGCTTCGCTGTGGAAGTCGAAGTAGTAGCCATGCTAATCTCCTCATGGGCTGCCATTTACGTTATCCAATAATTGCAGAGGGTCAAAACAATTTGCACAGAGTTAGCTAGCTAATAGGCATGTTAGCTCAACCTATTAGATCCCAGGAACTGCCTACTGCCTTTTCAACAACAAAAAATACAGTCAGGAGACAATACAACATTTGCCAAGTATTTATTTATTTATTTATAGTTTTATTCATCCATCCTGAGAAGTAATAGTCCGGCGTCCCCTTGTGACATAGTTAAGCGGCTCTGAGAGCACCATCCCCAGGGGACACAGACGGACGCGCACCTCACTACAATTCCCAACCAACATGTCTCTGGTACACATCCTCTATTAATTTGAATGTGTTGACAGTTGGAGAAATTGCTTGAGCTGCGCTGAGAATTTGAAAAATATGAAAGCCAATGGTCCAATATTCTAGAACACTGCTGTGTGTACACGCTTGGTACTCTGATAGACCCTTTGGGCTTATCCAGAATCTATCAATGATCTATCTTTCTGTCTCTGACTTGGGGAACCCCCTTAGGCCTCATAATCACTCTCAAATGTCCATCCAATCAAAATCTATTGTTATTGTTCCCACTATTATATTAGATATAGGAACAATCCACGCACTATGCTTAGCCTGTAGGCTTATGCATGAGTGAATCCTCACTGAGCAGGATACATTTCTGAAGGCAATGAACTCTAGTTTCTTGTAGTAATAACCAGGCTGTTTTTTTTACAGAAGTATCACACAAAGTGAGTAATGTATTCACTGGAATAGAGAGCTACTGGTGCATGACATGTCAGTGACACAGAAATGCTTCCTGCACAGGCCCAGGTGTCACTGCGTGTGGGGAGAGAGAGAGTTACAGTTGGTGGTGGGTGATATAAATAGCCTAGCATCTTATGGTGATTGATGTTTGCTCTCTGTAGTGTAACAGTTTAACTTTAGTCCGCTCCCTCGCCCCGACCTGGGCGCGAACCAGGGACCCTCTGCACACATCAACAACAGTCACCCACGAACATCGTTACCCATCGCTACACAAAAGCCGCGGCCCTTGCAGAGCAAGGGGAACCACTACTTCAAGGTCTCAGAGCAAGTGACGTCACCGATTGAAACGCTATTAGCGCGCACCACCGCTAACTAGCTAGCCATTTCGCATCGGTTACAGTAGCACCAGTGTCATGGCAGGATAGATTAAATTCAATGAGTGCATTGCTTCCTTCATCACTGGAGCTATACGTTAGGCTACATAGACAGTGGTAACATTGCAAGGAGTATAAACAGGCAGGAAACATTGCAGTGAGTGATACAAATCTATGTGATATTGTTCTTCAGGAAATTACATTTGTCACAGATATATTTTATTTTTCTGTATCTTGAACTGAAACCAGTCTCTCGAGTGCCATAAGCCAGTCAGCAATTATTCGTTTGGTTCCCAATTTCATGATAGATGGTAAATAACACAAAACGTTGTTTCTTCACAGCAGTTTAAATGTTTCAACGTATCAGAATTTTCTTTTTGCCCACCTTGTCTTGTATTAGACCCAATGTTTCTATAATTAATATTGTTACATAACTATTATTTTCAGTCATCCACATTGTCTTTCATAATAGCCCATCAAACATCATTTTTGGAGTTGCCCTATTATTGAAGATGTTATACACTACATGACCAAAAGTATGTGGACACCTGCTCGTCGAAAATCTTAAAAAATCTTAAAATTAAAAAATCATGGGCATTAATATGGATTTGGTCCCCCTTTTGCTGCTATAAAAGCCTCCACTCTTTTGAGAAGGCATTCCACTAAATGTTGGAAAATTGCTTCCATTCAGCCACAAGAGCATTTGTGAGGTCGGGCACTGATGTTGGGCGATTAGGCCTGGCTTGCAGTTGCCGTACCAATTCATCCTAAAGGTCTTTGATGGGGTTGAGGACAGGGCTCTGTGCAGGCCAGTCAAGTTCTTCCACACAGCAAAGGCCTACGGTCCGGAGCCTCCAGCAGCCTCCTGTATATCTCCCCAGCCTGGTGAGCCCTGTGGCAGCTCAACATACCAGACTGCCCATACGTTTCCTCCCTCCAGTGATGATACATGGCTCGAAGCCTCCAGTGATGATCCATGGCACGAAGCCTCCAGTGATGATCCATGGCAAGAAGCCTCCAGTGATGATCCATGGCAAGAAGCCTCCAGTGATGATCCATGGCACGAAGCCTCCAGTGATGATCCATGGCAAGAAGCCTCCAGTGATGATCCATGGCACGAAGCCTCCAGTGATGATCCATGGCCCGAAGCCTCCAGTGATGATGCATGGCCCGAAGCCTCCAGTGATGATCCATGGCCCGAAGCCTCCAGTGATGATCCATGGCAAAAAGCCTCCAGCGATGATCCATGGCACGAAGCCTCCAACGAAGGCCTCCGGTCCGGAGCCTCCAGCGAAGGCCTACGGTCCGGAGCCTCCAGCGAAGGCCTCCGGTCTGGAGCCCCCAGCGAAGGTCTCCAGTCCGGAGCCCCTAGCGACGTTCTCCGGTCTGGAACCCCCAACGACAAGAAAGTGAGGACTCCAGTGAGGAGTCATGGCACGAAACCTCCAACGAAGGCCTCCAGTCCGGAGCCTCCAGCGAAGGCCTCCAGTCCGGAGCCTCCAGCGAAGGCCTCCGGTCTGGAGCCCCCAGCGAAGGTCTCTAGTCCGGAGCCCCCAGCGACGTTCTCCGGTCCGGAACCCCCAGCGACAAGAAAGTGAGGACTCCAGTGAGGAGTCATGGCACGAAACCTCCAACGAAGGCCTCCAGTCCGGAGCCTCCAGCGAAGGCCTCCGGTCCTTCGGAACCCCCAGCGGCGGTCTCCGGTCCGGAGCCCCCAGCGACGGTCTCCGGTCCGGGGCCCACAACGAGGGTCCCCAGTCCGGGGTTGGCGACGAGGGTCCCAGCATCAGAGGTGCCACCAAGTGGGGTGAGCCAGTGTTGGAGCGGGGTCTGCGTCCCGCACCTGAGCCGCCACCGTGGATAGATGCCCACCCAGACCCTCCCCTATAGGTTTAGGTTTTGCGGCCGGAGTCCGCACCTTTGGGGGGGGGGGGGGGGGTACTGTCACGCCCTGACCTTAGAGATCCTTTTTATGTCTCTATTTTGGTTTGGTCAGGGCATGAGTTGGGGTGGGCATTCTATGTTTTGTGTTTCTATGATTTTCTATTTCTATGTTTTGGCCGGGTATGGTTCTCAATCAGGGACAGCTGTCTATCGTTGTCTCTGATTGAGAACCATACTTAGGTAGCTCTTTTTTTCACCTGTGTTTGTGGGAAGTTGACTTTTGTTTAGGGCACATAGCCTGTAGCTTCACGGTTTGTTTTAGTAGTGTTTGTTGTTTTTGTACGGTGTCATTTTTATTCAATAAAGAAAATGTACGCTCACCACGCTGCACCTTGGGCCTCATCTTTTAACGGCCGTGACAACACCTTTAAAAAAGTAGGGGTGTGGATCAGAAAACCAGTCAGTATCTGGTGTGACCACCATTTGCCTCATGCAGCGCAACCAATCTTATTTGCATAGAGTTGATCAGGATGTTGTTGATTGTGGCCTGTGAAATGTTGCCCCACTCCTCTTCAATGGCTCTGCGAAGTTGCTGTATATTGTCTGGATCTGGAACACGCTGTCGTACACGTCGATCCAGAGCATCCCAAACAGGCTCAATTGGTGACATGTCTGGTGAGAACGCTGACATTTTAAGCTTCCAGGAATTGTGTACAGATCCTTGCGACATGGGGCCTTGCGTTATCATGCTGAAACATGAGGTGATGGCGGCAGATGAATGGCACGACAATGGGCCTCAAGCGCTCATCACGGTATCTCTGTGCATTCAAATTGCCATCGATAAAATGCAATTCTGTTTGTTGTACGTAGCTTATGCCTGCCCATACCATAACCCCACCGTCAGCATGCCAATTTCACGCTTCCTCAAAACTTGAGAGAAATACGTTTTTGTGCTTATGGAACATTTCTGGGATCTTTCATCTTTCTGGGATCTTACATTTCAGCTCAAGAAACATGGAAACACTTTTTACATGTTGAGTATATATTTTGTTCAGTGTATATTCAAAGAGTGTGTGAAAATAGACTAAAGGCACACTGAAATTAATTATTTAAATAATCAACATTGGCTAGTCTATGTAATAGTATGTATTGCCATGGGCTATGTTGCCATGGGCACTGTTCTTTGTATGACTGATGCCAACTGATCACCACCAGGTGGCAATATTGTCAATGAATATGTGTGTTGCCCAGTGATGTGTAGTAAATGCTGGAATAATGTTACTAGTAATAACCATGTAATAACAAATGTATAAGAGTAAATTATAGTAAGTTCCCAACTTGGGTTCTGTGTTAACAGAAGACCTATTATTAAAGGAGAAGGATTTGTGAGAATGTCAACATGCGAGTTTTATTGCGGTGGTTGTATTTATATTGGTTCTGGCATGTAGAATTCATACTATATATCCATATTCATACTCTCCTCTTGTAGTTTTTCTGTCTTGAGGTTTCCAAACCAAGATGTTTTTGCAAGTTGTTCTGTGCTGTTTTTTTAGCAAATTGATTGCTGAACCACAGTGCTTGCTGTGCTAAGCACATACCCCTAAAGAAAATTATTAATGGCTGTGCTTCATATTGACTGTAGATAACTTCTCTTTTTACTTGCCCAATCCATTCTATCTTTCGATCTACTAATCAGTTCAGATGTTAGATGATATCGCTCTTGGTTGATTTTATGGTAGTGTACTACTGTCCCAAGACTTTCAAGGCAATTAATCTCTACCTTCTGCCCCTAGAGGTCACTAGTCACTAGAAACATCCCATGGGGGCTTCAAATAACCAGGAAGAAAATCAAGATCCCAATCAAATCAAATTTCATTGGTCACATACACATATTTAGCAGATGTTATTGCGGGTGAAGCGAAATGCTTGTAAAAAAAAAAAAAGATATCACTGCAAAGTTCCTAGGGAGCTAGAAGCAGAGCTGCCATGTCTATCGGCGTCTTCTTCTGTTCAATTGTTGCTTACAACTTTACTTAGACAGTATTAAAGCAACTGTGCTACTCATGACAAATGTTCTCCTTCTGTACCATCTACTGTATCAACTCAAAATATGCAAGCCTGCTAGAGTACTGCTTAAGTGCACTGTACTTCTAATTCAAGCTTCATTTAGACACCATTTGATCCAGTGACTGATAAGACCACCGTAGGAAGCGGTTCTCTCAACACCTTAATGTTTACTTCTGTTGTCACGTTGTTTCCACAAAGGCAGGCGTACCTGTGTAAAAGACCTTGGGTGGTTTGGTGACCCTTTTGAGAAGCTGCAGCTGGGGGTAATATAGTGTTGATATGTGGAATGGAGATATGGAGGGCTTCCCCTTCCCCCATTCTTACCTCACCGCCTCCCCCTGTGACATGGTGGGGGAAGAGAGGAGACAACCAAATCAAATCAAATTGTATTAGTCACGTGCGCCGAATACAACAGGTGTAGACCTTACAGTGAAATGCTTACTTACAAGCCCCTAACCAACAATGAAGCTAAAAAATAAATAAATAAAAGAATAAGAAATAACAGTAACAAGTAATTAAAGAGCAGCAGAAAAATAACAACAGCAAGGTATAGAGGTCCTGGATGGCAGAAAGCTTGGACCCAGTGATGTACTGGGCCGTACACACTATCCTCTGTAGTGCCTTGCGGTCAGAGGTCGAGCAGTTGCCGTACCAGGCAGTGATGCAACCGGTCAGGATGCTTTCAATGGTGCAACTGTGAAACATTTTGAGAATCTGAGGACACATGCCAAATCTTTTCAGTCTCCCGAGGGGGAATAGGTTTTGTCGTGCCTTCTTCACGGCTGTCTTGGTGTGCTTGGACCATGTTAGTTTGTTGGTGATGTGGACACTAAGGAACTTGAAGCTCTCAACCTGCTCCACTGCAGCCGCGTCGATGAGAATAGGGGCGTGCTCGGCCCTCTTTTTCCTGTAGTCCACAATCATCTCCTTTGTCTTGAGCAGGTGTATTCTTACCAAGCCCTCTGACCAGGGCATTTCCATGCTTTCACATAACACACACAGAAACGGGCAGGCACACATACATTCATGCACACATACACACTCATGTGCACACACATACACACACAGTTTCTGTCCTTCTACGGACAAACTTCAATCTATTTCCCCTTTGCTAAAGTTCCTTGTACCTCACACAAAGAGTAGTGAGATTACTACTGAGGTTTCACATGCTGCCCTGAATAAACAACACTAGCCTTGCACGGTCGACCTACAAACAAAAGCTCAGGATGGAGGGAGGGATAGGGGAGGTAGGAAGATAGGAGGGGGAGGTAGGGTGCATAATCAGCACTCCACAGGGAACCCTATAGGTGTTGTCGCTGTGGAGTTCACCCCCCCTCCCCCTTGCTTTCCAGAGGTGGTAAGGCCTTTTGTCTTTTTCCCTACCCCCAATTCACCAAGCTCCCTGCATCTTCTTTGTATTTGACCTACACAGGGAACTGGGCTGTGAAACGAGTTATGCATGGTTATTTTGTCCCTTTCCATGTAATGATGTATTGTAATTGATAGCACAGTCCTTATATGTCACCTTGTGGTCGCCATTCACAGGAAAGGCATCAGCTAGGCCTATTGTAGGTCCTCTTGCAAATTAGAAATCAGTTACATATTATTAACTCTACATTGTTTTCCTTGACATCCCTTCACACTGCTGATCACCCTTAACACTGCTGATCACCCTTAACAATGCTGACCTGAGTGTTAGGGGGTTGCATGCCTGTCTTCAAGTCTTTGAAATGCAAATTGTACTCAACAGCAAATATCTAATTGATTGTATCTTGAAAACCTGGAGATAGTATCAAATTTATCAGGCTGATATATTTTAGGAAAAACCTTAGAGACCAATGATTTTGAAGAACGTTCTCCAATGGTCCACCGCATAGGTAGACCTGGAATCAGTCTGGACTGAGACAGGGAGGTACAGTATGTCAGGATCAACCTCTGTCATGGTACTAATATTGGCCTTCTCAGCTGTGACAGCTAGCTGAAGATTTGGTGGATCCATCATGGCTGTCAGGTTCCCTGCGGTACTGTACTTTACTTCACATTAAAGACTTTCTAGACCGGAGGCCCTCTATAGCAGCACATGAAGAATCACATCTTCTATCGAGGCACACATCCCGTTTTGACCATAGGCATGTTTGCCACATGTTCGCGCCATTGGACATATGTGCTCACAATGGAAAATGGGCTTTGATTCCTCCTAGACCTACGGTTTGGAACATTGCATGACTATACAGTTTGGTTAGAGGACTAAAGGGATGATTTCATGTAAATCTCTGTTGTCATGTTAATATAACCTGCCTCACACAGATGCAGTTACATTATTTTCTATACTAGGTTGTGGAACAATATTCCAGAATCCTGGCATGCCTGGGTGAAATAGTGACATGGATGGATGGGTTATGGCAAATCACTAGGTTAGAAAGGTTTCTCAGATATCCTGTTTATTTGAATCCGCCATACCTTGAAGATTGTGGCAGAAAGTCTGCTCCTGTTTCGGTCACGTTCACGTGTGTCAAGAAAAAAACCCTAATGATACAACTCTGCCAAACACAATGCATGTGATAGCTGCAGGGACTTGCTGTGACTATCAAAAACTGCGTGACCTTCCGTCGGTTCTGGTAAAGTTCATGCAGTTGACATGCGGCTTTTATAACCATAATGCAGCACACTTTCATAATTCAGTGATCACTGGGTCATTCCACCACATGAGTATTCTTTGGGTAGTGTAAACTTTACATTAAGTTTGCCCTATTACTATGTAACTACACAGTAATTACTGTAATACTGATGTAGTAATTACATAGGTGTTACTATGTAATTACATGGTAATAAGATTGTAGCCCTATGGGTTATTAGACAATTGGAACAAGCACTGTGTAATTACACATCCACTTGGTGAAGGTTATTCCACGTGTGTAATTACTGATGTTATTACACATGTTCTTGTTCCACTATGTAATTAATGTTGTTCCACTATGTAATTAGTTAATTACACGTTTGAAAGTCACTTGTAAAATTATCATGTTAATAACTCAAGCCAAAATCTGAACTTCGTTACATGTAACTACAAAGCGCAACTACCTGGCAACAACAATTGTAACAAGGTACACCTTGTCATTAACTTCCAGTCATTTTCAATTAGTTTATTTCTATGTTATGACCTGGCTCAAAGGTTATACCCAGTCAAGAGTAAAGTAAGAACAATGTAGTTACGTAGGATATAATTGTAATTATAAACTGGGTGGTTCGAGCCCTGAATGCTGTTTGGCTGACAGCCGTGGTATATCAGACCGTATACCATGGGTATGACAAAACATTCATTTTTACTGCTCTAATTACATTGGTAACCAGTTTATAATAGCAATAAGGCACCTCGGGGGTTTGTGGTATATGGCCAATATACCATGGCTAAAGCCTATATCCAAGCACTCCGCGTTGCGTTGTGTGTAAGAACAGCACTTAGCCGTGGTATATTGGCCACATACAACACCCCTGAGGGCCTTCTTGCTTAATTATCATGTACCTACCCAGGAGCATGTACTGTAACTTCATGTAAAGTGACAGCCATGGGGTATAACCTTCATTATTACTATGTGGTTACAATGTAACAACCTTTGCAGACAATAGGCTAACAAGGAGAAATAAGGAGACAGCAGAACATTTTGGTTTTGAGTGGGTTAAAATCTTCCTAGAAGTCACAGAGGGTGTACAGAAGGACATGTCAAAATGTTGAATTTTGGCACTTTAGCAAGTCTTTATTCATTTAAAAAATATATATTTGTTGAATTTTCCATGTGGTCTATATTAAAGGGCACTTTATTTAATATAACAGTCTTGAACATTAATTTAACATATCAAAGGGATGCAAAAAGTACTAATTTGGTGGAAAGACCCCACTGCTGATCACTGCTGATGATGACTGGGAAGTTTGGTAAAGTTTCCACAACCAAGTGAGGACTGACCTATTTTCCAATCAATAACAATAACAATTCCAATTTTTTCTTATTTTAGTTTCCTCCTTTCACATCCCTATATAAGAGAGAGAGAAACATAATGGACTGTACAGAGTACCTGAAGACGTCAAAGGGTTATTAAGTGCCTTGCTCAAGGGCAGATCGACACTGGCCCACACGCTAACCGCTGGGCTACCTGCCGCCCACTGTAAGATTGAAGGAAGTGTTAGTCCTACTAATACTTTCTCTTTGCCTCACCAGAGGCCTGGAACCAGTTTGTCTGTCTGCCAGCCTGACCCCTGCTCTTTGATCAGAGAGCTGGCTGTGCTGAAGGAGAAATTGGGAACCATGGACCAGAAACTTGGAGCTGTAGAGGAGCTGAGGAGTAGGAAAAAAGTTCAAGAGGAAGAACTGAAAACTTTGAAGGAGGGTTTAAAGTGTGGTTCTGGGCCTTTGGACCGATCTCCAGCGACATCCATTTACAGTACAAGCGAGTATTCTCCAACATTGGCAGTGGCTACAACTCTGCTAAAGACGTCTTCACAGCCATGCTGTAAGGGGTATATTTCTTCCATTACACCAGCGTTTCCCAAACTCTGTCCTGGAGAACCCAAGTGGTGTACGTTTAGTTTTTTGCCATAGCACTACACAGCTGATTTAAATAATGAACTCATCATCAAGCTTTGATTACTTGAATCAGCTGTGTAGTACTAGGGCAAAAAACGAAATGTGCACCCCTTCGTGTCCCCAGGAATGAGTTTGGGAAACACAGCGTTACACCATGTACAACCAAGGAAGTTTACCATCTGTCATGTCTATGATGAAGAAAGGCTACCTGCGTCTACCTGGTAAAGCACCAAAGATCGTGACAACGACAATAACACAGCCGTAGTGAAGCTGGAGGTGGGAGACAGTGTTTACATATAGCTATGGGCTACCAGGGTTGTCTTCGATGATACTGGAATCTACAATGGTAATGCAGGTTTTAATCAAATACCTATTAAACAGTCATACTATCATAATGTATTTGTTTGTTGCTCTGTAGCATTTAGCCAGTTGCATTTAGTTTTGGATGTCAGGATCTTACTACCCTTCACCAAAATATTTATTTTGGGGTTAATTGTAGATCGTTTTTTCTTGTCATACTGTTAATGTTAAAAGTATTCACTTAAATTAATGAACAATAAAATGGATAATTAAAGGTGTTTTGCTTAAACAAAAAAAGTAACATGAATGGGTGCTGGTGTGTCGTTTCTTGAGTCTGTCCTGAGCTGTTGAGGCTGCATTTGTATTTATTTGTAAAGACGAAAAAACTAGCTGTCTATTTACAATTCAAATCAACCCCTTTTTTCTTCCATGTGTGGCTCAGATCTCCAGTGGGGGTTAATCTGTGCTGTTGGAACATTGAGTTTGACTCCACTACTGATTTCTCCTGGTAGGGGAGGTTTCCTCATGTGCGAAGGGCCCAGCAGGAGAGAGATCTTGTCTGACTTGACTAACGCCTCCTTGTTTGACCAAGTGCACCAGAAACAAACAAACCACCACCGTTTTCTGGTTTGTGGATAATCCCCTATATATTGTCAAATGCTCACAATTGCTGTAGCCGTTGTTCTATCTTCATTTGACCAACAAACAAAAAAGGGTTGGACCTTTTCACTTCATATCTGTCAGGAGACATAACAAACTACAGTAGGACAGCTTTTATGGATCACCACCACTAAAGACTATGTTCTCATGGTGATGGATTCATGTTTACACACTAAAAGTATTAGTCTGAAACATGAGAAATGTGTAGTCTCCAGCCACTGACTGTCCCAGAAGCTATTTGTCAGAAAAAGAGGCTCATTTCCTGGGACTGAAAATATTGCATTACCCATCATTATAAGACGGATGAACTGTCAGGTACCTGAGTCTGTATCAAATACATTGTGATTCTATGACCCACTGCATTGTACTGGTGAGTGGGAGAGTGAAACAATTATTAACTTGGAGATAAACAACACCAAGGGAATGTAATTTAAGATAAGCTGCAAACAAAATCAGGGGGTCTTCATCCATCTAGGCTATCAATGTCCTTGTTTGAGTTGTCAACATGGAAGTTTGCTGCCTCTGGTCTGGATTTATAAGAAATACAAGTGACCGTCAAAAATGTTATATCATTTGGTATGTTTTATTGGAGTAATTATAGGTCATTTGAGACAACCCCTATTACTGGGTTCAGTGGTTATAAGAGGTAGGGTTGCCAGAGCATGGAGAGGTCTACAACCTTAGTCTACATGGTACTATGAAAAACAGTACTCTCATATGTGGCAGTAAACATTTCACACTGACTTGTGGGGACAGTTGTTGTTCGTGTGGACAGTAAGCCTTATGGGGACAATTAAATGAGATACGAGATACAGCCACATCCTGCCTGACAGCCGTCACACAGCCCTTTCTGTCATGGTGAGGGACTCTCACACAGATGGTTTTGTGATGAATGGTGCAGATGCCGAGCTCCACTGTAAAACTATCTCTGCTCTTCCCATCTATCTGAGCAGGCATCAGCGATGCGTCATCGTTTTCCTTCAGATGATGTCGCGAGTCATCTTTTAATAATGCTGGATTCCATTCAGACGTTCAGTGTTAACATCGTTGGCAGAGGTTCAGTCAGGGTCCTTTAGCTCTTTTTTCAGCTCAGCAGTTTTTCAAGAGGGAAAACTCAGCATCTGGGGAACTCATGTCTCCACTGTTCTTCTCATTGCCTTTTTGAACAGTTAATAAGAAACCCAGGCCCTGTCAACTCTCACACGCGCACACACACGTACGCACGCACGCACGCACGCACACACACACACACACACACACACACACACACACACACACACACACACACACAAGTAAGAGTGATTACAATGGGTTAGTTTGTGACCATCATATTGTGAGCTGTGGAAATGTCATTAGGTTTTGTCTCCCACAGTGTGAGGTATTGATTGAGGCAGGAATTAGGGCAGTCCTTCACCAGCAATACTGTAGTCATAATGTGTTCTCGCACCCAGTGTCTGTGATTGCCTTATATCCTGCAATCCCAGTGTAGTAGTGACTACATTTGGACAATATCTACTTTTAGTACAGCTGTCCCCCATATCAAACTTCATGACTTGTGTTTACTTACTGCTGTAATACCACCTACTTTAGTTGTTATAAATTACTGAAATTAGAGGACAACTAGATAATTACATGTCTATAATCAATAGTGACATGAGGCTGTAGACTTTTAGCATTGAACCATAAAAAATTAATACAATGTTCCACTAGCGTTCTTTCAATGTACAGACATTAGCTACTAGGACCCACAATTTAACAGTAGTACACTTCTTTTTAGAGTCCCAAATTGGACAGGGAAGGTTGTGGGAATTTTATCCACTAAAAACACCTCACCTGGGATCAAACTCGGATCCCCTCTATGCACGCAGAGAAAGTGGTACTATGGCTTTATGAGTTATAGGGTGAGTGAGGGCTTGTTGACAAATTGCTGGGTGATCGACTGGCGACCACACTCAATGCCCACGGCTGTCATCTCATTAATTATAAGAGGCATGTATCCCTGACCATGAAATATGCATCCGCACACTGCCCTCTTTATGCCACGTCCCAGTCAGCACAAAGTTTATTTTGTTAAGGGGTATCCGACCTGTAATTGGCAAAGGCCACACAACTCAGACCTGAACACAGACCACTTTTGCACCCACTCAGCCACCCATCAACAGAAACCTCACACAGTCATGGGGATAGGAGGCTTGTGTGTGTAACCTTGACAACGGCCACTCTGTTCTGACACTTGCCTGTGGTAGCGAGTCGATGAGCCGAGGAGTCTGGGAAAAGTGATGTTGTTTGTGCATTTTGGTAGTCAAGACTTTTGAGGTGAGACGAGGTCTCATAAACCTGGTATGTGTCTAGATGTGTGTCTAGATGCTCCACATTCCAATGGCTGGTTTCACTCTCAGAAGCATGATGCATCAGTTTGCAGTTAGAATCTCATTTGCTAAAGATCCATTTTCATTGTGAGGTGAAACTGTTACTAAAATGTTCTATTTTCCCATGACTGTTTTTAACTGCTGTTTATTATATTTCCATTGGATGCTGTCTATCAACTATTTTCCATGTCCACCCCCAACTCAAATTAAAGTTTTATCAAGTGCAACTGTGTCTGACATGTTAGATGGAGTAGACTGCAGGTTTATACAGACACAGTACCTCATTCTGACTCTGGGTAAAGAAATGTGTATTAACAGTGTTTGCCTTCTGTTGCTTGTAAAGAGACCCCTCCCTCCCATGCACACACACAAACATACACACCCGTCAACCTTCCTCAATGTTTTTACTGGCCAACGTTGATACCTGGAGCTAGGCATGCTGGGTAGACATGTTTTAATTCTGTTACTATTCTGAGTATAATGACTGGCACCTAGCCACTTGGAGAGTCCACTGCCAACCTCAGTACGTGCTTCCGAGGACTTCCAGGTCTTCAACGCCTTTATTTTCTTACATTCCAGACACTTGTCTTATTAAACCACACTTGATGGACCTGTAGTTCTCATGTAAGAGAAGAGTACCTCAAAGCTATCCTCTGTGTGGGGTGCGGTGGATGTTCCGTGGCCAGTGAAGCATCCATCATCTAGGCGCCAAACAACTCAGCAGCCAAGAAGAGAAAATATGATTTCACCAAGTAGGGAATGCTTTAGCTGGCATATGTTTTAGCTGAACGAGGGTCTGCTTCAGTGCTTCTCCAGACAGCAGAAAAATGTGCGTCTTTGTTGAATGTGTCTCGAATGTTTGTTTGGGAATGTGTCACAATAAATGTCACTCGCATTACACACAGTCAGATTACAAGCAAAGTTCTGTCTTTGTAATGTTCTTTCGCTCTCTCACTGGCAGGTGATTTTCATAAAGGTTTGTGGAGACATGCAAAGACATGTGTCGGTTCGTGTTCACCCAGTGGTTTTTATGTTGAAGACTGTGGGTTGGTTGGTTAAACAACTGTTGTTGTTGCTCTCGTCTCCCTGCTCTCAGTCTGAGAGTGAGACCACTGCAGAGTGGTGAAGCATGAGGAAGCAATCAACTGATCAGGGATTGGACTTCCTAGGGCCCTTAGGGCATTTCACCCACCATCCAGGCCTGGCTGGCCTACACGTCCCCCCCTCCCCTCTTTCCCCTAATCCAGAAGGGGTCCCCAGGGACCTAATAAATCACGGCGGTCATGCAGATAGGCATGCCTTTCCACCCCCAAACTCCCACACTGTGATTGTTCCAGGGTGCTATTACTAAGTCAGACGTTCTAGAAAATGTGCGGTTGTCTGTGGATTTAGTCCAATTCAATGTATTGGAATGAAGTGTTGAAGACTGTTTTTGCTGCTGGTAAAATAACAGATAATACATAGACACAGAACAACAATACTTTTGCTGTCATTATTTGAGCATTGGCTATAACAGATTGATGAAAAAACAACTACTGGTTCTAGGCTACGAAAGATAAAGGACCGTTTTTTTCCCAGGTTATTACATACCTGTTCAATACTGATCACAAATTGACTTTTACAGATGACTGAAACCGAGTTGAGTCTCTAATGATATGTTAAAAGGGACCATGATTATATCTAGTTCTAGTACAATCCAATAATTATCGTTGATCAATCGTTTTTAATGGAAAACTTGACTATCCATTGGATTGAGTGGTATGATTGGTATTGAATGTGGCATACCAATACTGTCTTATCTATGCTTCTCACATTCTATATTGCCAACACACCATGTTGGTGTTTTAGATGTATATCCTAACTTATTTAAGGTGCATACCTTAATACAAAAAGATACTCATGTAAATTGCAGCATTTATTTTGTGCAATTTGACTGCAAACCATTCAGAATATAAGCACCTTACATAATGGCAACCCACACCTCTAATGTGCCTTAGACATTTATGAATTTGGAGCGCAGAGAGCTATACTTGTAAAGATAATTAACAGGACAATCCAAGAAGATAGCTCCTAATTTGTTGCTGAAGTTTTAGCACAGAATAAAATAATGAAGTTGCTCTCTGGCTGTACTGGCGGCAATGAGAATTGATTCTCCTGTGCCCCAGTTTGCTTGTATTCTGATTCTAGAGGCCAATTTCATTTTCAATTGACCAGGTGACCCATTTTGAATACAAATGACTAAGCTAATTGGGGCAACTAGGCCGAAGGACAAGTCTCACACCTTGCCGTTTCAATTATTGATGCAATAAAGCAGTCAAGAGACTGCTTAAAGACAACAATACACATGCCTCAACTTAATGACTTTCATTGTGAGTTGGAGGGGAAAAGCTAATACAATGTATTTTCCAAACAAGAGGTACTTTGGGGGAAAAGGACAGATTGAGCCCGTTTGGGATAGCCAGAGGATGTGCAATTTTCGGACGAAATTGGGGTGAGTTTTTTGTTGTTGTAATTGGGCAAAAATGGGGGAGGAAATAGAGTCAGTTATGCTGCAAGCAATCAGGACTTATTAGAAGCATGCATTATTCAGGTTGTTTTGCCTGAAGGATCTCACGGAGTGAACTGCAATTCATGGAAATGTAACCAACTGGTATCAGACCCTGGCCAAAGTACACCTACAGTATGTCCACAGTCACACCTAATAACATGGGAGATTGAATGATAAACTGAAGAGAAACAACAGAAAATAGAATTTACAGGAAACTGCTCTTTCACACTATGCCTACGGGAAGGCTCAATACATTAAAATGGGCCATGAAGTGTCATGATGTGTCCTTTCACATGGTAATAAATAATGACACAGGAGTTTCTTAAATTGTCATAGTAGTTCTTGGGTGGTTTTTATTCTAACTTTTATTTTATGTTCTATTTTCTATTATCTATATTATTATCATTGTTGGAAAGAGCTCTCAAGGCGAGAATTTCACTGTTATGTTTTACACCTGTTGTATTTCACATGGTAATAAGCAAAGAGAGGGGAAAGTAGCCTTCCTCTTGCTAATGTAATCATTTATCAGAGATTACACATTGTTAAGCTTTCGTGAATTTACAACCAGTAATAAGTCATAAAAACAAATGACCGTTGGCCATGCATTCTCAAAAACCTTAGTTTTATCTGTGGTAAGACTGTCTTTGACACACATTAGCAAATATTTCTGTGAAATGTCTCCATTAAACAATAAGCAGTCTGTTTGTGTCATCAACATTATGGTGTAAACAAAGTTGTGTAAAATTTGAATAAAATTCAACTGGAACAGTTGTAAGATGGTTGCTGGATCGAATCCCCGGGCTGACAAGGTAAACAAATATCTGTCGTTCTGCCCCTGAACAAGACAGTTAACCCACCGTTCCCCGGTAGGCCGTCATTGTAAATAAGAATTTGTTCTTAACTGACTTGCCTAGTTAAATAAAAAATGATAGGCCTACTATCTACACTCCCCTCCCGGTGCGCATCATTCCAACAACCAATAGAGAGGCAGGCTGTTGGGAGCCTTGGAAGTAGTGGCTGCTGCGAGGGCAAGGCAAAAAGTAGGCTAGTACAGGCAAAAACTTTTACGGAGGTATGGAGAAGTTTAGGTCCCGTAAAAATATTTTACATGTTCATAGTGTCAAAGGAATACGGTCGAGGAATTGGATTTAAGGACTAACCTCTGACTAAACCGTACAACATTGTCCTTGGGTTGTAACTTTTACTATATTGGATTTTCTCGCGCTTTTATCAAAAACTTGGGGAGGACTTCAGTGTGGCTAAAATGTCCGCATCTATGCAGCCTCTCAACGCTGCGATGTATGCGGTCGTTTTCTTACTGTTTTCCCGAATAGAACTTATACTTGGATATGATGAAAACACAAGGACGTGTCCGTCTCCATGCACATGTTTTGGAGACCTGTTGGACTGCAGTCGGTTGAAAAGGCGTGGAATTCCTGAAAATCTTCCCGAATGGACCGTACAATTGTAAGTCAATTTAGAGAGCTTTTGTTGACTTGCCATTTTATCTTCACTACTCGTATCTACGAACAGCTATCCTAATTACTTTTCACACCTATGTTTGAAATTAGTAATTTGATAGATGCAGGTTTTAACATAGTTACAACAAGTGTATTAATGGAATACTCGAATAGATAAATTACATATATGCAGAGAATTGCGTGATTTGTTACATTGTTGCCAACTTTGTTACGTTGTTGCTTACTGACGATTCGAAGAGAATGAAACCTTTTGAAAACAAAGATTATTTCCCTTCACATCGACAAGAAAGGGAAATCAGTCCTAAATCCTTACTTTTTATTCCCAAAGATTGGTTTGCTGTTTAGAAAGTATTTCGCAATGACAGGCCACACCATTTCCCAAGCATTTCGTTTTTTTGTAATTCAGCAGACGCTGTAATCCAGAGCGATTTGATACATTTTTGTACTTTTCCCCCGTGGGACTCGATCCCACAACCCCGGCGTTGCAAGCGCCATGTTCTACCAACTGAGTCATAGAGATATTTACTGAATAAAGTTGTTTGTCACATTTAGAATGATATTATTGTTTTCTTTATATTGATTTATGGTGATTTCAAATTCTGAAAGATCTAGTGATATATTGGGTCATTTTACCCCATTGTTTACCATTCCTTAGCAGCATTTGGTGTTATTTCAGATATAGAAAAATACTCTAAACATCAAGGAAATAGGGATTTTGCACTCGAACTACACTGTAATTTAAATCAAACGTATTTCTTGCAATGTCACACTGCCTACAATTCTTCCATGTGAATACCTATAGGATATGTGAGCCATACTCCTCGGAACAAGAGGGAAGCTCAGTCTTGTAAATAATAAAGCAGGCCATTTTAGAAGAAGATATAACACTAATGACCTTTGTACATCAATGTCCCATTATCAGTCTTTCTACACTAGTGAATCATTAGTTGGCCTACCTACTGCATGGAGTTTTTTTATTAGGATTTTTCCAATCACCCATTAGGCCCAACAAGACATGCCAACATCAGTAGGCTAGTGAGTTGGTAGTACTGTTTGAGTTTGTTGTTAGTGCAGTGAGGTACAATCATTTGCCAGCATTATATAGTTAATGGAAAACTTTCAACAGGCTTTTGGGATTTTGGAGCTATCACAATTTCCATGAACGAAGAGCCTAAAATGCCATCATAAACAATTGATTACAATTCATTTTGACAACTTGTTGAACCTGAAGAGGTTGGTCAACTGTTTTTTCAGCATGTAAATATCAGGTGACATCATGATAAGGAGCTAATGCAGAATACAGATGTCCATTACAAGAGGCCCCAGATGAGACCAACTGCTGAATGACAATTGTTTTCCTTTTGTTTATGAGGTGATACCATGATTGTGCCTTTCCATATTCTGTGAGCTCAGTAGCTCTTCAGGCCCCAGGGCTATTAAGACAATAAATACATAATGTCAAATGAAGTCATAGGCACTCCAGGCCAATCTCCCATGGTAACGCCTCAAATAGTTGTTTAACATGTATTAATAAGCAGATGTTCATAGGTCTGCCTGCCTGGCTTCCATTCAGACTGCACCATGTTGATGTATCCTCACTACTAGCTTGTGTTTTTTCTAGTTCATATTTCACAACACAGCTAGGCTAGTTAGTCCCCTGTTAGAATGTTTTTTTGGGCATTTACAAAATGTGTGCTGCCTGCTCTGGACATTTTACGTTGCCAGAAAACACAGGCACAGCCTCTTAACCAAGGCAAGCCGACCAAAAAGGGAGAAAAAAAGTTCCACGTGGGGGGGAAATTCTTTGCACTCCGGCATGCTAATTTACGAGTGTCTCTCCAGCACATCTTAAACTGCCCGGCCCTTTGTTTTCCAGCACCCCATTATTTCTGCTGAATTAGCATCTCCAGAGCCACCGATGGTACTGATTAAGGAGCCACTGTTGGATTAGTTCATACAAACTCTCTGAAAGAGAGCGAAAGCGAGGGAAGGGAGTGATGGATGGAGGGAGTGAATGTGGGAGGGAGAAGCATTTAGTTTGAGCTTCAGATTTCTCAGTGAGTGAGTGAGGGGTACAGATTTTACAATTCAAATCTAGACAAGTTTTAATTTTCCCAAGTTTTTTAGGGTTTATAGCCTGTAATGTAGCATAATATGCATTTGAGGAGGTAAGCACTCTCAGGAGACTCACTCAACATTGCTGTATTACCAGACCATCCCATCCACAGCCAGTTCTCACCTCACTAAAAGCAGATGTGATTAACTATTAGAATAACTTGGCATTATAAAATAACTTTAAGTTTTCACAGATTTACATGAGCGAGACGGGCTTCAGTGTCTACTGAAAAAATCCAAGTTAAAGTGTGATATCAAGCCCTTATGTTATGGCACTTCAGAGATAAGGAGAGAAAGCGCTCTGGATTATAACGCGAGAGCTTTAGCTGGTGGGAAAGGGTATGCCTTTTATCAGCTTGGAAGTCAATGACCTATTTTCCCTTGTGAATCTGTATTAGTCCAAGTGCTTTATAACCACATCAAAGAACCAGCAGGTCTACCTTATCTCATTACTAAGAGGATAGATAGCTTGGTTTCATTCACTCGTCAGACACGGATAAATGTGTGGCGCACATTTTCAAGTCTAATAGACACAGGCCAAAGCCTATATAGCTATACTGATTTAATCTGGTCCACTTCTGGACCTGGATTTCTGAAGGAAGTGTAAGTGTCAGAAACCCTCAGGGTTTATTTGTACATTTTTGATACTACACATCTCCACTTCTCCCATATGGCCCGATTAGTGGAACAAAAACATACAGCTGTGTGTTGGGAAGGGAAAAAAGTTTCAGAGAGAGAAGTAAAACTCTTGTTGAAGAGTTGAAGAAACTGTTTGCTGAAGAATAAAACCAGGGCCAGATCTAGAACATGGCTTAGAAACTCGCTTTCCCGGCATTGTGAATAGATTACCAGTTGTTAGGTTAATTCCCTCCCTCCTCTCAGCTCCAGTTGATGGATTCCAGATGGGGGGCAAGCCAAAAAAAGGGTCTGGCACCACAATGTTGATCGTGCAAAGCAGCGTCAATAACTCCACAGCTTTATAACACTGGGCCAGGCAGGCTTCTCTAGGCATGTTTTCCACCCCCTCTTAAAAAGGGGGAAAAAATTGAATCTCTCCCTTCCGTAACTTAGCTGGTTGTCTGTTTTGGCTTGGTGATTCAAGAGCGGATTGGATGCATGAGCTTGTCTGGCTGGATTTTCTCTCAATGTTTAAAAAAAGGCTGCTATGCCAAAACTAGGCCTATAGCTGGTTAGCGTTACTTTTTTTGCATACAGTGGTTTGTTTTGAAAATGACTCAGTTGCTTTCCGACATTACTTCAGTTGGAGCTGTATAGGCTAGGCTCACTCAGACAAGTTATGTCTCCTGTTTAAAAACAGAAAGGCCAGTGTATGATTGGTTGTGAAGTGAACGGCCCTCCATGTTGTGTAACTTTCCTCTAACAAACGTCTTTCTTCACAGGGACCTGAGCCATAATAAATTGCAGTCGCTCGACAGCACTGTGTTTAGGAAACTGCGGCACCTAAGTGAGATGTAAGTATACTCTGTGTTCTGTACTTCCTAGAGTAAACAACGTCAGTCACAAACACTCTCCCTCCACCGCCCCTTCACACCACATGTGACAAACAACCTTTGTGCCTGTGTGTTTACAGAAAGCTAAACAACAATGAATTCGAGAAGGTACCTGATTTGGGCCCTCATGCGGCAAACATCACCACCCTCATTCTGTAAGTATTACTTTTGAAACAACACCCCCCCCCCCCCCCCCCCCACCAACCCACCCATCAGAGTTGTCAGTGCTAGTTAACAGTGTGGAGCTGCTAAGCCCTGCTCCTTCCTCCTTGGTGGAACCCCTTTTGGCTGAGTTGGTTCCCAGACTGGGTTGTCCCAGGCATGGCGGCCAGTTTGAGACAAGTCAGTCACATGTCTGAAAATGAATGTCATAGTTAAAAATGGAATCGCCAGAGGCGGTTCCAGTGTTTCCATAAGTGCTGATTCAGGATCATTAAGATTAGAGTTTTCTGTCTGTCCATCTCATTTCCGTTGTAGATAGTCTGTATGAATAGTGTGGTATTTCATCCATCTGGAGGTTGAGCGTTTGTATACACTCCTAGTAGGATGGCCCCAGAACATGATGGAGCAATGTGGAGCTTTCATGTGTTTTCAAAGACAAATAGACCCATCAGTGTCAGAGGTTTCAAAGGCATTGATTTCAAACTTTTCCCCCGGCACAATGTCTCACAAAATCAATGGATAGGACGTTTTTCCCCCACAAGAATGCATCCATCTCCAAAACTAGAAGAGGCATATTCCTCATCAAGCCTGAACTTGACAAGCAGTAACACCAGAGAAAGAAGCCTAAGGGGTTTCAGACGTCGGCTATTAGTCAATTTGTCTTCAGACTTTTAGGTGTATAGCCTATAGGCCACAGATGCGGCTGGCGGTATTACCTGGAACTAAAGCAAAATACAGTGCACCAGGGTATGTTTGATTTCCAGTAGGTCTGATGAATTATTTAACTTGTAAACATCGGTCAGACAACATTCAGAGGTTTTAGGAGTTGTACAATAGTATTCCCCTCTACTCTCAATTCTCCACTCAAGATGCATATTTGGTTGATGTTGCTTGTTGAGACATATCATATATGAATAGGAGAACAATTCCAATAGATTGCACCATTGAATATTCCAAAGTATGTCAGCCAGCCTAGTTGTCATCCTCAATGTGCATTTGGGAATGATCAATTCATACTGTCTTACCACAAAGTGTGTTCATTTGTGTCTGTGAGTACGTGCATAGTATTCCCAGTTGCACTGCTTAGTGTCTACTCGGCAACTAAAATCTCAGAGGGGGGATTTAAATACAAAATCCCTCTCCCCACTCTTTCTTTTTGTTGCTGGTATTGGCATCATTGATGGAGAATGTGTGTGTGGTATTTCATATTGGAAAAGGAACAGAGTTTTGAGAAGCCATCAGATTACTTCTTTTTCTGACTGGCGCCTGTAATGAGAAGCAGGGCTGCTGCGTTAGCATCTGACCCAAATGGCTAATAACACGGTTAACACATCATCACGACTTTGTTCCTGTACATTGTCAGGTTGCAGTAGGACCGCATCAACTACAGTGCTATAACTGATACATAACACACAACGTCTGTCTGAAGGGAAACATGGTTGAACGATGAGAGAAAGAGCTATATTGTTGGTTTCGTACAGTGTTTCCAAACCCTGATCCTCGAGTACCCCGTAACAGTACACATTTTTGTTGTAGCCCTGTACAAACACACCTGGTTCTTGCTAATTGAGGGCTTGATGATTAGTTGACCAGTTGAATCAGGTGTGCTTGTCCAGAATTACAATATAAATGTGTACTGTTGGGGGTACTTGAGGACCAGGGTTGGGAAGCACTGGTTTAGTAGATTTTAGGTTATTGCAGTATTGAGTTACAAAGTTACAATGTTTGTTGCCAAAAGCTTTGTAAGCAAGACATCCAGGTATATCTGTCAGCTTAGTTACCCACAGAGCTAACACTTTATAAGAAAGAATGAATTGGTAGATAAGCAGAATATTAAGCTCTTTCCAGTTCCAACTCAGTTACCTTTTCCATACACAGAGATTCCATCAAACAGTCTTCTCCAAATACCTAATCAGCCCTGGAATCACCAGATAATTTGTAGAGCCCACCAAACTCAACGAGAGGTGGTTTCACAACAGTCTGGTTAAAGCCCCCATCCCCTACCATAAATTCCTGGGAAATTGTTCAATTAATTAAGATGATCACGACTCAATTACTACCAGCTGCAGGGTTATTGCCGTTTGTTTTTACTCTGGGCTGTGGGGTCAAGGAAGTTGACGAGAGCTGCCGCTATGTCTGCCTGGCTGTTTGAATAAGTGGCATTCGATACCCCAGGGCTTTTTTCCCCTTACTCCCCTCCCAGGCCAGAGAAATGAAGGAATGGGAAGAAAATCTCCAGTATGTGCGAATGGAAGGAAAAAATCAGACTGTACTAAATAGAGAAAAAAAGGGGGGTTCAGGATTAGGAAGCCTCCGTTGTTGATTCAATATCATTGCGTTATTAAAAAGTGGAGTGTTGCTGCCTTTGGGGTAACTTGTTTGCGTATGTGTGTATCTGTTTGACAGCTGCTTCTGCTGTTTAGCTATAATTTATGTGGATTTTTTTATTCTTTAATTCAAAAAGGAACATTTCTGTTGCAGCGTCACCTGTCTATAATCGTCTCACACTGTGGTCTTGTTGATGTAGGTCATATTTCTTCAGATAAACAAATTCAGAGTGTGAAGGCAACACAGTCCAAAAATATGGAGTAGATTTGCTCGAAAACTGCCAAATTAGACACAAGTGTAAATCAAATTGAGATGTGCTGCTGTGTGGTCTTATTTTTTGAATGTTTGCTTTTTTTTGACTGATATCAATACAATTCCTTAGAGTACACTTAATGAGTTTAGCAGCACAATTCAGCTGAACTAGGATCAGCTTACCATTAATGTAGGGTACACCGCCTTCTATTCAAATAGTTATTAAGTTGTCTACTATACCCAAAGGCTTGGAGTTTCCTCAAGTTGGGACACATGCATGTGCTGCCTGCTTCATTCCATGAATAAACAAAGCACAGTTTGATAGATGCTTTAAATTCCCCTAGTCGTACATTTCAATGTGTGTTAAAATGAGAAGTTAAAACCTGAAGAGACCCAAACAAGAATGACAGGCAGGTCTTGAAACTATAAACATAACGGTGCATAGTAACCTTATTTGCGAGAAAATTGGTTAAACAAATTTGAAGTGTGTGCCGTCCAAATGGACAATGCCCCGCTTGTTTGTCCGTGGAGTTGGCCAGACAGGTGGAGATCAACAGATAAGCACATGGAACTCTCCGGTACACAGCGTTTAGGTTGGCCTTTCAAAAGCTCTCATTAGATCTCTGGGCAGATGTAGGGGAGTAGAGAAAGATGGAGAAAAACTGTTTTGTTGAATGGACCGTAGCCAAGTTCTCCTTCACGTCTCTCCCTGTAGGCCTCAACTGCACAGTCTCAGTTGATATCACAGCCCTCATCTGCCACAATGTTTAAGGTTAGAGTTGGTTGGGTGTTGAGATGCTGTGGTATGTTGTACTTACAGGTTAATACAACCGGGTTCAATGAATTGCTCAGTGGTCTCTGAGATTCAAGCAAGTGAAGCCATAACAGCTCCTGTAGGTCCTCACCTAGCCTATCTCTCTGTCTATCTGGAGAGGGCTGGCCTCTGCTGTGTGTAGTCCATGTTTTGCCAGATGGTCTTGACCACATCCTTCAAAATAGGGGTCCTCATGAGGGCTATAAAAGGCGTTGACTTGTGTGGTCTCTGATTTGGACACATGTCAGTTGAAGGCATTCAGTTGTACAACTGACTAGGTATCCTCCTTTCCCTTTCTTTGTACTTCCCATGACATTACGTTGTTATGGATTCTTATGCTCCATATGGGTCATGTCAAGTTTTCAAAGCCATATGAGAGGCTCATTTGTAGCAGCACACTGGGTTCAAGTGGGAAGTGTGTCAGAGAGTAAGCATTAACAACATCAGCTTGGGACACCATGTTGTATTTGGGGCTCCTCCGGTGGAGGGGCTGCTCATTCTCCAGAACTTAGCTGAGGGTTAGCATCACATGCAGCTAAACTGAATCCTTGAATGTATCTGGCCCATTTGCACTCAAGCTAAAAAGGTTTGTTCATATATGAGTTGTCTGGTCGTGGAGTCAAGGCTTCAGGGTGATGCTCCACAGCTGGCCAGATGTTTACTGTGGGGGGAAGGGAGAGGGTGTTGGGGTACAAAGACCAGGGACTCATCATCATCATCATCACCACCACATCACACCTCCCTCCAGCTGACAGGCCCCAGGGTCAGTCCGTCTTTTGTAGAGGAACATGGACTGAGCAGCCAGCGTTGACAGTTGCTTTCCAACTGCCCCCTCCTCTCAAAATATATTGAAGTCCGGGGCTCCACAAAACTGGAAATACAGGTTCTTTCTTTTTTTCTCTCGCAGCCCCTCTTCTCCTCTTCTCTCAGCGACCAGTCAGGGGAACATGTAAACCCAGGCCCAGGTGGTGTGTGCCCCTTTTGTTTGGGACCACAGAGGCCGTGGTGCGTGGAAAGTCCTTTGCAAATCTGCACACAAAAGGCTGTCTTGTACCCTTTCTACTGCGGGTGGTGTGCTGCACTGCACCTAGCTCAGCCTGTGGCAGTTGCCTAAATTGTGTTATTATAAAAATAAAAAAATGAAATAAAAACATTTTTAGGCAGTGACTGAGTGTTTAAAATGAAAAAAGGGGATTGGGTTTCAGCCTCCCAGAACCTACCCTCTACCCCCACCCTCAGCCCCACACTCTTACAGTCGGTTGGCATAGAACCAAGCTTTGAGTCTTGGCCTTGCCGGAGGCTAGGCAGAGGGACGTGCTGTGGCAGGTTCTACCCCTACGTGCCCCAGACACCCCATCAGCCTCTCCTCCCTGGGCCTCTATCCATATATCCTCCTGGTACTGCCTTTGTTCCAGGTTGGACTGACTGACAGACACACTCGTCTGTTTTCCTCTGTATGTTTTGGTGGTAAGGCTGCCAAGGGGTGTTACTGTCTCAATGTGGGGAGCCTAGTCATAAGAGAGGTATGGATGGCAGATTTAGGGAAATGTGTGGAAAATGACTGCTCTGTCCAAGTCAACGATCCCACTTTCTTTAGGCTTTATAATGTACTGAGAAGCTACGTTGCCACTGTGCTCAATTTCTCGCTTGATTGTATCTTCAGTGCTTTTTTAGTCTCGCATTGGCCAGGCGTACAGCGGAGCTGAGCCAGTTTTAGACTTTGTGTCTGGTTCAGTGTGTTCGTTTCATTGTTGTTTTCTTATTGGCAGCTTCTTGTAGGGTACTAGTGTTCACATAAACCAGTACTTCTCAGCCATGTCAATGTTCATCCATTTCTCCAAAGGGCTGTATGTTGACGTGTGTATTGCATGCATGCACAGTATAGGGAAAACGCTAACATTCACTTTGGTCAGTATCAGGAAAATGCACAAAAAATGTGTATCATAAAGAAGATAAAATTAAGAACTGATGCGTTAATACAAGTTATACATTTTGGGGGGCGGGGGGGTTGTTGTTATGTTAGCCTTGCAATTAATACTGAAATGGGGCCTGCAGTCTGGTGTATTAGAGGGAATTCCTACTCTTTTCCCTCACTCTCCCTTTCCCTCGCTCTCTCTTTCTCTACCCGTCGAGGCCCATACACAAAGACTGCTCTGTACAGGCACTGTTTATAACTAAGCAGTCCCTGCACTGCAATTTAGGAGGCGTGCAGCTCAGGAAATTGCCAGCCTCTGCTGAGGCATGCTTTCACTGAGGGAATGGTATTCATCAGCCAAGTAATTGGCAGGTTATTTTTTTAAATACCTTGTTAGTAATTACCTTATAAACAAAATAACACAGCACTAAACCAAACGGCTGTTTTGACCTTTTGAGATGAGGAGTGACATTGGTTAGCCCAACTATTGCCCCGGCCTCCCCCCTTTCCTAGACAACCAGGGAACTGTGTTATTTTTCATGGTTCAGGGAGAGACTCAATGTTCTAGGAGAAATGTCTAATATTAACATAATAATAATGGGAAAACAGGGGTAGCGCGGGTCAAGGGGAACGCTCGGGCGAAGTTGGTCATTTTTTTAATACCACCCGCTAATTGACTGCTCTGAGTGTTTGTATGTCTGGAAACGTTAGACTGGTGACCTGCGTTGTTAAAATACACAGTATTTTCTATCGTTCATTGGAGCCGTTCTATCTGTGTTTTCAGAGCAAACAACAGGATCACGCAGATCTCTCTGGAGCAGCTGAGGCCCCTGCAAGGCCTGGAGACCCTGGACCTCAGCAATAACAGCATAGTGGATATCAAGGCTGACTCCTTCCCTGCGCTGCCTCTCAAGAACCTGTGAGTCCGTCCGTTTGGACCTTTTTAACTAAAATGCATGCTTAAACTCCGTCCAAGAATACTATATAAGTGTTTGGATCAAATAGTACAATTTTAGTGGAAGTACAACAATGTTTGGTCGTTTTTCCTCTTTGGAATTAATTATGTGATCAATATCTCATGATGTATTTTCTTCTCCTCTAGTATCATGAACAACAATCGTATTTCCACCCTGGAAACGGGCTGTTTTGTCAACCTGTCCAGCACTCTGCAGGTCCTCAGGCTCAACCGCAACCGCCTCTCAACCATCCCTGCCAAGATCTTCCAGCTCCCCAAACTCCAGCACCTGTAAGTGACAATTGCACTTTGAGCGCTGTTGGGGTTGACCACAAACTATACTATGACTGCTTTTTGAACGGTTGTGTAACAGTCCACAACTTTTGACTACTCTTTGATGTTTCTCTGACTGCTCTGTGAACTTCCTGAAAACGCATTGTTACTGCACTCATTGACAGTGTGTTGACATCTTCAACCCCTCTTTGACCACTCTTCCAATAGTCATTGACATCTTCTTGGCTTCTCTTGGATGAATTAGATTCCGTTTCAGATGAATTAGATACCATTTTCAACTCACTTCTTGAGTTGAGTGAACTCTTAATCATTCCCTGCATATATGATGCTGCGGTTCTCTTACGGTCTGGTTGTGGTCCAACCTGCAGGGAGCTGAACAGGAATCGGGTGCGCAGGGTGGAAGGCCTGACGTTCCACGGTCTGCACGCGCTGCGTTCGCTGAAGATCCAGAGGAACGGTATCAGCCGCCTGATGGATGGAGCCTTCTGGGGCCTCAGTAACATGGAGGTCCTGTAAGTAACTGTCCTCTGTGACAAGAAAATGTGTATTTTTTACTAGTGTACATTGGTGGATTTTACAGCATATGTCTGGGTGCAAGGGTCTGCATACTATCTTTGGGTACATATTTGTAGCCATATGTCTAGACAACGATAGTTGACTATAGCCTATACAGTGTGGTATCAGTCCAGGCTAACATACGTCTTCATCTCTGTCTGTGTGCCTATATGTCTATATGTTGATGACTGACCTCTGTTTGTATGTCTCTGTGTGTCCCTGCAGGCAGCTGGACTACAACAACCTGACGGAGGTGAGTAAGGGCTGGCTGTACGGCCTGCTGACTCTGCAGCAGCTCCACCTGGGCCACAACGCCATCAGCCGGATCCGGCCCGACGCCTGGGAGTTCTGCCAGAAACTCAGCGAGCTGTGAGTGACCCTTTTTTCTTCTTCTTCTCCCTCCCTCTCTTTTTCCCTCTCGCTTTCTCTCCTACTCACACTGTGAACTCCCAACACCTCTCTCTTTCTCAATCTCTCCCTTGCTCTCGCTCACCTTCCTCACAGTCTCCAACTCTCCACTCCCCCCCTCTCTTCCTCCACCCCTAGTGCTCAGTGCCAACACCAATGCAGGGCTCCTGACAAAGTATTACTCCCCCACTTCACCCCCGCCACTATAGCCCCCTTCCTTTAATACCTCGCCACGTCTATAGGGGAGAAAGGGGGGAGAGGAGGGGGGGATTTCACAACCAGAGTGTCTGCAGCGACATATTGTTTCCTTTGTTGTTGATGTTGTTTATGGCACTGGCCAATTACTAAGTCCGCCATGTTTTGTTGGTTTCTGAAAGGGGAGTTGTTTTTTTCCCCATTTCTCTTATCAAGTGAACCTGAGAGTTAACCAAATTGGCAGTTGACTGATCTTTTTTCGCCCACTCTTTAGCCTTCTTCCTGGTTTGTTCGTTTTTTCGTCTGATGCTTGCGTTTGAGGATTTCTAGTACAAAGTTAATACTTTTTATACTGTCTGCATACGGTTAAACAAAGTAGACCAGCGGTGCAAGGTACAATATAACTTTCAAAACGTAGTTTAAAATAGTCTATAACCAAAAGTTTTTTTACTGGATATGCCTTGATAATAATTAGATAATATGTTTTAGTAGTGGTTATTAATGCTTATTACAAAGTACTTATTGGTAATTCACAGACTTATCTGGCTAGATTTGGTGCACGTTCCTAGTGATCTGAGGCCAGTTTATCCTCTACCTCAACTGTTTATTTCTACACCCCTTCCATTTGCCCTGGGTCTATGAACAGTGTGATGCTGATGCTCCTTCTCTCTCCACCCGACAGGGACATCTCGTCCAACCACTTGACAAGACTGGAGGAGTCCAGCTTTGTGGGCCTCAGCCTGCTTGACGAACTCCACATCGGGAACAACCGTGTGAGCTTCATCGCAGACGGAGCCTTCCGAGGACTCTCCCACCTACAGATGCTGTAAGTTTAAATAAGGGCGGCCAAACTCAATTTCAGTGAATTACTTGTATAATGGTGCCGAAGCATTAAATAATTAATTTCAACGTCCCACTGGCAGTGAGTGTATTAGCCAAATCAAATCAAATTTTATTTGTCACATACACATGGTTAGCAGATGCGAGTGTAGCGAAATGCTTGTGCTTCTAGTTCCGACAATGCAGTAATAACCAACGAGTAATCTAACCTAACAATTCCACAACTACTACCTTATACACACAAGTGTAAAGGGATAAAGAATATGTACATAAAGATATATGAATGAGTGATGGTACAGAACGGCATAGGCAAGATGCAGTAGGTGGTATCGAGTACAGTATATACATATGAGATGAGTAATGCAGGGTATGTAAACATAAAAGTGCATAGTTTAAAGTGGCTAGTGATACATGTATTACAAAAAGATGGCAAGATGCAGTAGATGATATAGAGTACAGTATATACATTATATTAAGTGGCATTGTTTAAAGTGATTAGTGATACATTTTTGATCAATTTCCATCAATTTCCATTATTAAAGTGAGCTGGAGTTGAGTCAGTATGTTGACAGCAGCCACTCAATGTTAGTGGTGGCTGTTTAACAGTCTGATGGCCTTGAGATAGAAGCTGTTTTTCAGTCTCTCGGTCCCTGCTTTGATGCACCTGTACTGACCTTGCCTTCTGGATGATAGCGGGGTGAACAGGCAGTGGCTCGGGTGGTTGTTGTCCTTGATGATCTTTATGGCCTTCCTGTGACATCGGTCGGGTGGTGTAGGTGTCCTGGAGGGCAGGTAGTTTGCCCCCAGTGATGCGTTGTGCAGACCTCACTACCCTCTGGAGAGCCTTACGGTTGTGGGCGGAGCAGTTGCCGTACCAGGCGGTGATACAGCCCGACAGGATGCTCTCGATTGTGCATCTGTAGAAGTTTGTGAGTGTTTTGGTGGCAACCTGAATTTCTTCAGCCTCCTGAGGTTGAAGAGGGGCTGCTGCGCCTTCTTCACCACACTGTCTGTGTGGGTGGACCAATTCAGTTTGTCTGTGATGTGTATGCCGAGGAACTTAAAACTTACTACCCTCTCCACTACTGTTCCGTCGATGTGGATAGGGGGGTGCTTCCTCTGCTGTTTCCTGACGTCCACAATCATCTCCTTTGTTTTGTTGACGTTGAGTGTGAGGTTATTTTCCTGACACCACACTCCGAGGGCCCTCACCTCCTCCCTGTAGGCCGTCTCGTTGTTGTTGGTAATCAAGCCTACCACTGTAGTGTCGTCCGCAAACTTGATGATTGAGTTGGAGGCGTGCATGGCCACGCAGTCGTGGGTGAACAGGGAGTACAGGAGAGGGCTCAGAACGCACCGTTGTGGGGCCCCAGTGTTGAGGATCAGCGGGGTGGAGATGTTGTTTCCTACCCTCACCACCTGGGGGCAGCTCGTCAGGAAGTCCAGTATCCAGTTGCACAGGGCGGGGTCGAGACCCAGGGTCTTGAGCTTAATGATGAGTTTGGAGGGTACTATGGTGTTAAATACTGAGCTATAGTCGATGAACAGCCTTCTCACATAGGTATTCCTCTTGTCCAGATGGGTTAGGGCAGTGTGCAGTGTGGTTGCGATTGCGTCGTCTGTGGACCTATTGGGGCGGTAAGCAAATTGGAGTGGGTCTAGAGTGTCAGGTAGGGTGGAGGTGATATGGTCCTTGACTAGTCTCTCAAAGCACTTCATGATGACGGAAGTGAGTGCTACGGGGTGGTAGTCATTTAGCTCAGTTACCTTAGCTTTCTTGGGAACAGCAACAATGGTGGCCCTCTTGAAGCATGTGGGAACAGCAGACTGGGATAAGGATTGATTGAATATGTCTGTAAACACACCAGCCAGCTGGTCTGCCATGGTTAATATCACTAATCCTGGTTCTTAGTTTCCCCTGAAGTTGTTTGAGAAGCCTCAAGGCTCATGAGAGTTTAGGGATGAACTTGATTTAAACTCGTCAGTGACATGGTTATAACAGTCATCAGTCTACACTTTTTTAAATATATATTTCACCCCTTTTGGTAGTTACAGTCTTGTCCCATTGCTGCAACTCCCGTACGGACTCGGGAGAGGTGAAGGTCGAGAGCCATGTATCCTCCGAAACATGACCCCGCCAAGCCACACTGCTTCTTGACACACTGCTCGCTTAAGCCAGCCGCACCAATGTGTTGGAGGAAACACCGTACAGCTGGCGACCGAAAGCAGCATACATGCGCCCGGCCCGAAACAAGGAGGCGCTAGAGCACAATGGGACAAGGACATCCTGGCCGGCCAAACCTTCACGTCGCTGGGCCAATTGTGCGCTGCCTCATGGGTCTCCCGTTCGCGGCCGGGTTGCGACACAGCCTGGGATCAAACCCGGGTCTGTAGTGATGCCTCACCTTAGACTGCTACTCCACTCGGGAGGCCTCATCAGCCTACACTTTATCATTGTTTTGTGTTCTATAAGAGAAGCTCTATCTCACATCTATGAGAGTACATTAGCAGCTAGCTAACTTCTCAGATGCTGCCTACTTGTTGGATTTCGCTCCCTGTCCCTCTACACACTCATCGAGGCGTGAGTGGAAATATTCTGCCTTGTTTGTTTTCGGTATGTGAAATAGCTGAACGTACTGCCTGTGGTTTCCCCCCACACATAAAAACCTCAACAAGCCAGCAGAGTGAGACTGAGTCCACCGCTCCATCCCCCCATCTCCAGACCGGCTCCATAACATTGCCCCTTGTCCCTCTCTTAAATGGAACCAAATGTTAACTGTGCGTGAAAGGTCAGCAGAGGGCAGGTGTGTAGGTAGGTGGACGGGGAGTTGGGGTGGCTTAGAGGGCTTTACCCCCCATCCCCTCTCCACAACCCACTCCTCTACCCCCTCCACCACCCCTCAACCCCAATCATTTGTAACCAGGCATGCAGAGGAGGAAACTAGCTGTTTGAAAGTATTTAAAGAGACTTGAGAGAGACGGAGCGGGGGAAGGGCGAAGACGTCCAGCAAATCTCTAACAGACATGATGTACTGCTGTGTGCACATGACATTCAGTTAGTTTGAAAGATATTTCAGATTTTTAAAACCCTTTGATATTTAGTTTATTTTTTTAAATTCCCCAGCCATTAAACTCATTACCAAAAACGTATAATTTTTCACTAAATTTAGTAGCACTGACGTGTAGGTTTGAGTTCCTCCCTGTTAAACACGTTGCGTTGCAAATTAAGCAGTATTATGCTGCGAGACACGGAGAAACCATCGCAAAAATGTTTCAAAAAACAAAGTTAACGAGAAACATCCTCCAGTGATGGGACCACTTTGAATACAAATGTAAAGCCTTTGACTTCTTTCTCGTCCTTCAGACGAAACGCAAAGCCGCACCAAGGTTTGTTAAGACTATAATAAGTGCAGTGTTTTCTGGGTGTGGATTTTTACAATGTGGTTTGTTTTTGTTTCTCTGGAAATAGAGATCTGCAGAACAACGAAATCTCCTGGACCATTGAAGACATGAATGGACCATTTTCTGCTCTGGACAAACTGAGGAAACTGTGAGTAAGCTTGACTTTACCATGGCGTTGTCCTCTAATCTGTTGGTTTTTAGGAGATAGATTAGAAACTATTAAATGGACCATGGGAACGGATTTTAACTGGAAGTATTTGCTTCTTTTCATAAAATAAATTACTGTATTTGAATGAAAACTCAAATATACTTTTCTCAGGTTCCTTCAAGGAAATCAAATCCGCTCGGTGACCAAGAAATCGTTCTCTGGCTTGGACACACTGGAGCACCTGTGAGTTGACCTTCAAATCAATATCATCATACGTCTGTCTCAACTGTCCTAAAGCTGTTAACTAAATATGGGAGAATTCATAACCATGAGAAACAACGCCTGTTAGTGAGAACCACACAAGCTTATTGTCTCTGCTTCTTGTCCATACTTTGATGAAAAACAGAGCTGTCTGGTATTCACCACCTCCATATGTGGAGAGACTATTGATCACTAACTGCTTAGGCATGGCGAGAGGAGTGTGTGTGTGTGCGTGTGCGCCTGTGTGTTCATGCTCATGTGTGCAGCTTTCTGTGTACAAGTGTGTGTGTATGTGTACATCTGTGTGTGTATTTCTATCTGTGAAACAGCTGCATTTGATTGTAATTAACTTTTTTTCCCAGTCGTGTCTGAGCTCAAAGGAGATGAAGTCGGGCCCCTCTTGATTAACAAAGCACGGTGCTGCCCAGATTTCTATTGTTCTCAAGACCTTTTCTTCCCTCTCTCTCTCTGATTATTGAAGTTTTTACCAGTCTTCCTCCAGATAGGCCTAGACGGAGGGGAAAGTTTGCCATCTTTGTGTGTGCATTCCCATAGTTCTGATCCATCCGTTCTCCCCCCCCCTCCTCAGAGATTTGAGTAACAATGCGATCATGTCAGTCCAAGGGAATGCCTTTGTGCAGATGAAGAAGCTTGAGGAACTGTAAGTATCTCTGGGTTCAGTCACACTGTATTTATATTCTGCAATGCCAATAGACCAGAGTCACTGTTCTGGACTAACTGCGGAAAGGAAAGAATCTTTCATAGACAATTACTTCAAAAGCACCTATACTGATAAAAGTGATTATCTTAAAATGGAACGACTATAATTGCTCAAGTATTATGGATCATGTTTGTGCTGGGTCTCTCTTGTGATTCCTGGCTCTAATGCAGTACCCCTTCCCCAGGCACCTGAACACATCCAGCCTGCTGTGTGACTGCCAGCTCAAGTGGTTTCCTCTGTGGGTGGCAGAGCAGACCTTCCTGCCCTACGTGAACGCCAGCTGTGCCCATCCCCTGATGCTGAAGGGCAGGAGCGTTTTCACCGTCAGACAGGAGGACTTTGTGTGTGGTGAGTGTGACTGACACACACACACACACACACACACACACACACACACACACACACACACACACACACACACACACACACACACACACACACACACACACACACACACACACACACACACACACACACACACACACACACACACACACAAGCCTCTTAATGTAGCCCTTGTTAAAAACAACCATTTAGCCGTGACAGGTTTTCCATTTTATGAACTGACCCAGATTGTTCCATATTTTCCTTCAACTCATGGACACTCTGATGGAGCCAGCATTGTAATGGGACCATGTGGAAACTCAGTGAGTTAACAGCTTGGACGGGTGGAGTCAGAGAGAGCAGGGAGAAAATAAATATTTGTTGAGGAATTTCTGGGATCAGTTTCTTTAAGTAATGACTACTATTAGAGCTGAGGTGCTTTGCCTTCTGAGCTTCCAACATTTCTCCAGTCAGGTAGTTTGAATCTTGGCGGATAAAATAGTATAATTTCCATATTTAAGCTGTTTGTCGACCATCACGGTTTAAACAAAAACTGGTTAGCTTCAAAATGAATGTCAATTTGAGTTTAGCCCCATTCACATTAAATGGAAACTAATGTTTTTCCCCTCTTGTCTTCCAACCAGACGACTTCCCCAAACCTCAGATCACGGTGCAACCTGAGACCCAGTCGGCCATCAAAAGCACCAACGTCACCTTCGTGTGCTCGGCGGCTAGCTCCAGCGACTCACCCATGACCTTTGCCTGGAAGAAGGACAATGAGGTCCTGAATGACGCTGAAATCCACAACCAGGCACACCTCAGAGCCCAAGGGGGAGGCCAAGGCCGTGAAACAGAGGTTACAGAGTACACCACCACACTGCAGCTACGCAGTGTAGAGTTCACCAGCGAGGGGAAGTACCAGTGTGTCATCTCAAACCACTTTGGTTCCTCCTACTCCACCAAGGCCAAGCTCACTGTCAACAGTAAGTTAAATAACCTACTGGTATTGATTTCACTGGTTATTTCAAGAGTTTTGTCTTTCTTAGTATAACTCTCAGCGTGATAAACTATGACGAACCAGTGCACAAGTACACTGCAAATATCAACTTGGAGTGCCCTACGAACATATAAGGAATCTCATTATGACTGACATTGCAAAACCTTGTAACTTTGATGTTGCTCTTGAAGTGGTGCTGCCGTTAGATGTCAAATAAAATGTCCATCCCTTTTGTCCCTCCAGTGCTTCCGTCCTTCACCAAGATGCCCATGGACCTGAGTATCCGGGCCGGTGCCATGGCCAGACTGGAGTGTGCTGCCGTGGGTCACCCGTCTCCGCAGATCGCCTGGCAGAAAGACGGAGGCACGGACTTCCCCGCTGCCCGGGAGCGCCGTATGCACGTGATGCCTGAGGACGATGTGTTCTTCATCGTGAATGTGAAGACAGAGGACATCGGGTTGTACAGCTGCACCGCCCAGAACACAGCCGGAGCCATATCAGCTAACGCTACGCTAACTGTCCTAGGTGAGAATTATTCTTTCTATTTTCACCAGCTGTCAAAGATCTTTGCATTTATATGTGGGCGCCGCTTCATTTTGACACAGATCAATTTTATTTTATGGTATTCCATGAGTGTTTTCCCCCACAAATCGACATATAAATCAGGCGTTTTGAGACTGTAAGGCAGCTAACACTCCCCCTTACCACATTCTCCTCCAGAAACGCCCTCCTTCCTGCGCCCTCTCATGGACCGCACAGTGGCCAAAGGGGAGACTGCAGTCCTCCAGTGCATCGCCGGCGGCAGCCCTTCCCCCAGGCTCAACTGGACCAAAGACGACAGCCCCCTTGTGGTCACAGAGCGCCACTTCTTCGCCGCCGGCAACCAACTGCTCATAATCGTGGACGCAGCGGAGGGCGATGCAGGGAAGTACACGTGCAAGATGTCCAACACGCTGGGCACCCAGCGGGGCAACGTGCGCCTAGCCGTACTGCCCAACCCTAACTGTGACGTGGGGGTGGGCGCCTCGGGAGGCGTAGGCTCAGACGGCTGGACCACGATGGGCATCGTCATCATCGCAGTGGTGTGCTGCGTGGTGGGCACCTCGCTGGTCTGGGTGGTCATCATCTACCATACGCGTCGGCGCAACGAGGACTGCAGTGTCACCAACACAGGTGATGAGAGGGTGCCATTTTGTCAGCACGGGATTGGTTTTGAGGAGTTCAGTACTTGCATACCCATGTTGCCTCCTCCTTCAAACAGAAAATAACATTTTTGGAGGAGCTTGAGTTTTGGGCTCCAGCTCCACATACTTTGGTTGGCATGTTGTTAAAACAACACCTTTTACGAATGCTTTGAAATGAATCAGTGACAGACCATTGCCGTGAACACATTATTATAATTATTGTATTTCTCTATGAAAACATTTTTGAGACTTTTCCCTCTCTGGTGTTTTCCCTGCAGACGAGACCAACCTGCCTGCAGACATCCCCAGCTACCTGTCCTCTCAGGGCACGCTGGCCGACAGACAAGATGGCTATGTCCCCTCAGAGAGTGGCAGTGGCAACCACCAGTTCATGGCTTCCTCCATGAGTGGATTCTACATGCAGCCTAAAGACATGAATGGTAGAAGAGGAGCTCTTTCATTGGAAATGCATGGAGACTTTTTATGTTATGAATATATGCATCAGTCAATTGTATTCTGAGCATTTTTCTGTGTGTATTGTTTCACCTGAATACATATTGGAATAGTGTAAGTAATTTGAGGCAAGTATCAATGTGTTACTAATGTGTCATGTGACTCGTACAGGTCTGTGTCAGCTGGACACAGGAAGTGAAGTGGACATGGAGGCGGCCATAGATCCCCTGCTCTGCCATTACCAAGGACCCATCAGCTCTCTCCTCAGGAGAGGCAACATGTACACCGGAGAACCCTCAGAGGCTTTCACAGGTTGGTGCAACAGATATATATATATTTTTTTAAATATTGTAGCATAAGAAGTATTTTTCCCTAAATTAAACAATATCATCATGTGTTGCTGTCATACTGATCTGATTTCCCATGGCTCACTGTATGCCCCCCCCCCCCCCCCTACAGGCTGTGCTATGGACCAGCGGCCCATCTGCATAGATTCCTACAGTGGCAGCCTGACCAGCTCCAAGAGGAGAGACTACTATCCGTGTGGCGGGGCCCTCCAGGACCCCTTTGACCACGGGAGCCCCAGTGTGCTGATGCAGATGCCCAATAGCAGCAGCTTCCACGGGCCACACAACCTACTGGGCGAGGGCTCCCCCTCCATGGACGAGGGAGATGGAAGCGAGTACGGCCGACCTCGGGAGACAAGGCTCTCCTCCTCCAATACTTTCATGGGTATGTCTGAGGACATTTCTAAGTATGGATTTGGGTCAAGTCAAGCACATTTTAAATCCACTCAGAAATGTAATTCACTCAATTAGTAAGTGATTTATTGAATATTCATTTTCTTGACGACTAGCACAACATGTGAATGTCTCAGGCCTTACCCTGTATCTCCCTCCGTCTTTCCCTCTCGCAGGAACGTTTGGGAAAGCCCCCTGGAGGCCTGAACAGGAATTCTATCCCGGATTTGGACCACCGCCACTGGCCCTGCACAACAGCATGATGCTACACGAGAATCCCTACGCAGCCCTGGACACAGACTCGGACCGCGAGGAAGACAAGAACAGCGTCCAGTCAAAGAATTCTACATCGGATTCGGAAAAGAGCGGCAATAATATCTATGAACAACCATATGATCTCAACAGGACTGCTACTAGTCAGCAAGGTCGAGCGAGCACATAGCTGAATATGTGCGTTCAAACAAACTGACATTCCTTTGAGTTTTTCTTCACAATGAGGATGACCAAAAAAAATACTACCTCAGTGAATGGACACTTTCTCAATGATGGACACTGCAAATGTGCAACGCTTGAATGTAAAAGGATAATGCATTGTGCCTACAAAATGCAGAAAAATTATATGAGGAGATATTAACAGTGAGGACTGTTCTTTTTTTAAGAAAGAAAAATGGGAAACATCTTCAATTGAAGATAGATATTGAATATATATACGTTTTTATACAAAGTTTATTATATTTTGTAAATTAAGTGTAAAAGTAGAATCCATTATTTTTGCTGTACTTTTTCCTGTAAATGAGTATTTTGTGTTGTGCGACCGACCATGCCTGTTCAGTTATTCTAGCTTTTTTTTTGCTTTGAGTTAAGCACCCCTTTGCACATACCTATACATAATAAAACATCATAACATGTGCTGCTACGTACATTAAAAGTACTGTGACTCTTTCCAATCTTTAAATGGCTGTACCATGCACAGACACTACTGTTCTGTAATGGAGGACAAAGAGAGTAGAGGTATAAGAGAGTATTGCTGAAGCCCTGCCTGGAATGAAAAGGGGGGGTTGATGTGGCTTTTCCGAGCCGAACCACAGACCGCCAAGAACGGCTTGCGCCTGCCATGAGGCCCCCCACCATGCTGTCCAAATAGAATCCAACAAATGTACGCTGGGAAAGTGTGTGTGCGTGTACGTTTGGCATTTGTCTGTGTGTGTGGGAAGTTCAGGGCTAGCTTCTTCAGTCTTTGGCTCAGTGTAGACTCAGTACCCTGGAGACAATCGATGGAAGGCCAAATTA
The DNA here is from genome assembly GCF_029448725.1 of Salvelinus fontinalis. Lineage (NCBI taxonomy): Eukaryota > Metazoa > Chordata > Actinopteri > Salmoniformes > Salmonidae > Salvelinus > Salvelinus fontinalis. Next base: position 10,385,878 of record NC_074675.1, on the reverse strand, counting down.
GGGCAGACATGTCAAGGAAAGGAACAGTCACATGAGGTCTCTGGAACTGTTGGAGCTGGCCGTCTGGTCTGGTCATGCTCTCTCCCAACCAGCCAGTCACAGGGTTCCCCTCTCCCCTCTTTGGGCCTTCGTCTCTGGGAAGGAGGGTGGGGGTTTCTGCTCTTGCTGTATCCAGCATATGGAAGCTTTTCACCAGATGAGTCACTCCCCAAGTCTGTCCCCTTCTGGTTTTTCACATCTTGGGTTTGTTTTTTCAGGCCTCTCCTTTTCAACGTGGAGGAAAAAGGTGTTCTTGTCCGCTAGCTGTCGAAACTTGCACTTGGAAAGTGTCTTGCGGGCTCTCTCACTGCCACACTGGAGATGTGTGTATAAAATGGCTGATTCACTGAGTTCGGATGGTGGTGCCGGTATTTTGAGGTGGGCTTATAGAAAGATGCCTTACTAAGGGGATTCAATTCAGCCGTCCACTTCATCTGCCAATCTTCCAATGTGGAATATATTACAAAAGCTTATAAAGACCTCATTGAGTTATAACACATTTTCTAGATGTATTCAAATGTTTTGTTTAACCTTTTGTTTTATGGAATCATATTCAGAGCGGTTTGTTTGAAAACCCATCCATGTCCTTGAGCCTCAGCGACACACCTTGTTATTCACTGAGTGATTATTGGGGAGTATACATTCACCCCCGTGTAAAGGAATGAAACAATCTGTTGGAAGTCTTGCCAGCTCTTTGAGGAACTTGGGATAAGCACAAGATGGTGGAACCAGAACCACACACATTTAAACACCTGGAAGACAGCTGCTGAAGCTAGTCCTCAAACACAAGGCTTCCCATTGGTTTAGGGAAGCTTGTGAGGTCTAACAAACATGACCCGATACAGATGAGGTGGTGCAGAAAGATGTGATGTTTGATCAACTTGGAGAATTACCAAAGCCTGCAAGCATTCACTTCAAACCTTTCTGAATTTAAACAGTGTAGTGAATTCATGGCTAGATAATTGATGTTTGATGAACACAAAGAATGCTGAGGTTGATGTTATTAGTCAGTAAAACCAAACTTCAACTCGTGTCTTTTTCAAGGATCCTGGAAATGTATATGTTGTTCCCATTACTGAGTTAGTTAGCTGCCCGTGTAAATAAAAAATCATAGTTCATGAACTATCACCATGATTATACCTTGTTGATTTCCCCACAATGTTGTTCAGATAAGACTTCTCACTAGCAAACATAGTTTTGCACTTAACTATTACTATGTATTACTATAACTACACACCAAACTACTATGCATGTAGCAATTACCTGTGTGGATGTAATTTACCTCCACACATTTGGGTGAGGCCAAAATTGTTTATTTATTCCTCTGGGAAAGTTTCGAAAACAACTGCAATCGAGAAACAATTTGTGCCATAACAAGGGACTGGGGAGGGGGTTTAAAAGGTTTACTTGAGAAAAAAAAGAAATGATTTAGAGCCAGTAAACTCCTGCAGAGACTGCAGCCAGCAAGAACCTTCACGTTTCCAGCCGGGGGAGAAAAAAAAAACACTGGTCAGATTGCAGAATAATTTCCCCTCTTTGATTTCGGCTCCAGAGAAACGAGACAGGAAGTCGACTATTCCTCAGACCACCAATGACTGACAGTAGGGGTTAGTGAGTCCCCCCCAACCCCTGGTCCTGGATCAGCTTCTGAGCCCCACACATTGACCCACACCAGTTTACTGGGAGCAATCGAATACTGATCTTGAATCAGTTCCTTAGGCCAGCATTGGACTCCCCACCCCTGTGAATGAGCCCAGAAAATGAATTTAGCATGCCAGAGCCTTATCTCATTGCCAGACACTCTGAAATTCGTAGCTAATTTGTCTTCATTGTTGCCAGATGTGGCGACATGGATACAGATGTTTATGATATTAAATGGCCACGGGCGGCTCGCTGAAATTGTATTCTTTTGTTGTGAAGCTCAGAAAATCTGCTGGGAGAATGGAGTCTAACTCTTACTACCTACCTCCACATCCCTATGTTCTGCTTTCAAACTCTGTCGGTGAGAAGTTTTCAGACCGTGCATAGAGAAAATCATGTTTATTCAATGACATGAATAATTATAATTATTAATAAATATTCTCTTAAAAAAAATTCTCCCTTTATCTGCTTCTGAACATGGTGAGGTCATACATTCACTGGTCAGTGGATGTTCTTTCAAGCCCTTCCAGACAACTAAAATGATGAGCGCTTGCTTCTTCCATGCATCATGTAATTTCTAAACAACAGTACCACCCCCAAACCAACGCAAATTTGACTTTGTTTGCAAGTTTGTTCATGCAGTCACAGTTTACCCTTCTCAAGTAACTCAAACCCACTGCTGATTTTGCCTGAAGGACGCTCTCGGTTTTTGGCTGATTGTCAATAACCGCATGATAAAATGTTTAGATCTTCCACAAACGGGGAGCTAGCTGTAGCATCTTGAGAGTTGGCTGGTAACACTGGAGTAGTGGCCAGTGAGAGATACCTCCTGACCAAAGACTTTGACTGTTCTTAACAGGAGCCCCCCCCCCCTGTTTTTACACCGCTGCTACTTGCTGTTTATTATCTATGCATAGTCACTTTACTCCTACCTACATCTACAAATTACCTCGACTAACCTGTATGCCACACATTAACTCGGTACCCCCTGTATATAGCCTCATTATTGTTATTTTATTGTGTAACTTTTTTTATCTTTTGTTTATTTAGTAAATATTTTCTTAGTTATATTTTCCTAAAACTGCATTGTTGGTTAAGGGCTTGTAAGGAATTATTTCACTGTAAGGTCTACACCTGTTGTATTAGGCGCATTTATCACGATCGTCTTGACGCAGCGTGTGAAAAATACATTCTTTTTAATTATAACGACGACATTTTTTTTTTTACTGACGATCGTGAAGCTATTTAAACAAATCGTGCTGACACTAAACACTACACAATGACATAGAAAATTACCCACAACAGCCCAATGCCTATGGCTGCCTTAAATATGGCTCCCAATCAGAGACAAATGAATGACAGCTGTCTCTGATTGAGAACCATTCAGGCAACCATAGACATACCTAGAAACCTACACTCAACACTAACCCCTACACTCTAACAAAACCCCCTAGACACTACAACCACCCAAGACAAGACAAGAACACAAACATCCCCCCTGTCACACCCTGACCTAACCAAAATATTACAGAAAATAAAGATAACTAAGGCCAGGGCGTGACAGCATTTGACAAATACAATTTGATTTGATCAATTATGCAGCAGCATACAATACATTTTTACACTCACCTTGTTGTGCTCACTTGAACAGGAAGGTGGCGCAGCGGTCCTTCTTGTGGGCTCTAGAAAGAGGCCTGAAATCCCGACTTGGAATTCAGAGTTGGATGACCGTTCAAAATTATTTTACGTATTTTGAACTCACTGTAGTCTGAGATGTCCTAGATCTGAGTTTCCAGTTGTTTTGAACACAGCAGAAGTCATGCTGGATTGACAGCCAATCTATCCAAACTTTTCTGGCTCATGGCGTTACCCCCTTTTTCGTGATATTCAATTGGTAGGTATGATTTTGTTTCATCACTGCAATTACCTATTGGACTCGCAGAAGATCGAGAGCCAAGCTGCACTGCTTCTTGACACACTGCTCAATTAACCCGGAAGCCAGACACACCAATGTGTCGGAGAAAACACTGTCGAACTACGACCGAAGTAGACCGACTGGCCCGCCACAAGGAGTCGCTAGAGCATGAGGAGACAAGGACATCCCGGCCGGCCAAACTCTGCCCTAACCCGGGCGATGCTGGGCCAATTGTGCACTGTCTCATGGGTCTCCCGGTCACGGCCGGCTGTGACACAAGCTGGGATCGAATCCGGGGCTGCAGTGATGCCTTAGCACTCATTGTTGAATTTGTGATTTCCAACTTGTTGTGTAATGTTTATGTCCGATGGCCGATGAGAACCGATACGTTTTATCTATAATTTCTCTTCATATGACAAGGATTGAAAAGGATTTGCCAGTAGATTGCCGACCTATGCATGAAGATGACTGCTTGTCTAGCTTGCTTGCTAAGATTTTGAAAGTATGATGTTGACATGTGTAACAGTATAACTTTAAACCGTCCCCTCGCCCCGACACGGGCGCGAACCAGGGACCCTCTGCACACATCAACAACTGACACCCACGAAGCGTCGTTACCCATCGCTCTACAAAAGCTGCGGCCCTTGCAGAGCAAGGGGCAACACTACATCTAGGTTTCAGAGCAAGTGACGTAACTGATTGAAACGCTACTAGCGCGTACCCGCTAACTAGCTAGCCATTTCACATCCGTTACACATGCTCAGTCCAATCAAAGCTACAGTAGATATAACTTGATTTGACGTAATTTTATCTGTGACCATTGACCTTGAGCCTTCTTGGATGGGCACTTCTAATGTAAGTCCGTGGGGCGACGCACAATTGGCATAGCGTCGTCCGGGTTAGGGAGGGTTTGGCCGGTAGGGATATCCTTGTCTCAGTATGTAAAAATGTAATAAAATGTATGCACTCTACTGTAAGTCGCTCTGGATAAGAGCGTCTGCTAAATGACTAAAATGTAAATGTAAATGTAAGTCTGCGGCAGCACACAAGGGGCTTAAATTTTCAAGCTCTACCCGTAGATTTTGCAGTGACGTAGTGTCCCCATGAGTGACAGAACACTGAGTCGATCACGGTGCAACTAAAGAACATTACCAACCCCTACGCTCCATATTTTCCTCTGGCTGCCCCACCACCACAGAAAGCACTGAGCTAGGCTGAAACACCTGCATTTTGGAGCTGCCTTACTCAAGAAAGCAGAAAAAAGACCATGTTTGTATGCGGCTTTATTAACTCAATTATTATTATTTGTTTTTGCCCCACCTGCCCTGAATGATGCATCGTCACTGTAAGACAGTTATAATGCTCATAGATTATGCATGTCTGAACTACAAATTGACAAATCGAGCCCAAAGCGGGAGGTTGTAACGGTCGTCTTGTTTTTCCTCCTCCTCGGTTGAGGAGAGGCGAGAAGGATTGGACCAAAATGCAGCGTATGTGGAATACATGATGATTTTAATAATAATAACGAAGACGAAAAAATATACTTGAGCAAATTACAAAACAATAAACGAAGTCAACAGACCTGAACAAACGAACTTACAAAATAACACGAAGAACGCACGAACAGGAACAGACTACATTCACGAACGAAAACGAAACAGTCCTGTGTGGTGCGACATACACAGACACGGAAGACAATCACCCACAAACAAACAGTGAGAACAGCCTACCTTAATTAATATGGTTCTCAATCAGAGGAAACGTCAAACACCTGCCTCTAATTGAGAACCACATCAGGCAACACATTTAACCCAACATAGAAACCCATAACATAGAATGCCCACCCCAACTCACGCCCTGACCAACTAAACACATACAAAAACAATGGAAAACAGGTCAGGAACGTGACAGAACCCCCCCCCCCCCCCCTCAAGGTGCGAACTCCGGGTGCACAACCAAAGTCTAGGGGAGGGTCTGGGTGGGCATCTGTCCACGGTGGCGGCTCCGGCTCCGGACGTGGTCCCCACCCCACCATAGTCAATCCCCGCTTCCGTAGCCTCCTCCAAATGGCCACCCTCCAAATTAACCCCACTGGATTAAGGGGCAGCACCGGACTAAGGGGAAACCCCGGAATGAGGGGCAACACCGGACTGAGGGGCAGCTCCGGACTGAGGGGCAGCTTCGGACTGAGGGGCAGCTCCGGACTGGCTGGCGGATCCTGGCTGGCTGGCGGATCCTGGCTGGCTGGCTCTGGCGGATCCTGGCTGGCTGGCGGCTCTGGCGGATCCTGGCTGGCTGGCGGCTCTGGCGGATCCTGGCTGGCTGGCGGCTCTGGCGGATCCTGGCTGGCTGGCGGCTCTGGCGGATCCTGGCTGGCTGGCTGGCGCCTCTGGCGGATCCTGGCTGGCTGGCGGCTCTGGCGGATCCTGGCTGGCTGGCTGCTCTGGCGGATCCTGGCTGGCTGGCGGCTCTGGCGGATCCTGGCTGGCTGGCGGCTCTGGCGGATCCTGGCTGGCTGGCGGCTCTGGCTGCTCATGGCTGGCTGGCGGCTCTGGCTGCTCATGGCTGGCTGGCGGCTCTGGCTGCTCATGGCTGGCTGGCGGCTCTGGCTGCTCATGGCTGGCTGGCGGCTCTGGCTGCTCATGGCTGGCTGGCGGCTCTGGCTGCTCATGGCTGGCTGGCGGCTCTGGCTGCTCATGGCTGGCTGGCGGCTCTGGCTGCTCATGGCTGGCTGGCGGCTCTGGCTGCTCCTGTCTGGCGGAAGGCTCTGGCTGCTCCTGTCTGGCGGAAGGCTCTGGCTGCTCCTGTCTGGCGGACGGCTCTAGCGGCTCCTGTCTGGCGGACGGCTCTAGCGGCTCCTGTCTGGCGGACGGCTCTGAAGGCTCAGGACAGACGGGCGGCTTTGAAGGCTCAGTACAGACGGGCGGCTTTGAAGGCTCAGGACAGACGGGCAGTTCAGGCGGCGCTTGGCAGACAGGCAGTTCAGACGGCGTTGGGCAGACGGGCAGTTCAGGCGCCGCTAGGCAGACGGCAGACTCTGGCCGGCTGAGGCGCACTATAGGCCTGGTGCGTGGTGCCGGAACTGGAGGTACCGGGCTAAGGACACGCACCTTCAGGCTAGTGCGGGGAGCAGCAACAGGACGCACATGACTCTGGAGGCGCACAGGAGGCTTGGTGCGTGGTGTAGGCACTGGTGGTAATGGGCTGGAGACACGCACCATAGAGCTAGTGCGTGGAGGAGGAACAGGGCTCTGGAGATGCACAGGAGGCTTGGTGCGTGGTGCCGGAACTGGTGGTACCGGGCTGAAGACACGCACCATAGGGCTAGTGCGTGGAGGAGGAACAGGGCTCTGGAGACGCACAGGAGGCTTAGTGCGTGGTGCCGGAACTGGTGGTACCGGGCTGAAGACACGCACCATAGGGCTAGTGTGTGGAGGAGGAACAGGGCTCTGGAGACGTACTGGAAGCCTGGTGCGTGGTGTAGGCACTGGTGGTACTGGGCTGGGGCGGGGAGGTGGCGCCGGATATACCGGACCATGCAGGCGTACTGGCTCCCTTGAGCACTGAGCCTGCCCAACCTTACCTGGTTGTATGCTCCCCGTAGCCCCACCAGTGCGGGGAGGTGGAATAACCCGCACTGATGCCATGTATGCCGGCCCGAGGAGACGCACTGGTGGCCAGATGCGTTGGGCCGGCTTCATGACATCCGGCTCAGTACTCAATCTAGCCCTGCCAGTGCGGGGAGGTGGAATAACCCGCACCGGGCTCTGCACACGTACAGGAGACACCGTGCGCTCTACCGCATAACACGGTGTCTGCCGGTACTCTCGCTTTCCACGGTAAGCTCGGGGAGTAGGCGCAGGTCTCCTACCTGACTTCGCCACACTCCCTTGTAGCCTCCCCCCAAGACATTTTTGGGCTTGACTCACAGGCTTCCGTGCTAGTCGTGTACCCTCATAACTCCGGTTCTTCTCTCCGGTTGCCTCTGCTCTCCTAATCGCCTCCAGCTGTTCCCATGGGAGGCGATCCCTTCCAGCCAGGATCTCCTCCCATGTGTAGCAACCCTTGCCGTCCAAAACATCCTCCCATGTCCATTCCTCCTTCGTGCGCTGTTGCTTTCTCCCACGCCACTTGGTCCTTGGTTGGTGGGTGATTCTGTAACGGTCGTCTTGTTTTTCCTCCTCCTCGGTTGAGGAGAGGCGAGAAGGATTGGACCAAAATGCAGCGTATGTGATGATGATTTTAATAATAATAACGAAGACGAAAAAATATACTTGAGCAAACTACAAAACAATAAACAAAGTCAACAGACCTGATCAAACGAACTTACAAAATAACACGAAGAACGCACGAACAGGAACAGACTACATACACGAACGAAAACTAAACAGTCCCGTGTGGTGCGACATACACAGACACGGAAGACAATCACCCACAAACAAACAGTGAGAACAGCCTACCTTAATATGGTTCTCAATCAGAGGAAACGTCAAACACCTGCCTCTAGTTGAGAACCACATCAGGCAACACATTTAACCCAACATAGAAACACATACCATAGAATGCCCACCCCAACTCACGCCCTGACCAACTAAACACATACAAAAACAATGGAAAACAGGTCAGGAACGTGACAGAGGTTTAAAAAATACTTCCGTAGTCGCCAAAGTTCCGGAACGTCTCTTTAAGTTAACCATCAGTGAATCCCACCCTCTCCGCTACTAAAAAGCTCTCCTTTGGCTCTCCCACCGAACCATAGGGGCTCATATGATTAAAAGCAGATACAAGCATTTTTCGTCTTGCAGATGTTGTAATAAATCACTAGTTGGCCCTGCCTAGGCAACTGGCTGTCTGACAAATGTTCAACAATAACTAAGCCCCCCACCCCACCCTTCCCGTAAAAACTATTTGAAGAAAAAAGTCTGGAATTTCTGCCAGGTTGCTTGTAACACTTTCGGGACAATTGTAAACTCCCAGCCATGTCAGCACAGGTGAAAACCTGAAGGAACCATAAAGGAAGGAAACAACGCCCACAGCCGGCTTTCTCTTTCTCTCACACTGGTTTATTTTCACCATGGAGGCTACGGTCTTAAACTCCCTTGTCTCCAATGCAGTCTCCACTGTGACTAATTCCACACAAAACGATGGCGGCTGAACCAGCCAGACTGCCTAAGCCTCTATGGATGGTGTTAGCTAACACCCCCACCCCATAAAAAAAGCCATAATGGCTGAGACGACGGCCAAGGCCATGAATCAGTCCCTTGACGGCTTTGAAAAAGATGCTGTCTCACCATAGCCTCAATGCCACACTACTCACTACTCGCAACCCATTGCATTTCACACTGATAATGGTGGATTAGGACAGGGTCCCAGAGGATGTTATGTTTATAACCCAGGGGAGAAGACATATTGCTATGCAGACACAAATACAAGAATAGTGACTAACACTGTACTGTCTACACAACTAATCTACTGTTAATTAGACTGAAATACAGTAAAACATCTTGTCTTCAGACCTTCAAACTCCAGATGGATTTGAATTCCAGTTCTCCCCATCAATTAAACCAAGACGTGTCTTATTCATCACCGTTGAAACTTTCTGTGCTTTAGTGTACAGTTACATGCCCCCATTATAGTTGACACAAACCCCGCAGGTGAAATATAGTCTAACTAACTCATAGTGGTGTGCCCCCTTTCATTCTCCATTTCCTGACCTTGTAATAGGGGTTTGCGACATTTTGCTCTGAGTGTAGTGGACTGGGGGAGTAGTGTAGTGTGGGATAGGGGTGAGAGAAGAATGGGGGAGTACAGCGACGATAGGCTAAGTGTCAGGATTTATGGAGGTGATGGTGACAGCAACCCACTAGAGACCATCAGTCTCGCCTGCACCAGGGTTACCTCAGACCCTATTAAGGTTTTTGTTTTGGTTTAAAGCTGCTTTGAAGGCTGACTGCGAGGCGTCCTTTCTTGTTTCATAAGTAGTACGTTTCCGTCAATTTATTTGTGTTGTCAGAGTGAACAGTTTTATTAATTCCATGGCATATTCCCCTTGATTAACAAAATAAGGATTCGTTACTTTGTTTTGTTGGAAAAGGATAGTCATTATCATAGTAAAAACAAGAATAGAACAGCTAGTGTATCAATAAAATAACAGTAGCTAATGGATCTAAACATAGTGTTACAATATTGGTGGTGTCAAACACTCCAGAAATAATCCCTTAACAAATGGCCAATAAAGCGCTAAATGTTGTCTGTGTTTAGCCTGACTGAAATTACAGCCCTGGATAAACCCAGACTGGTTAAGTGTACGTCTTCGGGGCATCTTTTGTGAGCGGAGAGAGATATGTATTTTTTTAAAGAAAGGTGACCTTGCCTGTTTAATTTAACTCCAGGTAGTTTCCGCTCGTTCTGTTAACACGATCGACGTTCCAGCCTCTTTGCATTCTTTCACTGTACTGTATGCAAAGAGCCACTGCGGGGAGCAAACAATGCTCTTTGTGCCCAGCGGGCACTGTAATTGGCAGGCTATCATTATGATATTAATTTGTTTGGGCTTCTCTGATCCCTCTTGAAACTCTGTTTCAAAATAAGCTGTGTGAAATTATAGAAATTCTGTGTAAAAATTCTTGTTAATTTAGATTTAAAGGAAGAATAAGGTTAACTTACAAACTTTATCACTCTATCATGCTTTGACCTCAGCAACTATGACACTATCGGTCATTGACACAAACCCACACTTCATGGCTTACTTCACTTAGTGAAGGACCTTGGAGGGCACCGGCACAAATATCAATCATTCAAGGGTGCCCCATGCTCTTTGTAGATAGAAGATGCCCCTAAGCACTGATAGTTCTTCCACTCCCTTCATATTACAACTTCATATTAAAACAAAATATTCAGTATTACAATGTTCCATATTAAAGCTGTAGAAAACAGCAAAGTTGGGGAATAAACTAAAATATGCACAAATATTGCCCTTTTGTGGTGCTTTCACCAGCCACATGAAACTTCTAAGATCATGTGGCTAGTACCCCCCTTAAAAATGTGTGACTGGCCAGAGGGCCAATTCTCTTATCTATAGGGGATCTGCCTTGCACGCTTGACGATGGAGAGAGGGTCATTCACTCGTGAGGAGGGCCTGATTGGCTTGACCCCAAGGCTATTCCATGTAAAATACCCCCCAATCTATCCATAGTGAAACGAATAACATGGCTGGGTCTGCGTTGTTGAAGTGAATGCCATGCTAATTTCATCCGATTCAAGAATTTCAAAATGTATTCACAATTACAAGGAACCTAAAGATGAATTTGAGGCACCTGTTTGAAATTGAGATAGTATCATACATCAATGCCAATAGGAGATTTGCTCAAAGAGAGGTCAAGAGGGGGTTATTAAGTCATACATTCTTGGAGTAACTGACAGGTAAAATGGAGCAAAACTCGGGGTGTCACACAGTGTCTTATCATATAGTCGACGGTGACACTCCCGCACCGAGGCACCACCTGACTGATCTGACCCTTGACCTGTTGGAGCACCACCACTTCAGACACTCCAGGGTCAAACACGCTGACACAACAACTCAGGAGAACCTCACCATACGCACACACAACTGTTCAAACCAAACACCCTGCAAAAATGGGCAAAGACCTGACCTCAAGGGTCTTTCACTTATTTGCTTAATTTCTTAAATAAAGAGAGCTTTCCTTTAAAGACATTGAAGATGCTGTCCTGGAATTGAGGTGCAGATGAGTCCTTGTCAAGCAATGACATGACATATCTTCAATTCCACCATCGGGAGTCTACCTACCGCATTGCAATGGGACAAGTCAATGGATGTACTTTGAAAAGGTGTGAGTGATGCTCCTCCATAAATGGATGGAAGAGGCCCTTTTGTTGACTATGAGCAAGCAAACACCAATGGGCTGTAATGTGAAGCCAAGCCCCCTGTCATCAGCTCAAACAACACCTGAATGAGAGGAGGGGTGAGGGGGGAGGAAGGGGTAGGAAGGCAGGAGGAGGGCACACAGACATCAACCCCCCCCCCCCCCCCCCTCCCAAAATGACTCCTTCATTGATTTTAAGTGCTCTATGTAGAAACCAGATCTGATGACAGAAAACAAAAAGGGGAAGAGGTTTAGAGTAGCGGGGGTGTTTGGGTTGGTCTTTTACCACGGTAACCAATCCACCAATCCACTGAGAGCCAAAGCCACCAAATGGCTGCTGTTTTAGAATACTCCAAATGACTCAGCCAAACAGAAGGTGGACCAGGAAGGACATTGGGGAGGGATATGGCTACATACAGTGTAGGGAAGATAGCTAGCCAGTACTGTGCTATGGAGATTACCTGAATGTGCCAGAGATGTTTCATTATAGGGAATACTTCCGTATTCCCATATACAGTATTATAGGTATTCAGCTCCACAAGTTTCTCTGTGGAACATCAGGGAGCTCTGCAGAAATGTTGAGCTCAAGTCTTGGCTAGTATGTTAAGGCAATTATCTAATATTTTTCTGGGTTTTGCCAGGGCTTAATGGAAACGATCTGTTCAATCCCTTAACATGCAAAGAATCCACTCTTGGCTCCATGGTGTATTTATTTGCCTCGTGCTCTACTGGTGCTGTCTGGGGAGTCCTGATGCGCCGCTGCCCTCAAAAAAGGCCATTTGAAACACATAACCTGTGTGTTTTCCAGGCTAATCATGACATGTGCAGTCAAAATTGAAAATGTACACACTTGACATATACCATGTGCCTAAAACCTATTGAACTGATAAAATCTTACAGTTGAAGTCGGAAGTTTACGTACACGGCCAAAAACATTTTAAATACGTTTTTGACAATTCCTGACATTTAATCCAAGTAAATATTCCCTGTCTTAGGTCAGTTAGGATCACCACTTTATTTGAAGAATGTGAATGTCAGAATAATAGTAGAGAGAACTATTTATTTCAGCTTTTATTTCTTTCATCACATTACCAGTGGGTCAGAAGGTTACATACACTTAATTAGTATTTGGTAGCATTGCCTTTAAATTGTTTAACTTGGGTCAAATGTTTCAGGTAGCCTTCCACAAGCTTCCCACAATAAGTTGGGTGAATATTGGCCCATTCCTCCTGACAGAGCTGGTGTAACTGAGTCAGGTTTGTAGGCCTCCTTTCTCACAAACACTTTTTCAGTTCTGCCCACAAATTTTTTATGGGATTGAGGTCAGAGCTTTGTGATGGCCACTCCAACACCTTGACTTTGTTGTGCTCAAGCCATTTTGCCACAACTTTGGAAGTATGCTTGGGGTCATTGTCCATTTGGAAGACCCATTTGCAACCAAGCTTTAAATTCCTGACTGATGTCTTGAGATGTTACTTCAATATATCCACATAATTTTCCTACCTCATGATGCCATCTATTTTGTGAAGTGCTCCGGTCCCTCCTGCAGCAAAGCACCCCCACGACATGATGCTGCCACCCCCGTGCTTCACGGTTGGGATGGTCTTCTTCAGCTTGCAAGCCTCCCCCTTTTTCCTTGAAACATAACGATGGTCATTATGACCAAACAGTTCTATTTTTGTTTCATCAGACCATAGGACATTTTTACAAAAACTCCGATATTTGTCCCCATGTGCAGTTGCAAACTGTAGTCTGGCTTTTTTATGGTGGTTTTGGAGCAGTGGCTTCTTCTTTGCTGATCGGCCTTTCAGGTAATGTTGATATAGGACTCGTTTTACTGTGGATATAGATACTTTTGTACCTGTTTCTTTCAGCCTTTTCACAAGGTCCTTTGCTGTTGTTCTGGGATTGATTTGCACTTTTCGCACCAAAGTACGTTAATCTCTAGGAGACAGAACGCGTCTCCTTCCTGAGCGGTATGACGGCTGATTGGTCCCATGGTGTTGACACTTGTACTTGTACTATTGTTTGTACAGATGAACGTGGTACCTTCAGGTGTTTGGAAATTGCTCCCAAGGATGAACCAGACATGTGGACGTCTACAATTGTTTTTCTGGGGTCTTGACTGATTTCTTTTGATTTTCCTATGATGTCAAGCAAGGCGGCACTGAGTTTGAAGGTAGGCCTTGAAATACATCCACAGGTACACCTCCAATTGACTCAAATTATGTCAATTTGCCTATCAGATGCTTCTAAAGCCATGACATCATTTTCTGGAATTTTCCAAGCTGTTTAAAGGCACAGTCAACTTAGTGTATGTAAACTTCTGATCCACAGGAATTGTGATACAGTGAGTTATAAGTGAAATAACCTGTCTGTAAACAATTGTTGGAAAAATTACTTGTGTCATGCACAAAGTAGATGTCCTAACCGACTTGCCAAAACTCTAGTTTGTTTACAAGAAATTTGTGGAGAGGTTGAAAAACGAGTTTTGATGACTCCAACCTAAGTGTATGTAAACTTCCGACTTCAACTGTATATGTAAAAGTGCAGATAGATCTGTGCTGTTGGAGAATTTGCAATAAAGTTATGTAAGCGCCTGTGTGTGAAACCTCATTTGGGTTGTGTATAGCAGGTTACAGTATGTTTTGAGGCTGGTGGTTGACAATAAGAAAAAGCCTCCACATCGCCATAAAGCGAGCATGTTCGGGCGTGCACTTCTGTAGAAACACTGCTGCTTTAAAACAACTAAACTGTCTAATATTTATTGTTTGGTTTTGGGTTACAGCACTGAATTATGGCACTGGACTTGAGTAGCAACAAGGCCCACAGTGGAGACAGAGAGAGGGGGATTTCCTACTTTCCCTGCCCAGACCTGTACATCCCAAATGGCACCCTATTCCCTATGTAGTGCACTACTTTTCACAAGCGCCCCAAGGACCCTGGGACCAGAGTGCTATGGATCCTGGTCAAAAGTAGTGCACTAAATAGGGAATAGTGTGCTATTTGGCTAGCAGTCTGTTGGTTCTGTTTAAGATATAACACCAACTCCAGTTTATAGATGAAGAGTTTCCATATCAGGTGGATTTGTCCAGAGGTGCTCTCCGTTGACTGATAGATCTACCTTAGCCAGGGTCTTTTTGTAGGTGATGGCTCTCTCTCACCCCAAAGTGATAGAGAAGTACAGTTAAGCCCCTGGAGACGTCTTCTGAGATGTACATCTCCAAGCCCACCCAGCAGAATATTACAATAAATGTTTATTAAGTTACACAACCCTCCTCTCCATGAGTTGACTTTCTGGGTATGGTGCCAAAGTCTTGTATACATTACCCACTCCTCCCCACATCAATTTAGTACGATCCAAATGGAAATAGAGATTTTTTTCTTCTTCAAGACTACGACATGAAGGCTGAGGCAGAGGAGCTCAAACGTGCAGTTAATTTTGGTGAGCATCACACTCTTTTCATAACAAAGATTTTCTAATGTTTTCCAGACCAGCGAAGGGGGGAAAAGCAGCGGCAGCAAGCACTGTGGTAGCTCCATCAGTGTGTTAGATAATGTCTTGGCACTGCTAGATTTCTGAAACATAAATAAGATGATTATAAAAGATGGTGGTGGTGATGGCAGAATCTGTCCAGCAGCTCTCTGTCTCTGCTGCCTTGTGCCCCCTGCTGGAAAACTCAATGCACATGTAAAATAACATTTGATCCCTGCCTTGAATCTGGGGGGATTCCAATTCTACATTCAGACTAATTCACTTCAGTCAAAGGCCTCAGTTAGCTTTTGAGTGGGGATAACCTTTGCTATTTCAGATGCCAATGTGTGTGTTCACAGTGAGTGAGAAGTATTGGGAGACATTCAAGTGAAACACAGACAAAGGAATTAAAGTGGGCGGGAGGAAGAGAGAAAGTGAACGGACAAGAGGGAGAGAGAAAGAAAGAGAGATAGGTGGAGGGAAGGAGGTAGAGAGAAAGCCTGCAGAGCCCTACATCAATCCTGGCTTGAATTACTATCATTATTGTAATGGCTCTGTAATGTTTTCTCTCCTGGGGCCAGTAATTGTTACCAAACCTGGTGTTCAGAAGTGCAGGTGGACAAATTACTCCCTACAGAAAAAACAGCATTACTTTCCATGGTAGTGGGTGGAACTTGCTTCGCTGGAGTTAAACTAATCATGTCCACAATGGAGGAGGTAGCAGGGGAGAAAACATGCACAGTTTGGTGGCAGAATTGTCTGATTATCTCCCTGAGGAGATCCTTTTCTTGTATTGCTTGTTCCTTTCTACCCCTACTGTTATATCCTAAAATTATTCTAGGTTATGTACCCCGTGTGTATGAAACTGTTTTCCAACCTCCCTCCATTGCCCAGCACTATTGACTTTGATATGCCCCCTCGGTTAGCTAGCAGACACCACAACACCACTCAGTTCTGAAAGCATTTGGTCATGCTGTTCCTTTGTACAATAAAGGCTGAAAAGTACTGCTAATAGACTTTTGATCAATGGCCTTCCTACTCCCTACTAAAATCAAGTGGGAAGACATCCACTCTTGGCTTAATGTGACATCCCTCATCTGTAGCCTGGTGAGTAGGAGCGTTGGGCCAGTAACCAAAAGATTCCCGGATCGAATCCCCAAGCTGACAAGGTAAAAATCTGTTGTTCTGCCCCTGAGCAAGGTAGTTAACCCACTGTTCCCTGGGTGCTGATGATGTTGATTAAGGCAGCCCACTGCACCTCTCTGAATCAGAGGGGTTGGGTTGAACGTGGAAGAAACATTTCAGTTGTACAACTGACTAGGTTTCCTGCTTCATCCAGACTTCTGTGTACTACAACTACAGCACGCATTTATGTGGTTATAGGGAAACGGCCCTGCCATTTCCGCATGGACATACTACTCATGTTCCAACCATGTGCTGACCCCTTTAAAACTCCACGCTCCATATAACCCATATGAAAACCTCCCTCTAGCCGCCTCAAACTACCCATGAGTCTTAAAAACCACCATATGGTCCTCTACGTCATGTAAATGCTGGACACGTCACAGCTCTCTCCAAAGTCAAGAGCCGAGAACTCTTGGCTCTGTTCAAACGACTTGTTGCACTGCGTTTTCAGACATGAATGTCACCGGGTGGCTTTTTTCCCTTTCTTTTCCTGACAAACGTCTTTCTTTTCAAACCCAGATGGCCTTTAGTTGGACTCTTCAAAGTCGGCGCAGACGGACGCACATCAAAAGGCGAATTCCACGGCTTTCAAAGTGTTGTAATTACCAGAGTGCAAGAGCACATATGTGGGCCATATTGCATCAATCATCAAAGAAGCACGTCCAAGTTTAATCACTTTGCCACGGTTGCAATGATCATTCTGACACCCACAAAGTGGTTCAAACTTATCTTTTGAGATAAGAAAAGAAAGAGAGGGGAACTATGTTGTATATCTGGCATGAAATGGTTTTTGTATCTATAACCAGAGAAGGTGACACTGTTCATTTGTAGGCCGTATAACCAGATCATACCCACCAAGTTCACAGTTCTTCAGATCAGTGGTCGTGTTGTTCTGAACTTGTATGGCCTTGGATAAATAACATGAAAACCTATTGTTATTCACCACGTAGAACAAAAACTAAATGTTCTCTCAGTTTTTGTGGCAGTACTGCTTGGGGGGAGCATGCATTCCCAGACTAGCAGCTGACTTCACCACAATAAAGGGTTTTTAGCTCAAATTAATTTCACTCAATTCACTTTTTCTTCAAGCAACTTGACTCCTATCGTGTTAACTTTGACACAAATCCTGATAATGAGTGTTATATTGTTATATATTGTCTGATTGAAATCTTCATGTACACACCTCTTGAACATGATCCTATTATTTTGTGTCCAGCAATATTTTGGGTTGATACACTCCCCCATTCTATGTGAGAAGAGTCATGTTTCTGATCAATGACTCACAACCCCATGACCAACCGCAGGTCTGTGCCCTTATGTACATTCCTTCAACCCTCTCCTCTCCCCCCGCTCTCTCCATCCTCTTGTACAGTGCTCTTGTCTGATGGAACGTGCCTCAGAAACCATTTCCATGCTCTCTCACAGAGAAAACTTGCAAACAGCTGCATTTTCCATTAGAAGTGGTTAGAAAGTCGTTTTTCTTTCGGAGGGCGTAGGGGAGCGAGGGAACAAGGAGAATGGGAGGGAGGGGTGTAGATGAAAGCCAGAGAAGTCATGAGAGTTTAAGTGAGAAAACATGTGGCGGTTGGTCAGTTGCATGGTTCCTACCTTCCTTTATCAGCAAAACACAGCCTTGGTGAACCATGTTAGAATACAAGTTCTATGACATACGGACAGATGGATGGGCAGACATGCGGAAAGACAAGTAGGTAGTTAGGTAGGTAGTTAGGTAGGATTGTGAATCCTGACCACCATTCAGGTAGCCAATCTCCACAGAACTGATCCTGGCACATACCATCCAGCGTCGTCCGGATTTGGCCGGTGTAGGCCGTCGTAGGCCGTCATTGTAGATAATATTTTTTTCTTAACTGACTTGCCTAGTTAAATAAAGGTTAAAAAAAATAGGTAGGCAGGAAGCAGAAGAGAATGATGGGAGGAGCTATTGGAGGGCAGGCTCATTGTAAAGACTGTAATGGAATCAATGGAACGGAGTCAAACATTGATTTCCATATGTTTGATGTGTTTGATACCATCCCATATATTCCATTCCAGTTTGTACAATGAGCCTGTCCTCCTAAAGCTCCTCCCAACAGCAACCTCTGGCACGAATGTATGCAAGGAGGTACAGTACTAGCTAGCTTGGTATCCGGGGAATGCCTCTCATAACTTGCTCATGCTTCCATTCTCTCTGTTTTTAATTTTACAGCTAGAAGACTTTCCCTACTCTCTTAAACGAATGTACTTATTAATGCAGTGTGTTTTGTGCATTGGACTATTCCCAACAGCGCCTGGTCATCTAATTCTCTCCCAATCTAATTGGCTGGTAGAAAATAAACACGAATCACCATTGTCAATTCTGTGAACTTTCTAGAAAATAGAAGAGTCTTTGGCATAGTTGTCATCATGTCATTCCGTCACCTCTGAATATTCACAATTCTTCAGGGCCTTTGCCATTCAGAACCTCATTGATAGACAGTACGGTTGACCATAATGATTGTATAATTACTGTACTTGGTCATACAATGAAAATATATTTAGGAGGTTTTGAGGCTCTCTTTCTGTCTAAGGAACAACGTCAGTTACTATGGGTAAAGGTGAGAACAGTCATGAACACTGTGAATGTCACGCCTGCTCCCGCTCTTCCCCCCTGGCGCTCGAGGGCGCCAGGCTCACTAACATTACGCACTCCTGCCACCATCAGTACACACACCTGCCACCATCATTACACACACATTACACATCATTGCACACCTGCCTACCCCCGTCACACGCATCAGCGATTATTGGACTCCCCTGGACTCAATCACCTCTGTCATTACCTCCCCTATATCTAACTATTCCCCCGGTCTGTTCCCGGCTTCAGCATCAATTGTCGTATGCCGTTGTGTTACCCGTGTGCTGACGCTGTTCCGTGTCTGTTCCGTGTCTGTTCCTTATTAAACGTTGACTCCCAGTACCTGCTTCTATTCTCCAGGGTCGGTCCTCACAGAATGCTGAAGCCAACAAACAAAGCATCGGGGAGTGCTGGCTTTCCGATTGGTGGTGACGTCGGGTCCGGGGGCCGCCACCGATGGAACAGGGGGTACCTAAGCCAACTAGTCAGGCTGTCATGTCCTAGCTGGCTCGAGAGGTTTCTTGCCCCAGTTGGCTCGGAAGGCGCCCATCCCACGTAAGGCCTCAGCCGTATCGTCAGGATTTTATGCACAGCCGGCTCGTCAGGCTGCTACGCCTCCGCCAGATCATCAGGCTCCAATGCCTCAGCCGGCTCGCCAGTGTCTCACGCCTCTGCCAGTTTGTTGGGATTTCACGCCCAGCCGGCTTGTTCGTCGCTCGTGCCTCGGCCGGACGGCCCAAGTGGGACAATGGGTGGCGCCCCTAGAGGGGAGGGGGTACTCTCACGCCTGCTCCCAATCTTCCCCCCTGGCCCTCGAGGGCGCCAGGCTCCCCAGCATTACGCACTCCTGTCACCATCATTGCGCACACCTGCTTTCCCCCGTCACACGCATCAGCAATTATTGGACTCACCTGGACTCAATCACCTCTGTCATTACCTTCCCTATATCTAACTGTTCCCCCGCTCTGTTCCCCGCTTCAGCATCAGTTGTCGTATGTCATTGTGTTACCCGTGTGCTGACGCTGTTCCGTGTCTGTTCCTTATTAAACGTCAACTCCCAGTACTTGTTTCTCTACTCCAGCGTCGGTCCTTACAGTGAAAGGTTGTGCTGCTTTGAGGACAAGACGTGAGGACGCTTTACAACTGCAGGTAAAGTGTCGCCATAGTAACATTTATTGACTTTGAGAAAATTACTGCCAGAACCTTTTTCAAGACAAAATGAATCTCATCTCATCTATGGTTTGAGAATGTCTGTCTGATCTTATCATAACATGGTTATCGTTTACACTGGAAATATTTGATTCACTTTCTTCAAGACATGCTATGATGATTACATACGTATATAGGATCTTAATTTGACCAGTATTGTTGTAGAAAAATAATCCTGCAGCGCCAGGATTCGACTGTTTAGTCCTTAATGTTGCTTGATCAGTGGTGAGCTGGACAAAAGTAAGCTACATGAAAAGTGCAATACTGTTAATATATACTGAATAAAAATATAAACGCAACATGTAAAGTGTTAGTCCCATGTTTCATGAACTGAAATAATGCACAAATTTGTGCACAAATTTTTTTAATTTTAGAGAATTTGGCAGTACGTCCAACCGGCCTCACAACCACAGACCACGTGTAACCACACCAGCCCATGACCTCCACATCCGGCCTGTTTCCCTGCGGAATAGTCGGAGACCAGCCACCTGGACAGCTGATGAAACTGAGGAGTATTTCAATCTGTAATAAATCCCCTTAGTGGAGAAAAACGAATTCTGAATCGCTGTGCCTGGCTCCCCAGTAGGTAGGCCTGGCTCCCAAGCGGGTGGGCCTATGCCATCCCAGCCCCACCCATGACTGCGCCCCTGCCCAGTCATGTTAAATCCACAGATAGGGCCTAATAAATGTATTCCAATTAACTGATTTCAGTATATGAACTGTACCTCATTTAAAAAAATATATATCACTAAGCTCATCTGCATTTTCTGCAGCACAGGAAGATTAGCAGCAACAAAAGAGTGATCAAATTAAGATCCTACATCTGTACTTTATTTGTTTTCACTCTCTCCTCAACACCACTGTCTGAGAGTGCACAGAGTTTCTTTCCTACTCTCAAATGAAATAATTAGCATGCATTCATTATGTCACGCTAAGTGTGTATGGTTTCACAGCTTTTGCTTTTTAATTGCTCACTGCCTCGGGGCGACCACAGCATAATACAAAGGCTGATCAATAACAGTGGATTGTATTGTAGCACTGGGCTCGTGGCTCGGCTGCCTCGCTCGCCTAGCTGTTACTAATGAGAGTGAGATGCAACGTTGACGTGGGCCAGGTCAAAGACTGGGTCAGAGACGTACCGTGGAGGGCCATCCTCCCGGATAATGAACCCCCTGTGGATTGTGGGCCAGCGCAGGTTAACGAACATGCAAAGTGCAATTAGAGACTCGTTTGACCGGGGCACCCTAAAGAAGTTGATGAGGAGTTCATGTGGGTGAGAAGTCTTTCTGCTTTGACGTTGGATCAAAACATTGGATGGTTGTTTGGTTTGGTTGGATGGGAGAGAGAGTTGTGATTGTTTTTGTGTGTTTTTTATGATCTCCTTACTTAGGCCTTTGTGTTCCTTACGGAACATAGGCCATCGATGAATCGCCTCCATCCCTTTCTATCTTTTGCCTTCCGCTCCAGGCGTTGCCATGTCAGACCCTCAGCCTTCATCTCCTGCTCCGTGCTTTGTCTCCGGACCATTCTAGGTCTTCCTCTTATGCGTTTGCCTTGTGGGTTCCATGTTAGGGCCTATTTTGTGATTTAATTATTGTTTCTTCAGAGTGTGTGACCTGTCCAACTTCACCCTCCTCTTGAGTTGTTCTTCTAATGGTTATTGTTTAGTAGTTTCCCACAGCTTGATGTTGCTGATGGTATCTGGTCAGTGGACTCCCAGAAGGTGTCTGAGACAGTGGTTGTTGTAATTTGTTCAGTGTGTTAGTGGTGGTTCTCCATGTTTCAGATCCCTACAGGAGAATGGATTTCACATTTGAGTTGAAGATTTTCCATTTTGTTAAAAGTTAGATGTTTTTGGTTTTCCACATCTTACTTAGATTCAAGAGAGAGAGATAGAGAGATGGAGGTCACGAGCAGATGAGCTCCCACATTTTTTAGCATGTTTAAAAAAAATAGATAGATTTAGAGTTAGACAAACTTCGATTTCTTTGGCAGGGACATATACAGGATGCTACCCTAAACAATATAACCTTCACTCCAAATCAAAACTCCCAACCTACAACCTGATTTTGGACGGAATTACCTGGAATGCTTCCTACACCCAAGGATTAGTATTCCCAAGCTATACATCAAATGCTCTGGCAAACAAACAAACAAATCACCATCCAACCTGGAACTGAGTGACTTTTTTACTTTAAAAAACCAAGAAGAAAAATACATTACAATGATATATTTTATAAAGACTGAATGCTAAGGCTACCAAGCTTGCTAGGACAAACAGATACAACTTAAATTAGCACTGACGTGTGAAGTGAGATGTGCCGAAGCCTTTGAGCCCAACAAATGGCAGGCTACCCCACCCAAATCCAGAGGCCTTGAAGCCCCCTCCTGCTGTTCAGGGCCATCCACTGGCATTTTCTACAAGAAATCTGCCTCCACAAATGCAAGCTTATCCCAAGTGGGTGTAACACCTACTGTACTCCTGTTGCCTGCTGCACTGCTCCTTGGATTCCACCTGACAATTTGTTCACCGTCTGCCCTGGTTGTCTCCCCCCCCCCGCCCCCCGAAATTGTTGTACAATATGATCTTGTTGCCATCTGATGCACATTCAGATGTCATAAATCAGCACTGCAGAGCTCTCCCTGTTCTATGCCGTGCCCTGATTGTATTACTGATGATAATAACTGGAAATGTGCATGTATATCCTGGCCCATCTATTGTTGCTAGACCCAATTCTGACTTGTGGTCTGATTTCTGTTTCACTGATTTCTGCTCTCGTAAAAGCCTGGGTTTTCTCCACATTAACACTAGAAGCGTATTACCTAAAATGGATTAATTGAAAGTGTGGGTTCACAGCTCCAATCCAGATGTGTTGGTCATTACTGAAACGTGGTTAAGGAAGAGTGTTTGAATACTGATGTTAACCTTTCTGGTTACAACGTTTTTCAGCAAGACAGATCTTCCAAAGGTGGGGGAGTGGCAATCTTTACCAAGGATCACCTTCAGTGCTCGGTTGTCTCCACCAAGTCTGTCCCCAAACAATTTGATTTGCTGGTTTTATGTATGAAACTTTCAAATAGCTCTTTGTTGACTGTTGCTGGGTGCTATTGTCCTCCATCAGCACCGGCCTGTATGCCCTAAGCTCTCTCATGGCCTCTTACACTAAGTCTGAATTTCTTCTGCTAGGTGACCTAACCTGGGACATGCTTAAACCACCTGACCAAGTCCTAAAGCAATTGGACTCCCTAAATCTTTCTCAGATTATTACTAATCCCACAAGGTATGACTCAAAACACCCAGAAAGGCTACTCTTCTTGATGTTATCCTCACAAATAATCCTGATAGTTATCAGTCTGGTGTTTTCTGTAATGAACTTAGTGGTCACTGTTTTACAGCCTGTGTTCGTAATGGCTGCTCAATGAAACAACCTGTCCTGATTTGTCATAGATGCTTGCTAAAAAACTTTAATTAGCAAGCCTTCCTTCATGAACTGGCCTCTTTAAAATGGTATAGAATCAGCTTGATCACCTCTGCCAAAGATGCTTGGACCTTCTTTTTGATATTTTCAGTGGTATTGTTAACAAACACGCCCCCATAAAGAAAATGAGAATCAAAAACAGGTTCAGCCCCTGGTTTGACCGTGATCTTGCAGAGTTAATCCACCTCTAGAATTGCATTTAGTGAAGGCTCGGCACACACATACTCAGGCTGACTGGCTCTCGTTCAGGCAAATGGTAAATAAGTGCATTCAGGCTATCCGGAAGGTCAAAGTTAGTTACTTTAAGGAGCAGTTCTCTCTCTGTGAGTCTAACCCCTAGAAGTTCTGGAAAACAGTTAATAAAGACCTGGAGAATAAACCCTCCTCCTCACAGTTGCCCATGTCCCATAAAGTTGATGATGTGTTTGTTGCTGACAAGAAACACATGACTGAGCTCTTTAATCACCACTTCATTAAGTCAGGATTCCTATTTGACTCAGCAATGCCTCCTTGGCCGTCCAACATTTCTTCATCTCCCACCCCTTCTAATGCGACCATCCGGATGCTTCTCCCTCTTTTCCCCAAGCCCTGCTACAAAGTTTCTCCCTGCAGGCAGTCACTGAGACCGAGGTGCTTAAGGAGCTCCTGAAACTTGACCCCCCAAAAACATCTGGGTCAAATGGTTTAGACCCTTTCTTCTTTAGGGTTGCTGCCCCTATCATCGCCAAGCCTATCTCCAACCCTTTTAACCTGTCTCTCCTTTATGGGGAGGTTCCCATTGCTTGCTTGCTTGCCACGGTTCGTCCTTTATTTAAAGGGGGAGATCAAGCTGATCCTAACTGTTATAGGCCTATTTCTATTTTGCCCTGTTCATCAAAAGTGTTGGAAAAACTTGTCAATAATCAACTGACTGGCTTTCTTGATGTCTATAGTATTCTCTCTGGTATGCAATCTGGTTTCTACTCAGGTTATGGATGTGTCACTGCAACCTTAAAGGTCCTCAATGATGTCACCATTGCCCTTGAGTCTAAGCAATGTTGTGCTGCTATTTTTATTGACTTGGCCAAAGCTTTTGATACGGTAAACCATTCCATTATTGTGGGCCAGCTAAGGTGTATTGGTGTCTCTGAGGGGTCTTTGGCATGGCTTGCTAACTACCTTTCTCAAAGAGTGCAGTGTATAAAGTCAGAAAATCTTCTGTCTCAGCCACTGCCTGTCACCAAGGGAGTACCCCAAGGCTCAATCCTAGGCCCCACGCTCTTCTCAATTTACATCAACAACATAGCTCAGGCAGTAGGAAGCTCTCTCATCCATTTATATGCTGATGATACAGTCTTATACTCAGCTGGCCCCTCCCAGGATTTTGTGTTAAATACTCTACAACAAAGGCTTCTTAGTGTCCAACAAGCTTTCCCTACCCTTATCCCTGTTCTGAACACCTCCAAAACAAAGGTCATGTGGTTTGGTAAGAAGAATGCCCCTCTCCCCACAGGTGTGATTACTACTTTTGAGAATTTAGAGCTTGAGGTAGTCACCTCATACAAGTACTTGGGAGTATGGATAGACATTACACTGTCCTTCTCTCAGCACATATCAAAGCTGCAGGCTAAAGCTAAATGTAGACTTGGTTTCCTCAATCGTAATCTCTACTCTTTTACCCCAGCTGCCAAAATAACCCTGATTTAGATGACCATCCTACCCATGCTAGATTACGGAGACATAATTTATAGATCGGTAGGTAAGGGTGCTCTCGAGTGGCTTGATGTTCTTTACCATTCGGCCATCAGATTTGCCACCAATGCTCCTTATAGGACACATCACTGCACTCTATACTCCTCTGTAATCTGGTCATCTCTGTATACCCGTCGCAAGACCCACTGGTTGATGTTTATTTATAAAACCCTCTTAGGCCTCACTACCCCCAATCTGAGATATCTACTGAAGCCCTCATCCTCCACATACAACACTCGTTCTGCCAGTCACATTCTGTTAAAGGTCCCCAAAGCACACACATCCCTGGGTCGCTCCTCTTTTCAGTTCGCTGCAGCTAGTGACTGGAACGAGCTGCAACAAACACTCAAACTGGACAGTTTTATCTCAATCTCTTCATTCAAAGACTCAATCATGGACACTCTTACTGGCTGCTTTGTGTGATGTATTGTTGTTTCTACTTTCTTGCCCTTTGTGATGTTGTCTGTGCCCAATAATGTTTGTACCATATGTTGTGCTGCTACCATGTTGTGTTGCTACCATATTGTTGTCATGTTGTGTTTCTACAATTCTGTGTTGTCATGTGTTGCTGCATTGCTATGTTGTTGTCTTAGGTCTCTCTTTGTGTAGTGTTGTCTATCTTGTCATGATGTGTGTTTTGTCCTATATTTATATCTTTTTTTAATATACCTTTTTAATCCCAGCCCGTCTCTGCAGAAGGCCTTTTGCCTTTTGCCTTTTGGTAGGCCGTCATTGTAAATAATAATTTGGTCTTAACTGACTTGCCTAGTTAAATAAATGTGAAATAAATAAAAAAATAAAAAAATGTAGAGTGTTGAATGCTATTCTTGCTTTACCAATTATTTATTTCACATCTTCCTCCATCCACAGTTATCACACTACCTAGGTAGGAGAATCTGACTACAGTACCTCCTCTAGGTGGTTGTTTCCATGGTTATTGGTGCATTGTCTTTATTGTTGATCCTCACGACTTTCATTTTCAGGGGGTTGATCTTAAGTCCAAGCATAGCTGCTATTGTTTCTACAGTATGAGAGTCGTGTTGTATCTGCTGGTGAGTGTGTGCTAATAGTGCCAAATCATCAGCAGAGATCCTCTAGCTGCTCGGTCAGGTTCCTCTGAATACAGGTTCGGTTATTGTTGTCTGTTTGTTTAGAGATCCAGTCGACACAAAAGTGGAAGAGGAAGGAACAGAGCAGGCAGCCCTGCCGAACCCCGGTAAGGACTTGGAACTTTTCTGATGGACTTCCCTCATGAAGGACTTGACACTGCGTTCCTTGATAGGTGTGCTTAATGATATCCTGAATTTGGGTGGGATTCCATAGTGTGCCATAAGTTTCCAAAGCATCTCTCGGTCTATACTGTGAAACGCCTTTTCAAAAATCAATCAAATTGACGTAGACAGGAGAGTTCCATTCTATGGATTACTCAAAGATAATTCTGAGGGTTTTTCATCCACCACTTCTTGGAGTCTCTCTAATCACCTTAGTAGTAGCTAATGAATGTAAACACACAGTACACTTCTGATCCTAAGTTGATCAAATGTTTGACCTTTCATCAAAACAAAGCGAATTCCTACTGTAACTGTGTGCTAGGCAGTATGTGTTCTACAATCCATTTTCCCTCAACAAAGTACTGAACATTTTCAGGGAAAGGAATCAGATCTGTTCTTATCTGTGTCTCTGGCTCTGCGTTTCAGTGAAGTCAAGGTAAATCCCTGACGGTCAGAGTTGTTCGGGTTCACTTCCTTCTCATCGCTGCAGGACCACATGCACAGGGGTGTGACAAAGCCCCAAGATTGAGGGGACACTTATCAGGACTTCCAAACGCAGGGGACAACTCAAGGTCACTCTAAATTGGCTCACGAGAGATCTGCCCACCACCTCAAGGCAATCCTAGTCCTGCTCCTCCCTTCAATGATGTGTAACTCCCCTGGCCACTCTGTGGCGCAGAGAAGGCCGACCGCTGCCTTGCAAATGGGGCGACGGCTAGGAGAATGGAGTGATTCTCCTCTGTGTCCTTGGAGCAGAGACTGACAAAGAGCTCAACGTCAGGGAGCGTTTAACACCACCATACTGTTATGTTATATCAAGTTTGATGGTAGGTTTGGCCTTCATATTGACAGTATGTTTCAGGACATTTCACATCATAGCCACTAGAGTAAGCTCTGACCTCAGGCTATCAAAGCCATGGTCATAGTGACTTTCTTGTCTTGCATCTTACTCACAGACACTACACAGTGGGATCAGGGAGAAAGTTTTCTTCACTGTTTCAAAGTCAAGTTTATGCAAAAGCTCTGCTGCACAAACTTCGAGCTAATTGCCTCCCAGTATCAGGAGGATCCCTCCCTCTCAGAGCAGCGAGAAAAAGCAGAGCCGTGGGCTGTGGTGGTTACTGGGGTGCCATGCCTCCTTAGTGGAGCTCTGGGACAGTCCTGTTGTGCACAGCAGAGGGGAGCAAATGCCGATTATCTCTTTCTCAGTTCCCTGTAGAGGAGTCAAACTATTCTATAGCCCTGCTCCTCTCAGAATGTTGATCCTTGTGGCATATTAGTCTACATAGTAAATATGGATAAATACACTCCCCTTCCCCCACTGTAACTACCTAATTCTTGCTCCTGCTGTTGATATCTATATTTGAACATTTGTTAAATATGAATGGGCATTGAGTCATTTCCCCTTGCCTTGAACGTACATGGATTGAATCATCCTCTTAATTCTGACCCTGCACACATACACTAATGATAAACAAAATTCCATCTTCATTGATGCTTGAAAAACTTTACTTTCATTCAAATGCATTTTTTATCAATAACATCAGTAATTCGAGGCCAAACTGTGTTGTTTTGCAATTATGTGCTTGAGTGTTGCTTCAAGGTGGATGAGTGAGGTACATCAAATTTGCCTCCGGATTCATGGAAAGAGAATATTAATGAATTGGCCAATATTAATGACAAAAATGTTTGTGGAGGAAAGTTTGTTAAGGTTATTGGAGTTAGCTGAAAGGATTCATTAATGAGCACATGGCTCACAGAAAGAAAAAGCAGCCCCCCTGCTCTTCCCCCAGGACATTGTCCAATGGTTGTTATGCTAATCACTTAATTAATACCACGCATATCATTAGTGGAAAATGAAGATTCAAATGCCAGCAGACATTAATTACCGCTGAAGAACTTGTCGAGCATTTCTGCCATGAATGCTAACAATCTGCCAAGAGTCATTTATGAACATTCGTCTCATCTCTGTCATCTAGCAGACACAATGAGGTGCAGTGTTCAGATGCTTCGTATCACTAAACCACCAGTTATTCTTCCCTGACCTTACATGCTATGTATGCCTGAGAGCAGAGATTAATACAACTGTTGTTGAATATGTTACACAGTTACACATTTATTATACTGTGGTGATGTAGATACAGTGATGACTTCATAATGATCAAGCCAAAGTAGGGACACTAAATTGAGAAGGGACTAGCCTAATTATATTTTTCACTCATTAAAATCATTTCGCAAGAATAATAAGCCTACAGTGTTCCATTGGATCGTTCATTGCAGAAGCTTGGCAATGAACACATTTTTCTGTGGGGGAGGTTGAATATATAGGTGTTTTAAATTATAAATTGATCTCAGTAATTTTAGTGACCTCTGTGTTCACATAATAACTCTTTAGCCAGGTAATTGATTTGCTAATATGTGCAGTTCACCGTTAAAACTAGCCCGAGACTCTGTACCAAACCTTCATTACATTTTTAAATATATATAAAGAAGATGATGATGGCCATTGGGTCTGTGCCAACCTATAAACACCTTCTTAATTAAATTCCCTACACACATAATGAATTGATTTCCAACGGCCACGCTGAGCACCTCTTACAGCAGTTACCTGCTGGGCAAGTTAATCGTCAGGTTAGATGCTTAGCCTGAGGTGGCTTTGTGCTGTGAATTATAATGATAGCTGGTCGTTTCAATTCCGTCAGAGTGAGCTGATAACAGTTTCCTAATCATATTAATACCCATAATGCCACAATTTGGGCACTTCTTAATTTACAGTAGGCCTACATATGACATATATTTCAATTTTATCATTCATAACATAAGTGGTAATTTAACATCCTTAAAGGCGGTAGTAAACCAGCTGATATTTGTTTAGTTTTATTACATCATGATATTTTCATGTATTGAGTGATTTACAAGGACATTAAATGATTCAGGAATCCATCTTTAGAGAAGCAACCTTGTCCTCAATAAGCTGAAAGTCATTGTCCACTTCAGGCTAAAGAACAGGCACTGATGGACTCAGTATTTTTCTTTTGTTATAGCATTACCCAAGAGCGAGGCAGATGGGGCAGTGCATGACCATCTTAGCAAAAAGAGTGACCTAACCTTTTATATCACTCCTCAGAACTCTTAATTTGGGCTTAAAAGAAACCTCATAAACCATCCTAAAAAGTGTGAGAATGTACTGTCATTTAAATTTTTATGGTAATCACCATACACAAGAGATATGGAGAAACAGGCAATAATTGGCTAAAATACACCTTTAACATAATGGTGGACACATGCCAGGGTATTTTGAAAGACATAACATTGGCAAGATCAATATACTGTACATTCTACTTGTCTCGTCTCTCTCCAGCTGGTTTTTACCCATGTTTCATGCTTACCGGTATGTAGTGTATTACACTTCAGCACGCTTCTTAGCTCACTCTCTGGACTGGAAGAGCCATCCAAATAGAACGAGTACCTGCTCCAGTCCTGGCGTAATAAGCTTGGTTTCACACCTGCCACTTCAAAACTGTACGGTGGCACAAAGCATCTACCCAGGGCTGTCCCTGCCAAAAAAGGTCAAGAACAATCCAGTGCCAACATTACTAATGAGCCATGCTTTCAAAATGCTGGGAACCTATTTGTGGAATTTTGGCACAAACCGGATTCTTGTCATAGTTCCTTCTGTTTTTCAAGTTTAAAGATGACTTCCAGAAACACAAGTGAATGTTTTTAGTGGCACTATTATCCCTCTCAACCAAATCTGGAATTATTCAAATTAAACACATTAGTTCATCAGTGAGGTCTGGGTTAATGTGTTGTCCTATAGTAGATTAGAGAAGGCAGGGGGATTTAAATGATGCTGGAACATTCTAATTAGAACTCAGTGGGAGCTGCCTGTTTAAATGGATGGAGTAATGAGATAAGTCATTCTCTCAGTGGTAACTTAATCACCATGCTCTATTTTACCCTACAAAGGCCTGGCATTCACCTGAACCAGGGCTCATTGAAATGGATTAAATCATCTGTATCACTAAAACTGTGATTGCACTTTCTTCTGTCTTCTTTATGGAGTCTAATCGACCACTGTAGCCTGAAGTTTGATACATCAAGACTGCCATCCTGAGGACAATGATGGTACTACAGATAAGATGACATGATATATCATAGGTCTTGAATGCAAGGATCAAACTTGAGCATGCAGATGTGCGGAGCATTTATATATTCGACATTGGTGAAGTGTACTACACTTCAACTGAGTTGTGTGAAATCACCCAATATGTACAGGAGTCAACTGCTTGGTCCTGTGTGCACCAAGTCAGTCACTTTCAATTCCAAAACCATGTTGCTAAAGTTAACATGAGGCAGATTTGGGAAAATACCCTAAAGTAAGGACCAATTGAATAAGAGTACAAATTACACCAGCCATTTAAACAAGTATAACAGTCATAAATCCACATACTCAAGTGCATGAATAGAAAAAAACAATAATGTCACAAAGCACAGTGTCATTCAATATGGCAATTAACATAGTTAAGTTAATAATTCTACAAGTAATTGTATTGTTTTATTTGAATGCCAGTATATTTTCTTGTGTTGTATTCCCATAGTCCTTTGGTTAATCTCCTCTAACTGCTGTTGTTTACTAGTTATTATGCAGTTAACACTAATCCCCTGCTTGCCTATGAGGGTGCAATTTTTTGTGAACGACTTAATTTCTTTGTCCTATCCAATCGACTCCTCTTGCTGTTTGATCCCGTGTAAGATGTATGCCCTCTGTAGTGCCTGTTGGTGGAGTGTTCATTAAAGACAAGTACAGTGTAACTTTCACCACACAATTTCAAATTACATTCAAAATGTCGATGTCGATGTCTGGACTCTTTGCGATAGCCTGAAAGCCACCATATGCAGCAAATGGTGGGGGAAGATTATGAGGCTAATTCCCGCGTAACTGTTCCTCATTAATCCAAAGACGATGGATAACGGATTCTCAAAATGCTAATGTGCTATAAAAATGTCCCCAATTACATTTTACAGAGGAAGTTCATAAGGTGTAGAGGTAGTGTTTGCCATCATCTGTCTGTGGAATAAGTTTTTTGTTAACAATTCTCCCCACACACTGAGAGAGACCTCAGCTGCACTGACATTCAGAGGGCAACAGTGGAGGCTCCTCAGAGGAGGAAGGGGTTGACCATCCTCCTCAGTGAATTTCGTAAAAGTGTAAATTGTAAAACATCTAAAAAAGTTATCCTTTTTAGATAAAAACTATATTAAATATAATCACATGTCACCAAATAACTGATTAAAACTATTTTGCAAAGAAGGTCTACATGAAAAAAATGGCACCGGAAGAAATGGCAGCAGTTTTACAGGTGCCCAACCAAGTGCTATTATGTGTTTTTTTCTCTCGTTATTTGTAACTTATTTTGTACATAATATTTCTGCAACTGTATTTTACGGCAAAAAAGAGCTTCTGGATATCAGGACAGCGATCACTCACCTCGGATTAGACTAAGATTTTTTCTTCAACAAGCAAGATGCACAGGACATTCTCCAAACACCCGACAGGGCCAACATCCCCGTTATTTGCAAGAGGAAGAAACGCAGGCACAGGGGACACAGAGCGGGATGCCTCGTGAGGACCCGCAGAAGGCGAGTGGGAAAGCTGCCATGACTGTCAATATTACTCGCCAACGTGCAATCATTGGACAATAAATTAGACGAGGTACGATCACGAATATCCTTCCAACGAGACATCAAAAACTGTAATATCCTATGTTTCACGGAATCGTGGCTGAATGACGACATGGATATTCACCTAGTGGGACATACGCTGCACTGGCAAGATAGAACAGCACACTCCGGTAAGACGAGGGAGGGCGGTCTGTGCATATTTGTAAACAACAGCTGGTGCACGAAATCTGAGGAAGTCTCTAGATTTTGCTCGTCTGAAGTAGAGTATATTGTGATAAATCGCAGGCCACACTACTTGCCAAGAGAGTTTTCAGCTATGCTTTTCGTGGCTGTTTATTTACCACCACAGACAGATGCTGGTACTAAGACCGCACTCAGTCAGCTGTATAAGGAAATAAGCAAACAGGAAACCACTCACCCAGAGGCGGCGCTCCTAGTGCCCGGAGACTTTAATGCAGGGAAACTTAAATCAGTTCTACCAAATTTCTATCAACATGTTAAATGTGCAACCAGAGGGGAAAAAATTCTAGATCACCTGTACTCCACACACGTGTACAAAGCACCAGTGACTCGGTCTATAAAAAAGTGGTCAGGTGAAGCAGATGCTAAACTACAGGACTGTTTTGCTATCACAGACTGGAACATGTTCCGGGATTCTTCCGATGGCATTGAGGAGTACACCACATCAGTCACTGGCCTTATCAATAAGTGCATCGAGGACGTCGTCCTCACAGTGACTGTACGTACATACCCCAACCAGAAGCCATGGATTACAGGCAACATTCGCACTGAGCTAAAGGGCAGAGCTGCCGCTCAAGGTGAGAGACTCTAACCCAGAAGCCTACAAGAAATCCTGCTATGCCCTGCGACGAACCATCAAACAGGCAAAGTGTCAATACAGGGCTAAGATTGAATCATACTACACCAGCTCCGACGCTCATCTTATGTGGCAGGGCTTGCAAACTATTACAGACTACAAAGGGAAGCACAGCCGCGAACTGCCCAGTGTCAAGAGCCTACCAGACGAGCTAAATCACTTCTATGCTCGCTTCGAGGCAAGCAACACTGAGGCATGCATGAGAGCATCAACTGTTCCAGACGACTGTGTGATCATGCTCTCCGTAGCCGACGTGAGTAAGACCTTTAAACAGGTCAACATACACAAGGCTGCGGGGCCAGATGGATTACCAGGACGTGTGCTCCGGGCATGTGCTGACCAACTGGCAGGTGTCTTCACTGACATGTTCAACATGTTCCTGATTGAGTCTGTAATACCAACATGTTTCAAGCAGACCACCATGGTCCCTGTGCCCAAGAACACAAAGGCAACCTGCCTAAATGACTACAGACCCGTAGCACTCACGTCCGTAGCCATGAAGTGCTTTGAAAGGCTGGTAATGGCTCACATCAACACCATTATCCCAGAAACCCTAGACCCACTCCAATTTGCATACCGCCCAGACAGATCCACAAATGATGCAATCTCTATTGCACTCCACACTGCCCTTTCCCACCTGGACAAAAGGAACACTTATGTGAGAATGCTATTCATTGACTACAGCTCAGCGTTCAACACCATAGTACCCTCAAAGCTCATCACTAAGCTAACTCATCACAAGCTAAGGGTCCTGGGACTAAACACCTCCCTCTGTAACTGGATCCTGGACTTCCTGACGAGCCGCCCGCAGGTGGTGAGGGTAGGTAGCAACACATCTGCCACGCTGATCCTCAACACTGGAGCCCCCAGGGGTGCGTGCTCAGTCCCCTCCTGTACTCCCTGTTCACCCACGATTGCATGGCCAGGCACAACTCCAACACCATCATTAAGTTTGCAGACAACACAACAGTGGTAGGCCTGATCACCGACAACGGCGAGACAACCTATAGGGAGGAGGTCAGAGACCAGGCTGGGTGGTGCCAGAATAACAACCTCTCCCTCAACGTAACCAAGACTAAGGAGATGATTGTGGACTACAGGAAAAGGAGGACCGAGTACGCCCCCATTATCATCGATGGGGCTGTAGTGGAGCAGGTTGAGAGCTTCAAGTTCCTTGGTGTCCACATCACCAACAAACTAGAATGGTCCAAACACACTAAGAAGGTCATGAAGAGGGCATGACAAAGCCTATTCCCCCTCAGGAAACTAAAAAGATTTGGCATGGGTCCTGAGATGCTCAAAAGGTTCTACAGCTGCAACATCGAGAGCATCCTGACTGGTTGCATCACTGCCTGGTACGGCTATTGCTCGTCCTCCGACCGCAAGGCACTACAGAGGGTAGTGCGTACGGCCCAGTACATCACTGGGGCTAAGCTGCAAGCCATCCAGGACTTCTACACCAGTCATAGACTTTGACTTCCACCCCAGTCATAGACTGTTCTCTCTACTACCGCATGGCAAGCTGTACCGGAGTGCCAAGTCTAGGACAAAAAGTATTCTCAACAGTTTTCACCCCGAAGCCATAAGACTCCTGAACAGGTAATCAAATGGCTACCCGGACTATTTGCATCGTGTGCCCCCCCCCCCCCCCCCCCCCCAATCCCTCTTTTACGCTGCTGCTACTCTCTGTTTATCATATATGCACAGTCACTTTAACTATACATTCATATACATATTGTAACGACCCGGTATTGTGTTCTGTGTTTGTGGGTGTGTTATGGTTCTCATGGCTACTAGCAGGGGTTAAATATGTCAGGACAGATGGAAAGGTTGGGGGGGTATGATGGGTAATCCCGCGGGATTTGGAAATGCATAAAGAGGGATGAGTGTCTCATATCTCTCTCTTCTGTTCGGGCCTTGATCTGTTCCTATGAGAGTGACCTTAACTCGACATGTATAATTGTGTACGTTCGGCATTTAGCGGCGTGGGCTGTGGCCTGAACAATAGCCCAGTTTAGGAATAAACCTGTGTTCTAACCTGTACACCTAGAGTCCGTCTCTTTTCTCTTTAATGACCCAGCCGGGTCATTACAATATGTACATACTACCTCAATTGGCCCAACCAACCAGTGCTCCTGTACATTGGCTAACCGGACTATCTGCATTGTGTCCCGCCACCCACCAACCGCTCTTTACGCTACTGCTACTCTCTGTTCATCATGTATTCATAGTCACTTTAACCATATCTACATGTACATACTACCTCAATCAGCCTGACTAACCGATGTCTGTATGTAGCCTCGCTACTTTTATAGCCTCACTACTGTATATAGCCTCGCTACTGTTTTCACTGTCTTTTTACTGTTGTTTTATTTCTTTACTTACCTATTGTTCACCTAATACATTTTTTGCACTATTGGCTAGAGCCTGTAAGTAAGCATTTCACTGTAAGGTCTACTACACCTGTTGTATTCGGCGCACGTGACAAATTAACTTTGACTTGACATTAGCATCAAGAGCACTCTGTAGGGTAGCACCATGGTGTAGCCGGAGGACAGCTAGCTTCCGTCTGGGTACATTGACTTCAATACACAACCTAGGAGGCTCATGGTTCTCACCCCTTTCCATAGACTTACACAGTAATTATGACAACTTCCGGAGCACGTCCTCCAGCTTATCAAAGCTTTTGCAGCATGAACTGACTTGTTGTCCACCCAATCAAAGAATCTTAGAATTAATATAGTACTGAAAGCATAAGATACAGCTAGCTAGCACTGCAGTGTATACAATGAGGTGAGTAGTTGACTGAAATAGAGAGAAAGACAGTAGTTGAACAGTTTTGAACAAATTAATTTCTTCCAAAATTAAGGAGAAGCAAGAGATTTCGTCATTTATTTTCACTTTCAGTTTCACTTACTTAGCTAGCAAATGCAGCTAGATAGTTTAGCCTACCAAAACACCCTGCTCAAACAGAGGGACACTATGTTAGCTAGCTGGCTATGACTTTCCAATACAGCACTGGCACTCTTCCAAGTCAAGGTAAGCTTTTGGTTTTCACTAATTTATTGCCACGAGGCCCGCCGGTGTAACTGCTTCCTGACTGTACACTGTAACGTTACTGCATAATTGTAGCGGGTTTACTAAGGCATTCGTTGTATTGGCTATGCTGACTATGATGTTACTTTAGCTAATATGGTGACAATGATGTAGGCTGTGTGCAGCGTTTATGGTTTGGCATGGAAAAGTTTTTTTGCCTGGTCACATACAGCTGTTTGAAGTCCACAAATGAAGGAAAGAGAAGGAATACGTGGCTGTTATGAGAGTGTACTCTGTTTACGCATGATCAGGGGTGTATTCTTTCCGCCGATTCTGTTGAAAAACATTTCTGAAACGGACGCAAACGGAATAAAACGAGGATAAACATTCCTGAATTTGTCCAATAGAAACTCAGCTAGATGCAGGCAAGAGTGTACAATGCTGTATTTAATGTCACTGTCTGTCACCTCAAATGTGTCTCTCGGCCTGTGTGCACCTACATTGTAAACTTTAATTCATAGGCTAAGTTGTAGCAACCCCATGATGGGTATAGGGAAAATTTGAGTATCATGTAGTTGCCTAAACCTATCGCTGTTACGGTGAACTGGGTGAATGGAATATGACTGAGAGTCATCCAATATGCTGTAATAGAAATAAGAGCAGGTTCATGAAAAAATAATCGTCCTCCTTCATCTTAAAAGGGACTGACCGCCACTGGTGAGAATTGTCTCTACAGTGCCTTCGGAAAGTATTCACACCCCCTTTTCCAAATTTTGTTGTGTTACAGCCCGAACAAAACATTTATGAAATGTAGATTTTGTTGTCGCTGGCCTACAAACAATACCCCATAATGTCAAAGTGGAATAATGCTTTTAGACATTTTTACAAATGAATAAAAAATGTAAAGCTGAAATGTCTTGAGTCTATAAGTATTCAACCCCTTTGTTATGTTGCCGGAGAGGAAGGAAACCGCTCAGGGATTTCACCATGAGGCCAATGGTGACTTTAAAACATTTACGGAGTTTAATGGCTGTGATAGGAGAAAACTGAGGATGGATCAACAACATTGTAGTTACTCCACAATATCAACCTAAATGACAGAGGGAAAAGAAGGAAGCCTGTACAGAATAAAAATATTCCCAAACATGCATCCTGTTTGCAATAAGGCACTAAAGTAAAACTGCCAATAATATTGGCAAAGAAATTAACTTTTTGTCCTGAATACAAAGCGTTATGTTTCGGGCAAATCCAACACAACACATCACTGATTACCACTCTTCATATTTTCAAGCATGGTGGTGGCTGCATCATGTTATTGGCGTACTTGCCATCTGCAAGGACAAGGGAGTAATTTTTTTAAAGAAAACTGAATAAAGCTAAAAGACTAAAAGAGATCCAAATCAAATCAAATCAAGCTAAGCACAGGCAAAACCCAAGAGGAACACTTGGTTCCGTCAGCTTTCCAATAGACAATGGAGAAGCTTACCAAGATGACGTTGAATGTTCTTAAGTGCCCTAGTATAGTGTTGACTTAAATCGGCTTGAAAATCTATGGCAAGACTTAAAAATGACTGTCTAGCAATGATGAACAACCAACTTGACAGAGCTTGAATAATTTTTAAAAGAGGGATGTGCAAATATTGTGTTATCCAAGTATGCAAAACTCTTGTTTGAGATTTAGGGACAATTTAGGCTTAATCCAAAAATGTGATCGGAGGCGCAGTATGGCTTGTGTGACGCAATTGCGGAGCCTGGCGGAGTCAAAATCGATACTGAGGGCTCCGTATAGCTCCGCATTGACATGATTGGTTGACAGTAGGTGAGGGCAGGATGTCCTGCATAAACACAAACTCACTTCCTTGACAGCTCGGAGCTGCTCGGCGAAGCGCAAGTATGAATGCCCTGATTCTGCAGAGGCCATATCACCATAAATTCTGCACAGCCAATGCAGATTGAACATGCAGCGTCTTTCACCCAGAAAGACTCACAGCTTTCATCCTTGGCAAAGGTCATTCTAACATGTATTGACTCAAAGGGTTAATAAATACATATGTAATGTTTTATTTTTCATATTTTTACACATTTTAATCCTACTTTGTAACACAACAGAATTTGAAAAAAGTCCAAGGGTGTATATACTTTCAGAAAGCACTGTATATGAAGGTCATGAGAAGTAACATCACTTGTCCAACTTGTTCAAGAAATGATTTGCTCATCTGATGGATAAAGGAATGATGCAAACATGGACTAATG
This sequence comes from Salvelinus fontinalis, assembly GCF_029448725.1. Classification (NCBI taxonomy): domain Eukaryota; kingdom Metazoa; phylum Chordata; class Actinopteri; order Salmoniformes; family Salmonidae; genus Salvelinus; species Salvelinus fontinalis. The sequence goes on along the minus strand of NC_074675.1, from coordinate 10,347,585 downwards.
CATGCTTCTTGATAACATAAAACATGCTTATTTAGATTTCATACCGTCTTCAGGGAATGCTGTCCGTTTAATGTAACTTGGGTATTAACTGATCACTTTGTAGAATTCGTTTTTGAAACGTCTTTGTCAATTCATAAATGCTAATGCGATAATAATCAAGCCTCAATATCATATTATTCATAATAATCAAATATTTATTTCAACAAGTTGACTTATTCATCAGTACAGTACAATAAAATCTATTTACAGTGAACTCCCAGTTCAGTCACATGGCAGAGTAGAGGGGTGGACAGTCCCCCTTGGAAATCTGTCCCCAACTTTCAGTCTTGAAATAAGTTTTACAGGCATTATATACCCTTCACAAACACCAAACTTTGGAACCTCTCTAAAAGAATGACAAAAAAATATTTGGGCCACATTTATTAATGTCCAAAAGGAAACCACTCCATCACATTCTTTAGTTATAGCATTAGAGTCCACAAAAGTGTGCCATAAAAACATATAATTTATTATATCCTTTGATTTAAATGACAGAGAGAAAGAACTCTGAATATTTCCCTTCAGGAGGTAATTTCATACCATTTTTGACACAGTCATTCTGCTGAGGACAGTGGTAGGTTGCCCAGGTTTCTGAAAGGATCCTCACAATAGCACCCATGGAAATTAAATTACAATTCATTTGTGCATGTAATAACACATTAAAGGTTTGCGTAATACCGATCTCGGTTCTCAAAATCTCTGTAGGCAAAATTGGCATCCTTCTTGTCATGTGGGATGCGGCCAAAGGGGGCGTGGTCATTGAAGCAGGTATCGAATACCTCGTCCACCACTTTCTCTGCCTCCTCTCGGCTCACCTTCCTAACAGCAAGGATGGAGCGCAAGGCACGTCCCCGAACACATTCCTGATAGGTAGTAGTGGATGGGTTAGGTAGGGAGTTTTTCATGTGAATATTGGCCATCATAAACACTTCTTGTTAATCGCTAAGCACTGAAAAAGGCAGTGCTATACTTGCCATTACATTCAACTACAGTTTCAACTAAACCAGTTGTCAATTCAGACATACCAATTCACACGATGGGAAAAATCATGTTATGCTATACCATGAAGGATACTCGTTGACTGAAATACATACAAGTAAGAATGTAATTTGGTTTGCAGTGAATTCACATTATCTCCAGATATTACCTGATGGTGCTTCTTGAGGCCAAAGTTGAACCTGGATACTTCATTGTGGAAGGAGCAATCCCCACTGAGATTGGCTGCTCGAATCTGAAAAATAAGAGCCAAAACAATTAACATAACTTCCTTTAAAACTGAGCACAAACACAATGCCCATAACATGCACGTTTATCTCTTGCTCACCTCTGAGCAGGCCAAGTGCTTGAAGTTGTTAAACCAATCCACATGCGCCCGGCAGTGGTCAAACGCATGGATGAGCTCATGTGTAACCACTCGGTTCATGTGGGACTGCTGGTGAATATTATTCTGACACAAAACAATCTAGAATTGGGAGTGGGTGGAAAAAAATTGGTATCTTACAGATGAGATACAAAGTACACAGTGTAGCATGTGAACCTGTACACAAAGGTAACGGTTCTAGCTTTCTTACTTGTGATGATGTTGCATCAAAACCACCACTGACAGTCCCATCACAGTCTTCACAGGAGAAATGTCTATCTTTGTACACTGCACTGAAGAGACAGGATAATACTTTACAAAGGGGTGGCATAATGATGTTAAATGTACATTAGCATGAGAAAAAACAAAAAACATTATAACGGCATGAAATAGCTATTACATCATGTCAAACTCATTCCACGGAGGGCCGAGTGTCTGCGGGTTTCCGCTCAACCCCTGTACTTGACTGATGAATTAACGTCAGTAATTAGTAAGGAACTCCCCTCACCTGATTGTCTAGATTTTAATCGAAAGGAAGAAAAAAAACACAGACACTCGGCCCACCATAAAATGAGTTTGACACCCCTGTATTACATAGTGAGTACACTAAATATTACGAACACCTGCTATTTCCATTACAAACTGACCAAGTGAAAGCTATGATCCTTTTTTGATGTCACTTGTTAAATCCACATCAGTGTAGATCAGTGGTATTCAAAGCTATGGGATGAAAGTGCAGGGGCATGTATCATCTCACCCTGCAAGGTGTCTGTTAGGAGAGGCATGGGAATGGGGAGGAAACTGGAGTGAGAAGAGGTAGGCCAAGCTATGTGACCCAAGTGCAGGAATGGGGGGGTGGAGTCGGGAATGGGAGGTCTGGAAGTGGGGGTCCCTGTCTGCTGGCCGTGTGTTCCTCGGTGGCTGTTGCCAGAGCCTGATGTTGACATGCCCATTCTTGATGTAATAAGGGATAAGGACTGTAGAGAGCCTTCTCTGGTGGTTAAGGCCCATCTGCCGTTGGCCTGAGGTCCCTACTTGCACATGTTCACAGATGGATCCAGGCAGTGGGAGAGCAGTGTTTGGGATACATGTTCCCCGGTTTCGGATACATCAGGGGAGGCGGCTGTCTGATGGAGTTTGTCTTCTCTGCTGAAATGCTAGCACTAGTGTAGGCATTGGGATGGGTGGAAGAAGTGGGGCCTAAACTGTAATTTTGTGTTCAGATTCTGCAGCTAGCCTGGTTGCACTGAGAGAAGGGAAGTCAAACGCACGCCCAGACCTGATAATAGAGCAGATTTTTTCTTCTTCTGTGGGTCCCAACTCATGTTGGGGTAGGGGGAAATGAAGCAACCGATATGGGGGCAAAGGCCGCTTTGAGGAGGGAGGAGGTAGATGTGGTGGTCCCATTAGTGGGGATGGAGTGTAGGAGCATCATAGCAGAGGGGTTGACCCAGGAGTGGCAACGTGAGTGGGAGAGGAGCGGTGTAGGCAGTTTTTCTCTATCCAGAATTCTGTGAGGAAAGGCAGTAGGTATCTGGGGAGGAAAACGAGGCATAGGGTTCTGAGGCTGAGGTTGGGGCATTGTGGATTGGGAAGTGGGTTATTGTTAGTGGAGAAACACCCAGATGGCAAGTGTGAGGAATGTGGGGAGGTAGAGACTGTATTACTGTGAAGCATGTTCTGTTATAGCAGACAGTATGTTGAGGATAGGGTGATATTTTTCTGTGAGCTGACTGAGTTGGGTGTAACCACATTTTAGCTTGTAACTATTTTGGGCTCAAATGACAGGCAGAGCAAAATAGCTGTTGTGGTTTCTTTATTCCACCGGCTTACACCTAGGCTATTTAGATAATTGTGTATTTCACACTCCAGCCTGAGAAAGGCAGCAATATGCATTACAGTGTCTAGTCTGCCAAAACTGATAGGAGGAAGAAGAATTATGACAGCTGACAGCTGTGTTGAGTTGTGATTGATGATGATTGTGGCTGGCTGACACTTACCATCCTGAGCTTTTCATGGCTCCAAGGAGAAGCTTTGCATATGGACCTGAAAGGGAGATAGAATGAGATTAGGCCTAATCGGTCCTGCATCATGACAGCAATCAGGTCATTCAACAGTTAACGTTAGCGTATAGCTAACTAGCTTACTCATGACAGTCTCTTTACTGTTCAACGATAGCTAGCTAAGCTTGCTAGAAACATGGCTATGACGTATATGACAAATGTAAACACGGCATCAATGGTTACACGGCCATCTAGATAACTATTGCCATGCGATATATTTTGGAGGATGACAGACGTATCAGCTTACTAGCCTGTTAGCTTACTTGTTTCCATTGCGAATTGTAGCATGACCTGACATTTGTGATTGAAAGTGAACAAGCTTTCTGCTATCGATCCCTTTTGAAACTTTCCGGAATTCCTCTCCGGGAATAGGTTATATCCATAGTCCTCTTCTTGCTGTTTATTTTGATCCATTGCATGGAAAGTGTTTCTACAATAGCCACTTTTGCTTCTAGTAACAAGCACAGCCTAGCTACGAGAGGTCATTCTTTGTTTTTCAAATCACGTGGTAAACCAGGCCGAGGTCAAATTAGTTTCATACTGGATATTCAGTGGATATTCGCATTTCAATCTTCAATAGCTCTTACACAGTGTGCCATCACTATGATAATGATATACTGTATTTTATGATAATGATATCCTGTCTAGGATCAGCGTGGCGCTAGCGGCACACCCCCCCCCCCCCACTGAAAAACCAGTGCCGCGAAATTCAAAAAAAATATTTTTTTAAAATATTTAACTTTCACACATTAAAGTCCAATACAGCTAATGAAAGACACAGATCTTGTGAATCCAGTCAACATTTCCGATTTTTAAAATGTTTTACAGGGAAGACACAATATGTAAAGATGTACATCTATTACCTAAAAACACATTAGCATAATCCACCATCTTTTATTTGTCCACCAACACCAGTAGCCATCACCAATTCGGCTAAACTAAGATATTTATAGCCCCTAACCAACAAAAAAACTCATTAGATGACAGTCTGATAACATATTTATGGTATGGGATAGGTTTTGTTAGAAAAAAGTGCATATTTCAGGTAGATGGCATAGTTTACAATTGCACCCACCGTCACAAATGGACTAGAATAATTACAATGAGCAACGTGTTTACCTAACTACTAATCATCAAACATTTCGTAAAAATACACAGCATACACGAATCGAAAGACACAGATCCTGTGAATACAGACAATATTTCAGATTTTCTAAGTGTCTTACAGCGAAAACACAATAAATCGTTATATTAGCTTAGCACATAGCAATTAGCAGCCCAGCATTGATTCTAGCCAAAGTGAGCGATAAAAGTCAACATCGCCAAAAGATATTAATTTTTTCACTAACCTTCTCAGAATTCTTCCGATGACACTCCTGTAACATCACATTACAACATGCATATACAGTTTGATCGAAAATGTTTATATTTAGCCACCAAAATCATGGTTAGACAATGTGAAATGTAGACAAGCTGGTAAAGAAAAAGTCCTTGCGCCACTTAGACAGTGATCTACTCTTATACATAAATACTCATAAACGTGACTAAAAAATATAGGGTGGACAGGGATTGATAGACAATTTAATTCTTAATACAATTGCGTTATTACATTTTTTAATTTATCCTTACTTTTCAATACAGTTTGCGCCAAGCGAAGCTACGTCAAAAAACATGGCGTCCTAAGCCACTAAAATGTTTCGACAGAAACACGATTTATCATAATAAAAATGTCCTACCTTGAGCTGTTCTTCCATCAGTATCTTGGGCAAAGGATCCTTTCTTGGGAGAAATCGTCTTTTGGTGGAAAGCTGTCCTCTTGCCATGTGGAAATGTCAACTGCGTTCGGGATGAACTGAAAAGCGTGCCCAACTTTTCACATCGTTGCAAAAATAAATGTCCCAAAATCGCACTAAACGGATATAAATTGCTATAAAACGCTTTAAATTAACTACCTTATGATGTTTTTAACTCCTATAACGAGTGAAAAGATGACCGGAGAAATATAACAGGCTAAACTAACGCTTGGAACAGGTGCGCGCCGGTGTCCTCTAGGCTCATGACGCAGCTCCAAAAGAATGACTAGCTTCAGGGTTTTTTCATTTGTAGGGCCTGTGAACGCGCAATCGACCCCATTGGAATCGTCATCACGTAAAGGCATCCAGGGGAAGACGTAAGAAGTGTCCGTATAGTCATAGCAATGACAGTGCCCTTTTAACTGACTTCAGAAGAGTGGCCAACATTTCTCAAATCTGACTCCATGTCAGGGAAATTGCTGTAGAATGGGCTCTGTTCCACTTAGAGACAAAATTTCAACTCCTATAGAAACTATAGACTGTTTTCTATCCAATAATAATAATAATATGCATATTGTACGATCAAGGATTTTGTGGGAAGCCGTTTAAAAAATTAGCCAAATTAGCATAAATAGTCTAAACAGCGCCCCCATCCCCAACAGGATATACTGTATTTTAAAAAATCATATATATATATATATATATATATATATATATATATATGGAGAAAAACACACACCTTTTTTTCAGCCACCCATGCTGATTCAGAATATACAATTTTCATAGTCACGGAATGCTTGGATCAATAGCTATTGACAAGAGAAAACAGAATATCCAGTATAAAACTAATTTTACCCTGTAAGCCAAAGGTGAACGATTCAATGAATGTCTGCAACATTGCTGCTAGCTAGTTAACAGAAAATAAATTAGCATTTTCTAATATAATTACAAACAAGGTTTATTGAAACACATTACAACATGCATTGGCAAGTGACATTGACTGTGTGCATGTTCGGTATGGAAGGAAACGCAAAGGTTGTTGGGAGATGTTGTCAAAGGGAGAGTCGGATGAAGCGAGACTGTCGATGGTGTTTGGAAGAGCGCGCTTATTTCAAATGGAAAAACGTCGCGGTAGCTTTTGATAAAGAAGAACATCAAGATGAAGCAGCTGCTTTATAAGATGAGCGCTACTTCCCGAGGAGTTCGTGCTGATTGTATGGAGTGACCGTCGGTGAAATGACTTGCTTTGCGAAGGCCAAAACAATATTGTAATTAACAGGTCTCGAACCCTAGAATTTTTTCAGTAAGATTAGATTTTTTGCATATATAGCAATGGTTATCAACTGTACTGCAGGGATGGAATGTAAATCACAGAAAATTGAGGTTGTGGTGGCAGCTGCAGAGAGGTATTCGGGTGTGCGAGACATCAGAATAGTTACAGGGTGTGTTAAGTGGTGGTGTCGAATCCTTTCAGGTTGTTGGCCTGAGGAAGGACTACATATATTTAATTAGTGTGTTTTTTTTGTTTTTTTTAGTGTAGTGTTTTTTATTTTTTTATTAATTTAAAGCAAAGTATAAGGGACTACTCCATTCTAGTAGGTGGCAGTAATGCAACATTTATTGGATGCCAACCGCCGTTAAACCTCGACGAAGAAGTAGAAGACACGCTGTCATGGCGCCGAACACAAACAGAAAACGACAGAATGGTGATAGTTTGTAGCTAATATTAAATGCTAGTAAGCCACGTTTAAACTTAAACGGATAAATTACGAACAATTTGGGACGCAGGGGACAGGTACTCAAATATTATAATGTAATCAGCTCTTATGGCTCTTATTGGCAGGTCGAAACTCGTTAAACGCGTTTCGTTAGTTTAGGCAGCTAACGTTAGCTAGTTACCATCTATAAATGGCTGCTTTTGCGAAATAGTCGTGACTAGCTAACTAGCACATTTCTCAACTGTAGCTAGCTACTTGGTGTTATAGTAGTTAGTCGACAGTGTAGTTAGTCAACAGTAGCGTAACGTTACTAGCGCCACCGTTTTTGAGTAACGTCAAAGAACTGACTGTTGGCTAACTATGTTAGTGTTTCTGTTGAATATCTGTCCCCGATGACTAGATAGTTAGGATCACTTTCATTTAAGATGTTAAATAGCTATCTCCTGTTTTGTCAACCTAGTATATTCAATGTATTTGACAGGTAGGCATGTCTGAAAACAAAGCCATTGAACTCCAACTGCAAATGCGACAAAATGCAGAGGACCTGCATAACTTCATGAAAGATCTTGACAGCTGGGAAACTGACATAAAGAAGAAGGATGAGCAACTAAGAAGTGGGAGCATTGGCGAGTCTCAAGTATGTAACACTTCAAAATGTGTATGTTTTATGTTTAGCTATAGAGTTGAGATTGTGCTATGTTAGAAAGATCCTGACCCATGTATTGCTGCCTTAGAAAAGCCTCCCACCAGTGCGAAACAAGGACTACAAAAAGAAGAGGGAGAAAAAGAAGGCATCAGACAACAATGCAAAGACTGAACCAAAACAAGCACCCAGGATAAAGTCTTATGACTATCAGTCATGGGACAAATTTGATGTGGTAATGGATTAGGTGGATCTTGCCTGTTTCTCGTTTGATTTCAATAGTGAGTTTAAACTAAGTCTCTGGTTTTAAGCTGAATGGCAGCAGTGCACTCTGTTAAACAGAATGTACTGCTTGCTGTTACACGAAACATTTTTGGGATGTTTTTGTCTTCTGGTAGGACAAGGTTTTGGAGTCCATGGATAAAGAGGACAGTGCTGCTGAGTCCAATGACTCTGAGTCTGAGGATTCTGGGGTTCCTGCTACTGACCAAGACAAAGCTCTTGCTGAGAAGGAGAAGGTATGGCTTCACACTTATTTTATTGAAGTCAGACTCAGCAACACCAAACCTGACAGACATGCAGAAATATGAATTCTCACGTAAATGTTGTCATTTTAAAATTTTACTTATTATTATTATTATTATTATGATGGTGACACAATGACCACCATTGAAGGGCATTTGTCTGCAGTATGCTGTGATTTCGATCGTAGACAATTACCCATACAATAGACCACCATCGGGGCCTCGTTAGCAACTATCACCAGTCATTGGTGGTGGTAGTAGTCAACAATACTCTGTCAGTAGTCACCTGTAGTCAGTAGATGTTACTACTTTATTGTATGTATAGATTGCAAAATCTTAAATTTGCTGTACTAAATTTGACATTTTTTTTTCAGGGTAATCAGCTGTTTAAAGAAGGGAAGTATGATGATGCCATTGAGTGTTACACCAGAGGCATGGGTGCAGACCCTTATAACCCCATTCTGCCTACAAACCGAGCTGCCTGCTTCTTCAGACTCAAAAAGTAAGCAACATGTAAGGAAATAAGCAACATATGTAACATTTTAAATGACAACATTAACGTGAGAACCTATGTCTGTCAGGTTTGCTGTTGCCGAGTCTGACTGCAACTTGTCCATCGCTTTGGACAGTAACTACTTCAAAGCATTTGCACGAAGAGGCGCGGCTCGATTCGCCCAGCAAAATTATGAATCTGCCCTAGAAGGTGAGGAGTAATAGTAACACAACAAAACATGTTTTCAAATGGGTAGAATGCCGGCAGAGGATGTATAGTTTTTATATGCTGTATTATCTTAGAATAATTGGTCACATAAAACAATTTCTGCTTCCTTCCTCTACATAACTAGATTATGTAATGGTACTCAAGCTGGATCCTGGGAACCTGGAAGCACAGAATGAAGTGATGAAATGCAAAGAGGTGAGACATTATCTGGTGTTGGATCTATTACTGTACCTCTGTATCCCCCTCCCTGATCCACTCTAACCTCTCCTCTATCGGTAGGTCATTGCTAAACTGGGTGGAAAGGCAGAAAGCCCAGAGGCTGCAGTGGTGACGCCACCTGTGGTGGACGTCAAGCAACAGCAGCTCATGGAGGAACAGCAGAGGAGACAGGAGGCGGTGGTGCAGAAAGACAGGGTAGAGCCACCAGCTACACTTATCTTTCGATGTTAGAGTAGGCCCCCCTACATATTGGGTACCAGTTTCCCAGTGACTCTGAGACACTGCAGCGCTGAAGACATACCACAGGTGTACTACAGCATGCTATTTGCCTGTGTTTAAGTGCATTGCTTTCTAAATAGTTACCACGGCACTACACCTTGACTCTCTTTCAGGGGAACGCATACTTCAAAGAGGGGAAGTATGAGGCTGCAGTAGAGTACTACACCAAGGGCATGGAAGCGGACAGCACCAATGTCCTCCTTCCTGCCAACCGGGCCATGGCTTACTTAAAGCTGCAGAGGTAAGCAGCAGGGAAGGCAGGATAAGCGAGTATTGGATAAATATAAATTCTGTCAAAGCTGTGGAATGATTAAGCTTGATTCTCTCCCTAGATATAAAGAGGCTGAGGAGGACTGCAGTAAAGCCATAGCCCTGGATGGCACCTACTCAAAGGCCTTTGCCCGCAGAGGTACAGCTAGGGCTGCTCTGGGACTGCTAAAACAAGCTAAAGAAGGTACAGTAGACAGGCATCAAAGAGGCTATATCTTATTAGTAGGTCACATGTCATTAGCAACCATTTTGTATAGGCTAGGCATGTTTCTATGTAACTACCTTGAGCAGGTTGAAGTCTTTATGTGAATGATAGCAGTAGTCATGGAACTGTTTATTATGTCATGTTTTTTTTTAGATTTTGAGGAGGTCCTGAAGCTAGAACCAGGAAACAAGCAGGCATTTCATGAGATGAAGAAGATTGCAATTGTACGTATGTGGTTCCATGCTCACTAAGGTTTTTGTGTTAATGTTCTTACACCTGTTGTCTTTGTTGACAAGTCCTTGACATAGCATCTCTCTGCTCTTGTGTAGGACATGGGCACCAGTGGTCTGCTGGCAACAGAGGAGCATGCACAGCGGAGAACAGTACTGCCAGTTAACAAACCACCTCACCTGCAGTCAACCGTGAGTCTCAGATAAACAGGAAAAATATTCTCGGTAGGCTGTTTCTGAACTTTGCTTGAAAGATTCACACAACAATGTTCCTATTGGATTTCTTTGTATCCCAGAAACCATTGAGGAGAGTGGACATTGAGGAGGTTGGTGGAAAGATCCTTTTCCAGAAGGAGCCCTTGGCTGTGTTCACTTCAACCACAGCCCCCTGTGTTAGGCCCCAGAAGACCACCTCCATCGCAGACACTGTGAGAGAGGGTCAGGGTGAGGCCTCACCTCCCTCTACCTCCCCCAGCGCTAAGATCCTGAAGATTGAAGAAATATCAAACATCCCCTCACATTCCCCTGTCAAGTAAGAGATATTGTTTAATTGCTTAATCTCAAGCTGAACGGCTTGAGGATTTTGTTGATTCATGTTTTGAATAGAACTTTTGTCAACAGTTAGGCTGTTTTCTTATTTCAGAGGGCCCGAGGGGGGTGCTGTGAGAGCACAGACACAGAAGCACAGGGAGGCAACTGTCAGTGAACCAACAGAACCGCCTGCTACACCCTCAACTGAGGTCGTACCTCCTGCCCCCACCAACAGCTTCCAGCTAGAGGCAGACCTAAGGAAGATTGGAAATGGCCCTGAAGTTATCTACAAGTATTTGAAGGTGGGTATGGAATTAAAATATGATGAAAAACGTAATATTACACATCCAAAAGAATAAAGACATTTCAAATGTCATATGTGAAAATAAAGTACAAAGGGGAAAATAATCAATATGGGTTGTGTTACTGTCCTTTGTTTTATGTAACCTTTTATTTATAGCCTATACAAAATGGTTGCTAATGACATGTGACCTACTAATAAGATATAGCCTATATTGGATGCCTGTCTTATTGTGATCATCTATTCTTCAACATAGACCTTATCTCTTGTTTGGGGTTCTATTTGTACACAAACAAATCACTATACAACGAGATTTGTCTTTTCTGCTGAGAAAAACATGTAGATGCCACCAAGGACTGATGTTTATTTGTTGTGTGTCTGTGTTCTGTTTTAGCAAATCCAGCCTCAGGCTTACGCAAAGATCTTCCAGAGCTCTCTTGAGCCAGACATGCTCAATCAGATTCTGAGGACGTTACAAAGCTTTTACATCAAGTAAGTACTGTCAAAATACCATGCTATTACGACTGTTATGGCTCATACAAGAAATGTGACTTTATCACATTGTCCTTATCAAATGAAGGAATGAAGAGCCACCTATCATACTGGAGATCCTCAGGAATCTGGCCGGTGTGAGGCGGTTCGACATGGCTGTCATGTTCATGTCCAACCCTGAGAAGAAAGGTACCGATTTGGTTGTTGATCTGGCACAATTTGTGATACATTATTTAACCCCAATGCAAAATGATTAGCAGATATTGATAACTGCGAACTTTAAAAACATTTTTTTATAGTTCTACAAGAATTGTTTGACTTTCTTCGTCAAGCTGGACTTGAGGACGCTTCTGTAGGAGCCCTGCAAAAGAAGTATGGAGTGTGACGTGAGTGCAGAACCCTAAAAATGGACATCACCACGGAGAGAAAAATAGCTTTTTACTTAAGCAAGCAGTCGATTGAAGTAGTTTTTCAATGCTCTAGTGCATGTTGCTAATCCAAACATTGCTGTATGTGTGCAACACTGCATCACTTAACTTTGGCTGCCATATTGGAAGGTCTATAACATTTGATGTAATGCTATACTGTTTTTTTTCTATAGCTCAAAACATAAGTTTCATTCTCGTATGAGAACAGTAGTTACTATGCATGGCCAAAACAAGAATGTTCTATCTGACTGCGGCCCAACAGAACCATAGGGTTAATAGTTCAAATATGCATCTGGCGCTCTCAGAAAGCCAATACATTTTTTTGTTATTTTCAATTCTTCTGTCCAGGACTGTACATCTCATGTTCAAGATGTTAATTGCAGTGAATGAGTGTGAATACCTAATAAATTGACAATCTTTATTGGTGATCACTGAAAGTGCAGATACGGAGACGATACTTTTCAGCAAATAGAATTTTCACACGTTAACTGTAAAATATAGGTTTTGGTGTCCTACACATGGACTAAGGTTGGCACGAAAGTATAGACAATATGTGGAAAATAAACCAATTACAGGAAGTCTGTCCTACGAACTTCATTAACAAAGCACACATTTTCCAGACAGCAGTACAAGATAATAAAGACACTGTTAGATTGCATTCTTGTCCCACCGCCATTGAATGGAATTCTTCTCTTGACTTTTCTCAACATCCACACCAGTGAGAATCTTTGGGAATAAGGGGAGAAATGTTAATAGCTGGCTGAACTTTGTGGCATGTCAACTACACATGATGTAGGGCTGGCACAATAATTGTTTTAGCGTGTAACTGACAATATTGGAGAATAACCTGTGAACTAAAAAAAATTGTATCATAATTGTCTTAATACCTATATTTTAGCATGGGGGGAATTCAACATTTTTCTCAAGTAATAGTTTACCCAATGGCAGTTTTTCATTTTTACATGAAGTGGGTGAATTTGGTAATCATTTTACAGGCGGAACGGCACGGTCGGGAGAAGCTTCATATCCAAAAGTTCCAAGCAGTCAACTATTACTTAATGAGATGCGGGTTTCACCAAAGTTGTGTTGTATTCATTAGGTTTGTTGTAGCTAATTTGCAAACATGCATTATGATAAATTACAAGCTCAAAACATTTTTCTACTAAAATGACAATTATGGCAGTAACTGGCTGGTTGGATGACAATTGTTACCCAAGATGCTGTCGCCAGTTGATTAGAGTAGTAGAAAGTGTTGTAAGACCAATTAAATTGATGGATCATAGTAGTTTGACCATACCTGTGACACTGAGTGTCTCATTGACTGTGCCTGTCTTCCCGGTGATAGTGTTGTGTGCCTCGCAGCTGAAAGACTCAGTGGCCACGTGACGGTTGACGGTTATATCAACCACACTGCCGTGCATGGTCCGACCATACACACTCCAGGTGTAGCTGCAAGAGGGAGAGCACTGGGCAATACACTTGAAGCTGGCCTTGACCCCTACCTCTAGGGCACCTGGTCCTGAGATGGTCACGTTAGATGGTCCATCTGAAAGAAAGGTCAACATTAGATCTAAACTCAGCAGAAAAAGAAACGTCCTCTCACTGTCAACTGCATTTATTTTCAGCAAACTTAACGTGTAGATATTTGTATGAACATAAGAATCAACAACTAAGACAAACTGAACATAAACTGACTAACAGAAATGGAATAATGTGTCCCTGAACAAAGGGGGGGTCAAAATCAAAACTAACAGTCGGTATCTGGTGTGGCCACCAGCTGCATTAAGTACTGCAGTGCATCTCCTCCTCGTGGACTGCACCAGATTTGCCAGTTCTTGCTGTGAGATGTTACCCCACTCTTCCACCAAGGCACCTGCAAGTACAGGCCTCGATGTAACGCTTATCCCTTCGGCGATAAACGCGAATCCAACCATCACCCCTGGTGAGACAAAACCGCAACTTGTCAGTGAAGAGCACTTTTTGCCAGTTCTGTCTGGTCCAGCGATGGTGGGTTTGTGCCCATAGGCAACGTTGTTGCCGGTGATGTCTGGTGAGGACCTGCCTTACAGGACCTGCCTTGTGCCCATAGGCGGAGAGTCTGAGCACCGATGGAGGGATTGTGCGTTCATGGTATAACTCGGGCAGTTGTTGCTATCCTGTACCTGTCCCGCAGATGTGAGGTTCGGATGTACCGATCCTGTGCAGGTGTTGTTACATGTGGTCTGCCACTGCGAGGACGATCAGCTGTCCGTCCTATCTCCCCGTAGCGCTGTCTTAGGCGTCTCACAGTACGGACATTGTAATTTATTCCACTGGCCACATCTGCAGTCCTCATGCCTCCTTGCAGCATGCCTAAGGCACGTTCACACAGATGAGCAGGGACCCTGGGCATCTTTCTTTTGGTGTTTTTCAGTGTCCTACGTTTTTTAGTGTCTTTAGTGTCTTAAGTTTTCATAACTGTGACCTTAATTGCCTACCGTCTGTAAGCTGTTAGTGTCTTAACGACCATTCCACAGGTGCATGTTCATTAACTGTTTATGGTTCATTGAACAAGCATGGGAAACAGTGTTTAAACCCTTTACAATGAAAATCTGTGAAGTTATTTGGATTTTTATGAATTATCTTTGAAAGACGGTCCAGAAAAAGGGACGTTTCTTTTTTTTGCTGAGTTTAGAATGGCTCGTTTGTTCTACACTACCTCTTTTCATTCTTCATACAACAGTGACAAGTTTCAAGGTCTGCACAGAAATATTTTTTGACAAATACAATCTAACTGCTGCTCACCAATTAACACAACTGAGGTATTGGCAGTGCTCTTGTCATTGGTCACTGAATTGTAAGCCACACAGCTGAGGGGTCCTCCATCCATGGTGGTCTCAGGTGTGAGGGAGAAGGAGGCGTTCATCTCTGCCAGCCTCCCCTTGTATATCCAGGTGTAGGTACAGGTGGGGTAGCACAGGGCCGAACATTGAAGGGCTGTCTTTGATCCAGGCAGGAGATACAGGACTTTACCTACTGGGCCTTTGCCAGATTGGATGATAACAGCTTGAAGTGGTCCATCTGGAAAATGTCATGAAATATCTTTATGATTAGCTTGTAAACACACATATATATATATATGTGTGTGTGTATGTATGTATATATATATATATATAAAGATATTTGTGTATATATATATATATATACACACACACACACACACACACACACACACACACACACACACACACACACACACACACACACACACACACACACACACACACATAGGAGTGGCAGGTAGCCTTGGGGTTAAAAATGCTTGTGCCCTTGAGCAAAGCACTTAACCCCTAATTGCTCCTGTAAATAGTTACTGGATCTCTTTTATGATCTTTCTTGAAATACTGGTGTATGGTGAGCAAAAATGGCTGTATAAATATAATTTATCTCTCTATACTCATACTCACAATTTACATTCAGTTGGTACCCAACCCCTTTGATGGGTGCTCCCCCCTGAGAAACGATGCACTGGTACAGCCCACTATCAGACTGGAGCAGAGGACTAAAAGACATAGTGATGTTGTTGGGGGAGAGACTGACCCTGCCGGACACAGTTATAGGGAGGCCATTTTTTAACCACAAAATGGAGGCTGGATTCTGAGAGCCCACACACTGCAGTGAGAAGGGCTGGTGTGCCAAGGGCTTGTCCTGGGACACCGGCTGTACGGAGATAGGATCTGGAAGACAGGGGAGTGGAAAAGAGGTGAAGAGGACAGAAGTTAAACAGAGAGATACCAAGTTAAATACTTTTGAGTTGGCTTTTACAAAATGGTGGGTTTCACCTTCAAATATCTGATTCTAAATATTGACTTGTGACAATTCTTTTGTCACAAAAACTCTGACTTGCCAGTGACACTCAGGATCTTGGTGCTAACAGCAGAGGCCCCTGAGGCAACATTCTTGGCCTCACACGTCAGTGCCTCATTGTGCCTGTACTCATCAACAGTAACCACCAGTTTACTGCCAGCCATGGGCTTATCGCCCTTATGGAAGATGGGCAACTGGAGCTCGTCCCCATTGAAGATCTTTCCATTGAATGTCCAGGTAAAGTTACAGGAGGGGGTGCAGTCAACAAAGCACACAAAGTTGTAAGTGTCTCCTACTGTCACTGAGCTGGCACCCGTGATCAAAATGGCCCCCGGTCCGCCTGGGAAGAGGTAGAAGTAAACACTTGATTGTGTGTTTAATTGTAAACTCTTAGAACTTTCTAAAAATACAATTTACACAGAATATATGACTAACATAATGAAGTAATAATTATCCAATGTGACTTCAATGGACCACTCCAAAGTTGAAAAGAATGACAATTCCACTCACTGGCCACATAAGGTGTAACATAGGTTGAGATGTAGAGGAGTGAGACAGTGTCCTGAGCCTCGCATATCAATTCATCTGCAATCTCCCAGGAGTCAGGTGTGACGGAGATGATTTGGCCATATTTGGTGGTCACTGTGCTTTGTGCTTCAGAACTAATTGTCCAGGTGTAGGAGCAGGACGGGTAGCAATCAGCAGAGCAGGAAAAGTTGGACGTCACTCCACTGGACAGTGTATCAGGACCTGTGATCTTTATATTGGACGGTCCAGCTAGAAAATAAATAATTGTCGTGGGTTGAATTAGGTTGAATAGTGTAGAACAGAGCTCCACAAACTTTGCAAGTGCAGTACAGAGACACAAAAGCATAACATCTGTTGGCATAGTATGATTTCTATATATTTGTTTAGATTGATAAAAACGGATTATAAGTAGCCTACCCGTCACGTTGACTGTTTTGCTGACCGTCACTGACTTCCCAGTGGTGGGGTTTATAGCCATACAGATCAGGACCTGTGGAGGAACCTGCTCCTTCAGCTGGAGGTTGAGCTCTGGGCCCTGGGTGGTGAGCCCTCCTCTGGCCCAGGTGAAGGTGCAGGCTGGGAAGCAATTGGCTGAGCACTGGAAGCCATAGGGAACCTCCACCGTCACTGTGTTCACCCCACTGATCTTCACATAGGATGGCCCATCTGACAGAATGGAAAACAAGCCCCTGAGTCATACACATATTGTGAAAAACATTAGGACGAAGTGGATTTTAATATTTTATTGTTCACCGTAATGTTATAATGTTAGCGTAAGGATAAACAATGGGTGATGAATGCATATAGATTTTTGGCATACATTTATTTTGTACACTTAGAAATGATGCCAGAAACCTAATGTATCTTACATGGTGTGGTTTCTTCCGATGTCCTGCCCTGCTCTCTCTCACTGGCAAGTGTTCCTACAGAAACACAGAAAGAAAAATAATCCCATGCCATCACAATGGTTCACTTTACATGAACTATCTTATAAAGCATTAACAACACATTTAAATTGCCTAGGCCCTAGATACACATTGCATGCAGCCACTTCTCTGTTTAAAACATTTGGATTTTCATTACAAAACTATTTCTTATTGGCTACTTTGACAATTCAGAAAAATTCAGAATTTGTTTTACGATACAAATTGCATGACCAAATGTAATTCCTGACTTGAAGAAGATTTGACCTCAACCCTAACAGATTCAGTTGAATGTGGTATCTTACCTGCCAGGCAGGTGAGCAGCAGAGGCAGACTAAATGTGCAGAGGAGAACCATGGTTCTGCTGCCGAGATCCGGGTGACTAAGTGAAATGTCCACACAACAGCTGTTCTACCCTTATACCTCAGAAAAAACTGGCTGACAATCTTATCAGGAACCAATTCAAAAACAAGACATTATCCAACAGTGCCAGCAAAGGGCCGCTAGTGTTTGGACCTTTATGTTGGTTATCAGCTTCAAGGCATTGTGTTCTGGTTAGGGCGTGCGTGCTAGTTTCTTGTGTTCATAGGCGTTGATCTACTGCGACTGAGCCTTTTGATACTGCCAAGTGACATGTCCCTGAGCTAGGGAGCAGTCACTTTGTTTGCTTCTCGTCCATTCAGACAGGTGAAGGTTACAGACAAAAGAAAGTGTGCAAACATCTTTTAATCTGTTTATCCTATTATGTAGAATAGCTCTTATGTAGATACAGAGGTTGTTGGTATAATAATTATATTAGTAAAGGATACTTATTGTTTTTCCATTTAAAATGCATTAATTCACTTAACCAATGTAACTATAATTCAAGATGATAAAAGGGTTATGCATGGAAAAACTTGAAAAGATAGAGAGGGTGTGTGTGTAGGTGATACCATTGTCTCTCTGGAACATTGATTGTTCTTATGTACCATAAAAGGAGCTCCTGATATATAATCAGTGATAATCAACAATGGACTAATCACACTCCATGATCAAGTGTGTTTTAATATTTACTCGTGTTGATTACATTCAAGAGCAAAATGTAGATGTAGATGCAGGGTGGGCCCCTCATCTGTTGAGAAGTTAATGCTACTCATCAGTCAGACGACATGTGAACATAGCACTTCAACTAACAATACGGAACTATTTCACATTTCAAATATTTAATTCACTATGATGGTAATTGATTTAAGGTACTTATTTCAGAACTTATTTGAGAGAAAATACTAAGAATTTCAAAAACAGTTTGTCATGTAGTTTATTGCAGTAATGCAGTTTGTAGACAAATATTGGGAGTGTAAATTATTTGGGCAAACAAGATCTATATATAAAAATAATAAATCCAAAGGCACAGACTTTGAAGTAATGTATTTTAAAGGGCGTGTTGAGCTGAACCTGCCCTGCCTTGAGCCTGTCCACCTCAACACGGCATTTAAAATACATTACTTAAAAGTCTGTGCCTTCCATGAAGATGGCATGCTTGCAGGTTTCAACTCCATCTCAAGTCTGGAAAAAGTTACACATTGCAAAAAGACATGTAACTAAATTAATGTAAATGTGTCTTTATTAAATATTTAATCCAAATAGGCTATACACGTGATGATGCTTGCACAAACACACATAGTGCTTTGATAGTGAAAGATTTAGCCAAGCCTTTCCACTTCACTTATCATCAGCAAATATGGTTAAACATCCTGATATGAGAGGCACTGTTTGTTCTTTGTTCTTTACCAATAAACCACATGTTCCATCACTGGCTGTAATAATGACGACATGTTTTCAAATTATTCAGATATGCGTGTGGAGAACAGATCACTTCCTTGTATAAAACCACCTTCTCCTGGATGACGGTGATATTACGGTGTAGAGTGAGAGTGTGAAGGTGAACAGAAGCAGGTCTATAGTCTGTTCAGCCTGTGTGGCCACGGATTTTTCATCATCTGTAACACACAAAAAAATACATTACAAAAGGAACACCAAAAAGCCAACTGACATTTACTCCTGAGGGGCTGACCTGCTACACCCTCTACGACCACTGTGATTATTATTTGAACTTGCTGGTGATCTATGAATGAACATCTTGAAGAACAATCTAGCCGTAATGGGCATGTACTCTTATAATTTCCACCCGGCAAAACCAGAAGAGTACTGGCCGCCCTTTAGAGACTGGTTCCTCCCTAGGTTTCTTCCTAGGTTCCTGCCTTTCTAGGGAGGTTTTCCTAGCCACCGTGCGTCTACATCTGCATTGCTTGATGTTTGGGGTTTAAGGCTGGGTTTCTGTATAAGCACTTTGTGACATCTGCTGATGTAATAAGGGCTTTATAAATCAATTTCATTTGACTTTGATTCGTCTGGTGTAGTTTTTTTATGACTGTAGTTATTAAAATGCATAAGCATGACATTTCTGCTGTACCTCCCACTCGTAAGGTCTTGATGACCACCTCAAAATTAGTTGAGACCGTATTCTGAGCGTGCCGCATAATCTTCTCTGGCTTCACATGGTGCTCGACCATCATCTCCATCTCACTGCCATAGACAGTGTGACCATCAACGGTCCACCAGTAGTCACAAACTGGAATGCATTTGGCAGAACAGCGAAACTTGGACTTGAAGCCGACTGCAACATATTCTGGGCCTATGATGTGGACCTCTGATGGACCAGCTGATAAGATACAACAAGTAAAGGAAGAAGCTGGTTCAAGGATGACTTCAACCAAAACCCCAACATCACTCTTTAATCATAAAATGTAGAATGTATACTGGATAAGGGAAGTGTGTATATTGATAGATCAAGCTATTGATGTGGACAGGGTCGGGATAATGCAGGGGCTTACAGGGGCCGAAGCCCCTGGACCCAAGCCTGTAAGGGGTTTGAGAGGACTCCCCCAAAAAAACAACCAGGGGACCTATAAAAACACAAAGCCCCGGAGCTTATGATTTCTTAATCCGGCCCTGGTTATGGATATGATCAATTGCATTACACTAATGACAATAGAGAATCTACAATTGTTTGAGGAAGCTCTAAAACTCCCAACAACCTACATGTCACAGGTATTGTCCTTGTTGCCATGGCATAGAGCCCAGACACACTGTTGATGGCCTTGCAGTTCAGGGTAACAGAGGTGGCCAACTCTTCTGGAGTTACGGTAATCTCGTTCCCCTGTCCCCCGAGCCATCGGCCCTTTATGCCCCAGGTGTAGTTGCAGGAGGGGCGGCAGTCGGCGTAACACTGGAAGCTTTGTGGGGCACCTGGGGTCATCAAGTCAGGGCCTGTGATCGATACGTTGGTTGTTCCAGCTAAATGGAGGAACACATACACATTTAGATAATAGTCTAGATCCTACAACCAATGTGAAAAACATGAGCAAAATAATTGAATCTAGCACTAATCCAGTAATCCAGACATCATGTCCGTAAATTATAAGGCATTGAATTATCACTCCATTCCAAATACCACAAAGACCATGCACCACTAATTTCAGGTTAAGTGTTAAGTGTCATAAAAACAAACCAACAAACCACCCACCCATCTAAAACCTGCATTATCTTTGATACTGTAGAGGACCTCCCAGAGTCATCATTCCTTGCAGTGCATGTGAGGTTTAGGGACTCTTCCCATTGGCGAGCTGTGAAGAACAGCTCGTTGCCTTGTCCATTCTGCCCGTCGATACTCATTCTGTAGCTACAGGAGGGAGAGCACTGGGCGGCACAGTCAAAACTGTATGGCACGCCCACAGTCACAAGTCAGGTCCCACAATGGTTAGTTCCAAGGGAACATCTGAAAATTACAGTGCACAATCAGGTAATGTAGGCCTACCGTATTTTAGGGAAACACAGGGTGTAAATTTACTTGTAATAGGGATAAATTACTACAACGATAATAAAATAAAAAGTCATGGCATTTCAAATTGACCCCTCATTTCTGTACAGTAGTTAGCTGCTAGCTGCTAGCACTACTGCCCTACCACAGGTACAGTCCAGAGGACCCAACACTCCAAATAATGATGTTGCCATACTATAATACGTTGACTAGTATGTGTCTGTGATTTACTTACCAGTACTGTCCTTCCCTCCATCAGTGGTCACAGCTGATCCTGGAAGTTCATAAAAACAGCCTCACAGTCTATCATCAAGACATTATAATGTATATGTAACACTAAAACTATCATTATGCTTAGACCCAAATATGTTAGCCCATTGTCCGAACAAAAGCTTAACCTCAGCAGACACTGAACACATACATGGTTACAGAGCTTAAGTTAACAGGCAATGTCCAGAACATGCAGACCTACTGACTGATGTCAAAGCGAGTTTGGCATCCTCAATAATACATGATCTCAAAACAATGTTGTTGTTTTTTCATACCATATTACCTGCTAGGTACACTAGCAGCAGAAGCAGATTGAGCAGGGTGTGTGTATCCTTCATTGTCTCGCAGCGATGGAGTGAATTGAATGGACACCAGGAAATGTGGGACTCTTACATAGTCAAGTAGTAGAGTGAGAAGGTACACATCTTATCAGAGAGAACAGACTGAGTGCAAACCTGCCCTGCCTTGAGCCTGTCCACCTCAACACGCCATTTAAAATACATTACTTCTGGAGTGACCATTAAATAGGGCGAAACACAACTGGCAGCTTTTACTGTGAACTAACATATAGAGGGCAATGTACTGAGGTATAAAATAGGTGGTCTCCAACTCTCCATCCCTGGTCCTTGGGAGCTGAAGTCAATTTATTCCCTATTTGTAATAGACAACCAATTGGAGGGAAAGATTAGAAACCATATGTGTAATACATGAGTGTACGACGAATATAGGCGTGTCGAGAACTTGGTTTCAGGGCGTGGCTTGTACCAGAATCTGTTAGTGAAAGTCAAATACAGTGCAATGATGTCATACTTTTGGTTCTTTTAATGTAATTACATTTAACCTCACACAGTTGTGTATGAAATACAGTTTGATTTGTTTGTGTCAACAGTGTCAGAAACTCTGGTTTGAACCTAATTTCGCATTAACATTTCACACAACCATTTCTTGCAGTTGTATTCCATCATCCATGTAATGCTTTTCACATTGTAGAGCCCATCACAAATTATACTAGTTGTCCAGTTGGAAGTGGACTCTGGATACAATAACCCTGAATCCTTGGAGCTCCACAGTATTCAAAAAAAGGTAAATGTCATTGTGTCTTCATGCATCTACACTCTATATCTACATATTTAATCACTAGACTCCTTTATTTTGTGTGTTTATAACCGTCATATATTTTTACAAAAATTACATTTTAATCCCAGTGCAAAGGTTTTTGGGGTATCTGTACTTTACTTTACTATTTATATTTTGGACAACTTTTACTTTTTGTCCACTACATTTCGAAGTAAAATTATGGACTTTTTACTCCATACATTTTCTCTGACACCCCAAAGTACTCGTTACATTTTGAATGCTAAGCTGGACAGGGAACTGGTCCAATTCATGCACTTATCAAGAGAAAATCCCTGGTCCTCCCTAAAACAAGAAAATCCACGGTCCTCCCTAAATCAAGAAAATCCCTGGTCATCCCTAAAACAAGAAAATCCCTGGTCATCCCTAAAATAAGAAAATCCCTGGTCATCCCTAAAATAAGAAAATTATGCAGCCTGGTTTGCTTAATATAAGGAATTTGAAATTATTTATACTTTTACTTTTGATACTAAAATATATTTTAGCAAATACATTTACTTTCGATGCTTAAGCATATTAAAACCAGATGTATAAGTAGTATTTTCCCGGGATACTTTCACATTTTTATTTATTTATTTTTTTTTTTTAAGTAACTTTACTTTTACTCAAGTATGAAAATTGAGTTATTTTTCCACCACTGTCCGTGAGGCAAATTTGTTCAGCGTAAGGAAAGACACCTACATACAAAGTTTCAAGTCGCTAAGTCAAATGGGGTGGTGGATATGAGGGTTGAAGTGGGACCACTTTTATCAGCACCACCTATAGGCCAACATAGCTCCTGTGTGTCAAATTAGAAAAAAGTTACCAATCTATGCTTGAGATATTTGAAGATGTAAAAGAAAAAGACAATTTAAAAATAACAATAGGTAGCTTCACCGTGAACCCCTAATAAGGAAACTATTAAGAATTGGTCGTGTGACATCACTCTGAGCTCTTACCAAAATACAGGACTTGATAGTTTCTCTCACCTTGGATTTGAACCAGTAGTAACCACTTACTTCAATTACATTTAACTCAGAATTAAAAGACTAATCCAACATTGCCGCATCCCAATAACATTGTTGCTGAGCAGGTCTTGCTAGCTAGCTACAGTGTCTCGGGGAATCATCTAACCCAAGGTCTTCAACCTTTTCATGCCCGGGGACCAGGCAAACCGGCGACCAAGGGAACCCCATCATCTGTTAGCAAAAATATGTTTTCTTGTAAACCACCTCAACTAGCTAGCAAAATGCTAATTTGCGACACTAGCTCATTAGCTAGACTGCTTCTTGACTCGGGAGCTCATGGGGGCTTCAGAAGCCAGCGGGTTAGATCAGGGGTATTCAACCTGGGTTTCTGCATCGGTGTCTGCGAAAATAGAAAAATATGTTATTATTTCAATGTTTTTATGAATATCGATAATATAAACAAATTAGGATTTACATACCTACAGTAGAAAAGAGGAGAATATCTTATTTCTAATGATTTTTATTTTACTTTATTTCTGAACAAATTACACTAATTGGAGAAAATTAAACTCACTGGAGTATCTGACAGCTTTAATATTACAGAGAGGTTGTGGCTTCCATCAATGTAATTGTCTGCATCCTTTCCAATCCCCCATAAATATATTTTTTGTAAATATACAGTGTACAGTATATATCATATATATAAAATATATTTTATTTTATTATTTTCCCCTAACCCTACCACCCCTCTCCTAATTGGAGTAAACGAATGGACAACAACACTTAGGCTACTACTTCCAGCGTATACATTTTACGGACACAGTATATTTTACAATAGTTATCTTTTGTTTGTTTTTAGTCCCATCCTTCAGCTCCACTCCACCCATCTATTTCTGAACAGTTTTGATTTCTATTTGGCATATATTTTTCAACTGTGCTGTGATGTTTCACAAAATAATCTTTCTATTCTCATAGTTTATACAGACTGTAAATTAAAGATAAACATTTTTGCTGAGATTATTATTATATTATTGATCGATTGACTATGACTTTTTAAATCACCCAGCAGTGCTATTTGCAGAGTTAGCTACCGGTAAATGTTGCAATTCTTCAGCCATTCCTGAACCTGCAACCAAAACAAGCTACAGTACTGTACATATGGACAGTAACAAAACAAATGATCTAATAATTGTGTCTCTTTGCAGCAAAATCTGCAGAGCTGGGATGATTGTATCCCCCATCTATATAACATTCTATTGAATTTGTTTACATGACCCATCAACTTACCCATGTGTGTCAGGGTAAGCCTCATATTTTACTAAATCATTTTTTGTTCTGGAATTTGTCTTTCAGCAGAAAGACCAGAGTGAACACTTTGTGTGAGATTGCTGGCGCGATGAAGGACAGCACTGTGACAGTGGTAGACAAATGATTTATATATACAGTAAATTCCATTCATTCCTATGGAGAATTGCTCCTACTGGGGAGTGCAAATATGGCCGACCGATGGCTTCATAGCCTCTCAATGGTCAATACATAGCATCACAATCCAGGGTTTATAGAAATCATTGGGGTCAACATCCCACAGCTGGTTGGACCGGAGGATGGTACAGTGCAGTACAGTGCTGGTGGAAAGCAGTGGTGGAAAGTACTTAAGTAAAAATACTTTAAAGTACTACTTCAGTAGTTTCAGTAGGTATCTGTACTTTACTTTACTTTACTATTCATATTTTTGACTACTTTTACTTTTACTTCACTACATTCCTAATGAAAATTATGTTCTTTTAACTCCATACATTTTCCCTGACACCCAAAAGTCCTCGTTACATTTTCAATGCTTAGCAAGACAGAAAATGGTCAAATTCGCACACTTATCAAGAGAACATCCCTGGTCATCCCTACTGCCTCTCATCTGGCGGACTCACTAAACACAAATGCTTTATTTTTCAATTATGTCTGAGTGTTGGAGTGTGACCCTGGCTATCCAATAAAAAAAACATGAAAATTGTGCCGTCTGGTTTGCTTAATATAAGGAATTTTTTGTTAATTGTACTTTTACTTTTGATTTTTTATCAACTGCATTTACTTTTGATACTTAAGTATATTTAAAACCAAATACTTTTAGACTTTTTGTCAAGTAGTATTTTACTGGGTGACTTTCACTTTTACTTCAGTCATTTTCTATTAAGGTATCTTTACTTTTACTCAAGTATGAGAATGTAGTACTTTTTCCACCACTGGTGGAAAGTTAGGAATGGTAACAACAACTGACTCCATACTTCAGGCCGATGCCACAGACCAAGCAGGACCAGTCATTTTCATTGTCATTGCATTGTAAGAGCTTATTCATATCAGATGAACTTCACTTTTTCAACGTTGTGTTGTGTTACAAAGTGGGATTAATATTGATTTAACTGTATTTTTTTGTCAACGATCTACACAAAATCCTCTACAATGTCAAAGTCGGAAAAAATTTCTAAAATGTGCAAATAAAATATGAAAATAAAACACTTATATTGTCACGGCCGTTGAATGAAGTGGACCAAGGTGCAGCGTGGTGAGTGTACATATTCCTTTTTTATTGGAAATACAGACAAAAACGATAAACAATACAAAACAAACCGTGAAGCTTAAGGCTATGTGCCACAAACAAAGTCAACTTCCCACAAAGACCGGTGGGCAAAAGGGCTACCTGTCACGTTCCTGACCTATTTCTGTTAGTTTGTTATATGTGTTAGTTGGTCAGGACGTGAGTTTGGGTGGGCATTCTATGTTTTCTGTTTCTATGTTGGTTTATGGGTTGCCTGGTATGGCTCTTAATTAGAGGCAGGTGTTTGGCGTTCCTCTAATTAAGAGTCATATTTAGGTAGGTGTTTTCACAGTGTTCGTTGTGGGTGATTGTCTCCTGTGTTTGTGTATGTCGTTACGCCACACGGGACTGGTTTCGGTTTGTTTGTTCAGTGTCATTTATGTGTAGGCTTTTTTCCCTGTTCGTGCGTTCTCGTGTGTTATGTGAGTCCGTCGTTCAGATCTGTCTACACCGTTTATTTGTTTTGTTAGTTTATTAGTCAAGTTCGTGTTTTCGTGTTTTTTTTCTTTAATAAATCATGTCTACAAACTCAGCTGTATTTTGGTTCGATCCCTGCTCCTCCTCTTCTGATGAAGAGGAGGAGGAAAGCAGTTACACTACCGAAGTATGGTTCTCAATTAGAGACAATAATAGACAGCTGTCCCTGATTGAGAACCCTACCCGGCCAAAACATAGAAATACAAATAATAGAACATAGAATACCCACCCCAAATCACACCCTGACAAACCAAATAGAGACAAAAAAGGATCTCTAAGGTCAGGGCGTGACATATATCTTGATTAGATAAGTATCCAAAACAATAGAATCACCTTTGGCAGCGATTACAGCTGTGAGTCTTTCTGGGTAAATCTCTAAGAGCTTTCCACACCTGGACTGTGCAACAAAATTCTTCAAGCTCTGTCAAATTTGTTGTTGATCATTGCTAGACAACCATTTTTAGGTCTTGCCATAGATTTTCAAGCAGATTTAACTCAGGAATATTCAATGTCTTCTTGGTAAGCAACTCTTGTTTAGATTTGTTTTAGGTTATTGTCTTGCTGAAAGGTGAATTAATCTCCCAGTGTCTGGTGGAAAGCAGACTGAACCAGGTTTTCCTCTAGGATTTTGCCTGTGCTTAGCTCCATTCCATGATTTTATTTAGCTCCAAAAACTTCACAGTCCTTGACGATTACATGCATACCCATAACATGATGCAGCCACCACTATGTTTGAAAATATGGAGAGTGGTACTCAGTAATGTGCTGTATTGGATTTGACCTGACGTAGATCCGTTTCGGGTCGAAACATTGTCAATAAAGCGGTGAATTGGGAGCTTCAACAGTGTGTGGGCCGTCTTGGATTTGACCTGACGTAGATCCGTTTCGGGTCGAAACATTGTCAATAAAGCGGTGAATTGGGAGCTTCAACAGTGTGTGGGCCATCTTGTTCTTTACTTGTATTGGATTTGCCCCAACATAAGACTTTGTATTCAGGACAAAAAAGTGAATTGCAGATTTACTGTAGTGCCTTGTTGCAACCAGGATGCATGTTTTGGAATATTTTTTATATTGTACAGGCTTCCTTCTTTTCACTCTTTCAATTGGGTTAGTTTTGTTAATTACAATGGTGTTGATCCATCCTTAGTTTTCTCTTATCACAGCCATTCAACTATGTAACTGATTTAACGTCACCATTGGCCTCATGGTGGAATCCCTGAGTGGTTTCCCTCCTCTCCATCAACTGAGTTAGGAAAGTCACTTGTATCTTTGCAGTGACTGGGTGTATTGATACACCATCCAAAGTGTCATTAATAACTTCACCATGCTCAAAGGGATATTCAATGCTTTTTTATTCATTTATACCCATCTACCAATAGGTGCCCTTCTGTGCAAGGCGTTGGAAAATCTTTGTGGTCTTTGTGGTTGAATCTGTGTTTGAAATGCTCTCCTGAGGGACCTTACAGATAATTGTATTTGTGAGGTAGTCATTCAAAAAGTGATGTTAAACACTATTGTGACTTGTTTAGCACATTTTTACTCCTGAACTTATTTAGGTTTGCCATAACAAAGGGTTTGAATACTTATTGATTCAAGACATCTAATCTTTTCATTTTTAAATAATCAGTTAAAAAAAAATACAAATAACCATAATTCCACATTGACATTATTGGGTAGTGTGTAGGCCAGTGACAAAACAATGTACATTTATAACATTTAAAAATCTGACTAACACAACAAAATGTGGGAAAAGTCAAGGAGTGTGAATACTCTCTGAAGGCACTGTAGCTGGTGTGCAAGGTTATAATGTCTTGTCTATTTTCAGTCTATTTTCCTGTTTTACAGCTTTAATTCTTTGGAGCCTGGTGTCATTGTCAGCAAGGAGTGTTCGTACTCAATCGGGACCCAGTTTCAGCTGCTGTCCAATGCTGACACTTCCTCCCAGAGATGGTCTGCTTGTACAAACACAACCTGGACACAACTTGACAAGCATATTGTTTTCAGAGGATCTTTTTTTTTTCATTGTCTCTCACACACACAAAAACATTCCAAAAGGAACACAAAAAAACATGATATTAGGTCAAATAATGTTTATGACAGCATCATAAAAGACCATATACATCAGTTAAAGATTTAGGCTCCTAAAATTAAGGTAGTTGCTAAAATGAATAATCAGGAGATTTCTGTTGTACCTTCCACTCGTACGGTCTTTGTGACCACCTCAAAATGAGTTGAGATCGTATTCTGAGCGTGGCACATAATCTTCTCTGGCTTCACATGGTGCTCGACCGTCATCTCCATCTCACTGCCATGGACAGTGTGACCATCAATGGTCCAGTGGTAGTCACAGGCGGGAGTGCATTTGGCAATGCACTGAAACATGGACTTGAAGCCGACTGCAACAGATTCTGGGCCTATGATGTGGACCTCTGATGGACCAGCTGGTAGGAGACAAAAATTAAAGGAAGAAACGGGTTCAAATATCACTTCCACCAAAACCCCAACATCACTCTTGAATCATCAAATATACACTATATACTATGTAAGGGAATGTGTGTATATTGATAGATGAAGCTATTGATGTGGAGATGGACAATTGCATTACAATTAAATCTCCCAACAACCTACATGTCACAGGTATTTTCCTGGTTGCCATGGCATAGAGCCCAGACACACTGTTGATGGCCTTGCAGTTCAGGGTAACAGAGGTGGCCAACTCTTCGGGAGTTACGATAATCTCGCTCCCCTGTCCCCCGAGCCATCGGCCCTTTATCTTCCAGGTGTAGTTGCAGGAGGGACGGCAGTCGGCGTTACACTGGAAGCTTTGAGGGGCCCCTGGGGTCATCAGGGCAGGGCCTGTGATCGATACGTTGGTTGGTCCAGCTAAAAGGAGGAACACATACACATTTAGATAATAGTCTAGATCCTACAATCAATGTGAATAACGTGAGCAAAATAATTTAATCTAGCACTAATCATGTAATCCAGACATCTTGTCAGTAAATTACAACACATTGAATTATCAATCCATTCCTAATATCAGGTGAAGTGGCATAAAAACCAACAAACCACCCCCGCACCTAAAACCTGCAGTATCTTTGATACTGTAGAGGACCTCCCAGAGTCATCATTCCTTGCAGTGCATGTAAGGTTTAGGGACTCCTCCCATTGGCGAGCTGTGAACAACAGCTTGTTGCCCTGCCAAATCTG
Organism: Salvelinus fontinalis; assembly: GCF_029448725.1. Classification (NCBI taxonomy): domain Eukaryota; kingdom Metazoa; phylum Chordata; class Actinopteri; order Salmoniformes; family Salmonidae; genus Salvelinus; species Salvelinus fontinalis. Next base: position 10,317,985 of record NC_074675.1, on the reverse strand, counting down.
CCCGTAGATACTCATTCTGTAGCTGCAGGAGGGAGAGCACTGGGCGGCACAGTCAAAGCTGCGTGGCACGCCCACTTTAACAAAGTCAGGTCCCACAATGGTTAGTTCCAAGGGACCATCTGAAAATTACAGTGCACAATCAGGCAATGTAGGCCTACCGGTTTTAGAATGAAGGATTTATTTGATACAGGGTGTAAATGTATTCTTGTAACAGTTATAAATTACTTCAACGATAATCCAACAAAAGGCCTTCACTTCTGTAGTTAGCTGATAGGTTATAGTACTACCCTACTATCACAGTCATTATTCAAAGTACCCAACATTCCCATCAATGCAGCAATGTGTTCCATCCTGTAATAATTTGGCTTGGCTATTATGTGATGTGGTTTACTTACTGGTACTGCCACTCCCTCCATCAGTGGTCCAAGTTGATCCTGGAAGTTCATAGGAACAGCCACAGTCTATCATCAACACATTATAATGTTTTTCACTATTTTCACCCAAACAAAAGCTGGACCTCTGTAGACATTGAAGGTATATATAGTTACAAAGCTTAACAGTAAGTGTCCAGACCTACTGACTGATATCAAACCGACTTTTGTATCCTCAAAAATAAATGTTCGCAAAATATTATCATAAAACAATGTTGTTATATATATTTTAAATCATATTACCTGCTAGGTACACTAGCAGCAGAAGCAGATTGAGCAGGGTGTGTGTATCCTTCATTGTCTCGCAGCGATGGAGTGAATTGAATGGACACCAGGAAATATGGGACTGTTACAGAGTCAAGTAGTAGAGTGAGAAGGTAAACAAACACATCTTATCAGACAGAACAGACTCGGAGCAAACCTGCCCTGCCCATTTAAACCTGCCCATTTAAAACACATTATTTCTGTAGTGACCATTAAATACACAACAGAACTGACAGCTTTTAGTGTGAACTAACATGTAGAGGGCAGTGTACTGAGGTATAAAATAAGTGGTCTCCAACTCTCCTTCCCTGGTCCTTGGGAGCTGAAGTCAATTCATTCACTATTTGTAATAGACAGAACCAATTGGAGGAAAGATTAGAGACCATATGTGTAGTACGTATGACAAATATAGAAGTGTCGAGAACTTGGTTTCAGGGCATGGCTTTTACCAGAATCTCTTATCGAAAGTCAAATAGAGTGCAATGATGTCATACCTTTTGTTCTTTTAATGTAATTACATTTGACCTCAAAAAGTTGTGTATGAAAGAGACTTTTACTTTAGCTTTAGGAAGCAGACTGAACCACTATGATTTTCCTCTCGGATTTTGCCTGTGCTTGGGTCAATTTCTTTTCTAATTTATCCTGAAAAACTCCCCAGTCTGTAACGATTACAAGCATACCTATAACATGATGCAGCCACCAGTGGTACTCTGTAAATGTATTGGATTTGCCCCAACCATAACACTTTGTATTCAGGACCAAAAGTTAATTGCTTTGTCACATTTATTGCAGTTTTGGAATGTTTGTATTCTGGACAGGCTTCCTTCTTTTCACTCTGTCAATTAGGTTAGTTTTGTGGAGTGACTATAATGTTGTTGATCCATCCTTAGTTTTCTCCTATCACAACCACTAAACTCTATAACTGTTTTAAAGTCACCATTGGGCTCATGGTGAAATCCCTGAGCGGTTTCCTTCCTCTCCGGCAACTAGGTTAGGAAGAACGCCTGTATCTTTGTAGTGACTGGGTGTATTGATACACCATCCAAAATGTAATCAAGGGTATATTCAAGGGTATATTCAAATCTACTAAGGGATGTGAATACTTATGTAAATGAGATATTTCTGTTTTTCCTTTTTTATAGATTTTTTTTTTTTTTTAAACATAATTCCACTATGGGATATTGTGTGTTGTTTGGTGAGAAAAAAAAAAAATTAATACATTTTGAATTCAGTCTGTAACACAACAAAATGTGGAATAATGTGACCGTTGGTGTCACGGATTCCCCCGGTACTACTGCTCATTCCGTTCACCAGCTCCGGAGGTCTACGTCACTGGCCTTCTAGGTGTCACTGAACTGGATCATCACCACCAACCCCGGGCTGTCTTGTCTCATTACGCACACCTGGTTTCCATTCCCCCTGATTAGTATGTGCATATATGTGCCCTCTGTTACCCATTTTCCTTGTCGATCATTGTCCTATGTCCATTGGTCTTGTGAGTACCTCTGCTCTGTTTTATTCCGTTTTTGGTGCTACGTATATTTTTGTGCACTTGGTATTTTTTTAACCTTTATTTAACTAGGCAAGTCAGTTAAGAACAAATTCTTATTTACAATGATGGCCTACACCAGCCAAACCTAGACGACGCTGGGCCAATTGTGACCCACCCTATGGGACTCCCAATCACAGCCAGATGTGATGCAGCCTGAATTTCAAGCAGGGTCTGCTGTGACACCTCTTGCACTGAGATGCAGTGCCTTAGACCACTGCGCCACTCAGGTTTCATCCCGTGAATTATATTAGAGGTTTACACCTCTCTTTGTTTTGGGTCGAGAATTAAAAAACCCTATAACATATTCCTGCGCCTGTCTCCCATCCTTATGCAACGTGACACTTGGCACCGGTGGCTTTGTAGGTGAATGCCTCAACCCAGTAGTGTACTTCAGTTGACCCAGGGTGTAACATGGAAGTCAAAGGTACAAATCCAAAGGACAGCACAGCAGTAAAAACTCCATCTGAAAAGGGACAGAAAATAAATCCATATTAATGTTGGTTAATTTACTACTTTCTCCCTTCATTCAACATTTATTTTGGCAGTTAAGTACTGGAGAGTGGCTAAATCTGTCTTTACAGTAACATGAGGGCACTGATCTTGTTGGTAGTTGATCAGGATTCTCAGACATTTGTAACTGAGGATAATAGTGAAAATGAGTAAAGAAGGTAATGTTTCTTAGGCCTCATCTGACTTATTACAATGTAACTTGTTCCTCAGCCTTGCTCAAATTGAAATGTGTGTTCCTAAGAAATACACTAAATGCCTGAATGTGATTATTCTAAATACTGAAAAAGAAGAGGCCCACCTCCTGTCCTCGTGGTGGTTACTGTGGTAACTGAAACAAAACAATATCAGATGGTATAAGTCAGCAAACATCACTATAAAACAAAAGGTATGGCTGATACTGATTAAGCATCTCTTCAGCACAACAGTTACACTTGGGGCAAAATAATGTTTTCCATAACACATGAAACACATTTCCTACCAGTCACCCCTTTAACCTTATTAACTACATAGATTGGGAAGGACAGAAACGGTGCATCAAAATGCTTGAAGACATGGCTAAAGGTCAATCAGATTTGTGAACATGGTCCCTAGCTGTGTGTTGCCGCTTTCCATGTCTGTTGTCTGTAACTTGTGAGGTGTGGAAACACTTTGTTGCTTTTATGAATTTTGTCTTGCTGCTTTTTGTTCTATGTTGCGCTGCCTGTATGCTACGTCTTGCTTGTCCTATGTTGCTATGTCTGTATGCTATGTCTTGTTCTATGTTGCTATTGTCTATATTGTAATTGTTTTTAATAACCTGCCCAGGGACTACGGTTGAAAATTAGCCGGCTGGCTAAAACCGGCACTTTTACTGAAACGTTGATTAATGTGCACTGTCCCTGTAAAAATAAAATAAACTCAACTCAACTCAAGTCATTACCCCACCCTGCAACTCTATATCCTGCTGGGAAAGACCAATTCGTTGGCACCAGAGCTCTGTTCCAAAATTCACACCATCACACTACTTTGAATGCATGTCAAATTAATTTGTTCATTCTAAGTGGTCTGCTAGTATAGACATGGGAACATAACCATTGGGAATGTTATCCATACGCTACAGTAAATGGATCGAGATGACTGCTCTTATCTGTCATAAGGATGAGAAGCAGAGAGATGTCTGATAAAGGGATTCTCTATGTTTGGCCCTCTGCAGGGAATGTTGTCTCCTCAGACAAGTGATGATATTTTCTACCCTTACATTAGGTAATAATCACATATGTGATTAAATCTACTTACCCAATCACCTGACAGATCAGATATCTCTGGTAAAAGGCAAGAAGGCATAGCTACATACCCGTGACAACATTTTGAAGAATGCAAAGTAGCATCTGTTGCATAATAAACATTACATGAGCCATCTTATCAAGCCAGTAATTTACCACACAAAGTGGCACACTTTTTTGTTGTTGATTCTGTCCATGGAAACATTCTGAAGTTTAAGCCATTCTACATGACTGTAATAAACATTAAATGTACAATGATAAAATAATCTACCCAGTGCAGTAAAATACAGTATTTTATTGTCAATTGAAAATATGAACAATGAAATCGAATGTTTTCTGTCATCTCAAAAACAATAGAACAATATTTCAGGGTGCATTCTAAATGATCTGCATATTCAAATAGCACTTAATGTAAGATAATACAGTTGAAGTCGGAAGTTTACATACACGTAGGTTGGAGTCATTAAAACTCGTTTTTCAACCACTCCACAAATTTCTTGTGAACAAACTATAGTTTTTGCCAAGTCGGTTAGGACATCTACTTTGTGCATGACACAAGTAATTTTTCCAACAATTGTTAACCTGTCTAGCCCCGGGGTTCCGCTAGCGGAACTCCTCCCACATTCCACTGAAAAGGCAGAGCGCGAAATTCAAAAAAATATTTTTATACTTTCACTCATTAACAAGTCCAATACAGCAAATGAAAGATAAACATCTTGTGAATCCAGTCAACATGTCCGATTTTGAAAATGTTTTACAGCGAAAACACCACGTATATTTATGTTAGCTCACCACCAAATACAAAAAAGCACAGACATTTTTCACAGCACAGGTAGCTTGCACATAACCAACCAAACTAACCAAGAACCAACCAAACTAACTAAGAAACAACTTCATCAGATGACAGTCTTATAACATGTCATACAATAAATCTATGTTTTGTTAGAAAAATTTGCATATTTGAGGTATAAATCAGTTTTACATTGCAGCTACCATCACAGCTACCATCAAAAATAGCACCGAAGCAGCCAGAGTAATTATAGAGACCAACGTGAAATACCTAAATACTCATCATAAAACATTTCTGAAAAATACATGGTGTACAGCAAATTAAAGACAAACATCTTGTGAATCCAGCCAATATTTCCAATTTTTTAAGTGTTTTACAGCGAAAACACAATATAACATTATATTAGCTTACTACAATAGCCTACCACACAACCGCATTCATTCATTCAAGGCACGTTAGCGATAGCAATAGGCACGTTAGCGATAGCGAATAAACCAGCAAAATATATTAATTTTTTCACTAACCTTCATAAACTTCATCAGATGACAGTCCTATAACATCATATTACACAATACATATATAGTTTGTTCGAAGATGTGCATATTTAGAGCTGAAATCCGTGGTTATACATTGTGAAAACTTAGCATCTTTTTCCCAGAATGTCCGGATATATTTCTGACACTCACCTATTCTGACCAAATAACTATTCATAAATTTACTAAAAAATACATGTTGTATAAGAAATGATAGATACACTAGTTCTTAATGCAATCGCCGTGTTAGAATTCTAAAAATAACTTCATTACGACATGCAGCTTACGTTATAGCGAGAGAGAGCCCAAAATCTGGGCGCAAACTAAAAGTAAACATGTTCGACAGATATATGAAATAACATCATAAATGGGTCCTACTTTTGATGATCTTCCATCAGAATGTTGTACATTGGGTCCTTTGTCCAGGCAATCGTTGTTTGGTTTTAGAATGGCATTTTTCCCTCTCGAATGAGCAAGCGAAACTAGCCAAGTGGCGCTAAGCTCTCCTTCGTCACCAAACGCAAAGAACGCAACACGCCTAAACTCCCGAAAATTTTTCAATAATCGGATAAAACTATATTGAAAAAACATACTTTACGATGATATTATCACATTTATCAAATAAAATCAAAGCCGGAGATATTAGGCGTCTATAGCGAATGCTTTTCAGAAGCCAATACTGGTGACCTTTATGCGCTTCCTGAACAAAGGAATTCGGGGGTCATGTCATTCCAAGCGCTCTCTTTTGACCATAGAAATACCTAGAAACCCCATTTCACCTCTCACAGCCTATTGACATCTAGTGGAAGGCGTATGAAGTGCATGTATAGTCATACATTTCAAGCAAAATGATAGGCAGGCCCTGGAACAGAGTCTTGATTTCAGATTTTTCACTTTCTGACAGGAAGTTTGCTGCAAAATGAGTTCTGTTTTACTCACAGATATAATTCAAACGGTTTTAGAAACTTGAGAGTGTTTTCTATCCAATAGTAATAATAATATGCATATTGTACGAGCAAGAATAGAGTACGAGGCCGTTTAAATTGGGCACGATTTTTCCCCAAAGTGAAAATAGCGCCCTCTATCCTCAACAGGTTTTAACAGAAAGATTATTTCACTTAAAGTTCACTGTATCACAATTCCAGTCGGTCAGAAGTTCACATACACTAACTTGACTGTGCCAGTGTAACGGATGTGAAATGGCTAGCTAGTTAGCGGGTACGCGCTAGTAGCATTTCAATCAGTTACGTCACTTGCTCTGAGACTTTAAGTAGGGTTGCCCCTTGCTCTGCAAGGGCCGTGGCCTTTGTGGAGCGATGGGTAACGACCGTGCTTCGTGGGCAACCGTTGTTGATGTGTGCAGAGGGTCCCTGGTTCGCGCCCGTGTCGGGGCGAGGGGACGGTTTAAAGTTATACTGTTACATTGATGCTGTTGACCCGGATCACTGGTTGCTGCGGAAAAGGAGGAGGTTGAAAGGGGGATGAGTGTAACGGATGTGAAATGGCTAGCTAGTTAGCGGGTACGCGCTAGTAGCATTTCAATCAGTTACGTCACTTGCTCTGAGACTTTAAGTAGGGTTGCCCCTTGCTCTGCAAGGGCCGCGGCTTTTGTGGAGCGATGGGTAACGACGCTTCGTGGGTGTCAGTTGTTGATGTGTGCAGAGGGTCCCTGGTTCGCGCCCGTGTCGGGGCGAGGGGACGGTTTAAAGTTATACTGTTACACCTTTATTAAACAGCTTGGAAAAGTTCCAGAAAATTATGTTGTGGCTTTAGAAGATTCTGATAGGCTAATTGACATAATTTGAGTCAATTGGAGGTGTAACTGTGGATGTATTTCAAGGCCTACCTTCAAACTCAGTGCCTCTTTGCTTGACATCATGGGAAAAACAAAAGAAATCAGCCAAGACCTCAGAAAGAAAATTGTAGACCTCCACATGTCTGGTTCATCCTTGGGAGCAATTTTCAAACACCTGAAGGTACCACGTTAATCTGTACAAACAATAGTATGCAAGTATAAACACCATGGGACCACGCTGCTGTCATACCACTCAGGAGGAGATGCGTTCTGTCTTCTAGAGATGAACGTACTTTGGTGCGAAAAGTGCAAATCAATCCCAGAACAACAGCAAAGGACCTTGTGAAGATGCTGGAGGAAACAGGTACAAAAGTATCTATATCAACAGTAAAAAGAGTCCTATATCAACATAACCTGAAAGGCCGATCAGCAAGGAAGAAGCCACTGCTCCAAAACCGCCACAAAAAAGCCAGACTACGGTTTGCAACTGCACATGGGGACAAAGATCGTACTTTTTGGAGAAATGTCCTCTGGTCTGATGAAACAAAAATAGAACTGTTTGGCCATAATGACCATCGTTATGTTTGGAGGGAAAAAGAGGAAGCTTGCAACCCGAAGAACACCATCCCAACCGTGAAGCACGGGGGTGGCAGCATCATGTTGTGGGGGTGCTTTGCTGCAGGAGGGACTGGTGCACTTCACAAAATAGATGGCATCACGAGGAAATAAAATTATGTGGATATATTGAAGCAACATCTCAAGACATCAGTCAGGAAGTTAAAGCTTGGTCGCAAATGGGTCTTCCAACTGGACAATGACCCCAAGCATACTTCCAAAGTCGTGGCAAAATGGCTTAAGGACAATAAAGTCAAGGTATTGGAGTGGGCATCACAAAGCCCTGACCTCAATCCTATAGAAAATTTGTGGTCAAAACTGAAAAAGCGTGTGCGAGCAAGGAGGCCTAGAAATCCTGACTCAGTTACACCAGCTCTGTCAGGAGGAATGGGCCAAACTTCACCCAACATATTGCGGGAAGCTTGTGGAAGGCTACCCGAAAAGTTTGACCCAAGTTAAACAATTTAAAGGCAATGCTACCAAATACTAATTGAGTGTATGTAAACTTCTGACCCACTGGGAATGTGATGAAAGAAATAAAATCTTGGCTTGTTTTTCTGTTTGTGGTGTTTCGTTCATTCTTGTGGTGTCTGTTCCTATTTCTGTTTAGTCCTGTTTGTTTGGACTGGGACTTTACGCGCCCTTGTGTGTGTGGCGTGACCGTCTCTCTGGTATTTTTGGAATATTAAATCCACGTCCTTTTGAACTACCCTGCTCTCTGCGCCTGACTCCTTCACTCACCACTTTTGGAATCCTGACAGAAGCCCTTACCAAAGCATGAGTCAGCAGAAGAAGCGACCACCCCTCTTCCATCGATGGAGGAGCGTGTCCTCCATCACACAGCCGTCCTCCATCGGATCGGTTCGGCGATGGACCTGATGTTGGAGAGGATGGAGCAATGGGAGAGGAGTGGTCTCCTGACATCTACCCCAGCTCCCCCACAGACGACGCAACCCACTCCTCCCACGTCATCGTCTGGTTCCGGCGCGTTGTGTCTCGCGCCCCCGAGGGAGTACGATGGAGCGGCGGCTGGGTGCCAGGGTTTTTTGCTCTACCTGGCTACCGTTCATCCGACTCCCTCGGGTGAGGAGAGTGTTAGCCTCCTCATCTCCTGTTTGACGGGTAGAGCCCTGGAATGGGCCAACGCTGTATGGAACGGCCCAGACTCGGCTCGGGACCACTACCCAGAGTTCATCCGCCGTTTTCGGGCCGTATTTGATAACCCTCAGGAGGGCCGAGCGATGGGTGAGCGACTGTTCCACCTCAGACAAGAGACGAGGAGCGCGCAGGACTTCGCCTTGGAGTTCCGGACCTTGGCTGCTGGTGCGGGGTGGAATGACAGGGCCCTGATGGACCACTACCGATGCAGCCTTCGGGAGGACGTCCACCGGGATCTAGCCTTTCGGGACACTCCACTCTCCCTCGACAAGCTTATAGATATGTCGATCCGACTGGACAACCTGCTAGCTGCCCGCGGGCGTTCAGAGGGGGTCCTGTCAGTTCCACCTCCCAGCTCTCCCGCTCCAACTCTGAAGGAGTTGGGAGGAGCTATATCTAGGGGGACCGGTGGAGGAGGCTCCTCCTGCACTTACTGTGGCCGGAGAGGACACACTTCGGACCGGTGCTGGAGGAGTCAGTCAGGGAGTCGAGATGGCAGGCGGAACACTTCTCGGCCACCCCAGGTGAGTAGGCACCACACTCACCCAGAGCTCTCACGCGTCGGGGGTACTGTCACGAATCCCGCCGAAGGTGGTGCCTCTTCCCGTTCGGGCGGCGCTCGGCGGTCGTCGTCGCCGGCCTACTAGCTGCCACCGTTTCATTTAGTTGTGTCTGATTTGTTGCACTTGTTTTGTGTTTAGGTTTGATTGTGGGCTATTTAAACCCAGTTGGCCCGCCGACTTTTGTGCGGGATTGTTTTTCTGTTTGTGGTGTTTCGTTCATTCTTGTGGTGTCTGTTCCTATTTCTGTTTAGTCCTGTTTGTTTGGACTGGGACTTTACACACCCTTGTGTGTGTGGCGTGACCGTCTCTCTGGTATTTTTTGAATATTAAATCCACGTCCTTTTGAACTACCCTGCTCTCTGCGCCTGACTCCTTCACTCATCACTTTTGGAATCCTGACAAAATCACTTGAAGTAACATCAAACCAAATAATTCAGTTAATTTGTCTATGGAATTTTTAACTTTCAGGGGCAGGAACCATCTAAAATGAAGTTGTAAAATACTGAACTTCCCTTTTAACCCGAACACTAACTCTAACCCTAAACCTAACCATAGCAAGCTGTTGCATATCAACAGAGTTGCAGTTGATAGTCTGTTGATGGTTTGAGCCGCTATAGATCCTCTATAGGGGACTATCCAAACAAAGTGTGACCCAATGTTTTAGTAATTATTGTCTGAGAACCATTTGCCGTCCATTACAGTACTGTATAGAGTTTATATCTTGACCAGAAACAAAGCATAATCAGTCATTTAAATGTCAGTGCAGTGAAATAAAACACAATAATTTGATGCAAGTATCTTTAATCATGAATTTCTTTCAAGATTATCAAAAGGCAACAATGGATAAAATAATCTGATCGTAGGTAGAATCAGTTATAGATTCAGCATGATCTTTCGGTCCAGTATTGGTATTTCCAGCGAAGATCTCTGAAAGTACACAAGACAAACTGACATTTTGTTCTTGTTCGTTTTGTTATCAATTCATCCTTTGCTGATATACTTGGAATCTGCTACATTAACTTACAATACCAATGAATAATCGTACTCACTCATGCTTGTTTTCATGGAAGCTTTCAACTGCAATGAGGTAGGAATTTGGTGGGACATTAAAAGTGAAGGCCTCATCAAAACAGTGTACGTTGTTGGTCCACTGGCAGATGTCAGTACAGAAGTTGCTGGCTCCACAGCAGGTAAACTTCCATCTCTGTACAATGGTGAAAATTAGGTTTTAATTATGACAGATTTTTTGTATTGACCTTGCAATTCACATTACGGTAGGGTTGTTCCACAAAAACAGTTCCTCCATCAACCCTGTGTAACTTCTGTGTCATTTCATACCATTTAATCCCAAAATGTCTCCAAGTGTCATCGTCATTGTAAAGCCCTAGTTATTTTTGTTTTATTTGACAAAGTCATTTCCTGAAGATTATTATTTATTTCATGTGATTAGTGATTCATTTACATCTGTGCCTCATTTTAAGGTCAACCCTGTTACATGAACTGAATTTTATTTTTCAAAAGAAACATTGAACATCTAATAGTCAAATTACCAGCTCATTGTTGAGTGACAGCAGGTGAGCTGGTTCTACTCTTTTTGTTTCCTTTCTGGTGTTTTGTGGTGGAAAACTGATTGGGTCGAGCAGAACACGTCAACCCTGTTACCTAAAGATAGACAGGCTGGAATGTTTTAACAATTCATATTTTTTTGTGAAGCCTGCATTCAAATGCCACTCCCTGTTGCAAACAAAAAGCTTCCATTCCCCCTGTCACAAGGAGATTTATGGCTGATTTAAGAAGAAATTATCAGCCCTGTTACTTTATTTGGCACTTAACAGGTCCTGACTTTAGTCATTTTTTTAAATTGAACCTCTTGGGATGGGGAAACTTGCTTTTTACAAAGTTGAACATGTGCTCTTCATGACAGTATGTACAAATGAAGTGAAATCAAATGTTTATTTTGACCAAGTTACACTTCGCAAAAGGCACCAAATTGGTGGAGCGAACCAGTAGCAACATCTTGAAGCTACTCCGTCCATATTGTGCATAGCCAAAACAGAAAATGAGGGTGAGTGTTTTTTACTCTGCACTGCAGCAGTAAAAAACACACTTTGATTTGGAAATCTGTGCTTGTGAGTCAGTGCAGAATTCAGATGCAAAAGATGAGGTTTTGCAAAAGATTGGTTGTAAGGAATGCAAGGAATCACCTCACTATGCGAGAGATGGTTTGCCATGAGGGGCAATTAGCTGTTCTGCCAGCGGAGGTCTGCAACACACAAACAAGTGCACAATAAAATCTGAATTGATTACTGTAGTAATCAGCACCTCCTTCTTTTTTAAAGATTTCTGACCACACACATTGCTTTTTGATTAAAATATTAAGTCCACATTTTGAGTTACTCTGCTACACATATGCTCAGGCTTTAATCCTCAACCTCACACATGACATTAAGCATACCTTTTCCGTTGACCAACACACCAGCAAGAAGCAGGATAAAGACGTTGACTCTCTTTATGGCTTCTCAGAGGCTTGTGAGGGGCCCAAACTAAAATCAGCAAGGTTGATGCTCCATTTATAGACAGACAAGATCTCTGTCCTTGCTGGTGCTTAGGCCACATTCGTGGGTAATCTCAGGGTTTGAGCAGGTGTATTGCAGTCTAAATATATTGCAGTCAATTTATGTTATACTGAAAAAACATATAAACACAACATGCAACAATTTCAACGGTTTTACTGAGTTACAATTCATATAAGGAAATCAGTCAATTGAAATAAATCCATTAGGCCCTAATCTATGGATTTCACATCATTGGGCGGGGGCGAAGCGAATCAGAATTTTTTTTTCCGCACAAAAGGGCTTTATTACAGACATAAATACTCCTCAGTTTCATCAGCTGTCTGGGTGGCTGGTCTCAGACTATCTGGCAGGTGAAGAAGCCGGATGTGGAGTTCCTGGGCTGACGTGGTTTCATGTGGTCTGCGGTTGTGAGGCCGGTTGGACGTACTGCTAAATTCTCTAAAACAATGTTGGAGGTGGCTTATGGTAGAGAAATTAACATAAAATTATCTGGCAACAGCTATGGTAGACATTCCTGCAGTCAGCAAGCCAATTGCACTCTCCCTCAAAACTTGAGACATCTGTGGCATTGTGTTGTGTGACAAAACTGCACATTTTAGAGTGGCCTTTTATTGTCCTAAGCACAAGGTGCATTTGTGTAATGATCATGCTGTTTCATCATTTATAGCCAGCAGCATACCACCCTGCATATAACTGCTTGCTTGCTTCTGAAGCTAAGTAGTGTTGGTCATGGTCAGTCCCTGGATGCGAGACCAGATGCTGCTGGAAGTGGTGTTGGAGGGCCAGTAGGAGGCACTCTTTCCTCTGGTCTAAATAATATCCCAGGGCACTGCCCTGTGTAGGTTGCTGTCTTTCGGATGGGACGTTAAACAGGTGTCCTGACTCTCTGAGGTCATTAAAGATCCCATGGCACTTATCTTAAGAGTAGGAGTGTTAACCCCAGTGTCCTGGCTAAATTCCCAATCTGGCCCTCAAACCATCACGGTCACTTAATAATCCCCAGTTTACAACTGGCTCATTCATCCCCCTCCTCTCCCCTGTAACTATTCCCCAGGTTGTTGCTGTAAATGAGAATGTGTTCTCAGTCAACTTACCTGGTAAAATAATGGATAAAAAATCATCTTCTTGATATGCCACACCTGTCAGGGGGATGGATTATCTTGGCGAAGGAGAAATGTTCAGTAACAGGGATGTAAACAAATGTGCGCACACCATTTGAGAGATATTTTTTTGTGCGTATGGAACATTTCTGGGATCTTTTATTTCAGCTCATGAAACATGGGACCAAAACTTTACATGTTGTGTTAATATTTTTGTTCAGTATAGTTTGCAACATCTCACAAGAAAGGGTTTTTGTTTTTGATTAACATTTTCATGAACTATCCCTCAAAACTCTCAGTTTACAGTCATGGTTTACGGGAAAGCAAGTAAGAATTTCTTTCCCAGGGGCTCATTGGTTGGCTGTTACAGTAGTTCCACAATTACACAAGATTGACAATATCTTTGAAAATGTTTATTTGGCAGAAAATCTATTTATAATCAATAAACTACATTCTGTACATTGCATTCGCATTACATCTGTACAATACAACAACGCCTTACAATAATCATTGACAGGTATGGGTGTACTCTCAGAGTGATGTCTCTTTGGGGTCCTTGGTCTCTGTTGCTGCAGGCCTGAAGGACAGAATCTCTGTGAATGTGTGACCTGTAGGAGATATCACAAGAAATGACTAATTAGTTACTCTGTAGACTCTATAGCTTTTTCTTCCTCTTTCTTTCTCTCAAGCTGAATGTGTTATCACACATCCATCTCCCTCATCATCTTTCTCATGTGGAATGAGTAAAGGAATGCTTTTCCTTAAACCCTCTTCCTAGGGAAAGGGACACCTAGTCAGTTACACAACTGAATGCATTCAACCGAAATGCATCTTCTCCATTTAATCGACTTCCATGTCATTGTCGCCCAGGGAGCAGTTGTTGCCTTGCACAAGGGCAGAATTGCATAATTTTCTAACTCGCCAGCTTGGGGATTCGAACCAGCAACCTTTCAGTTATATGCCCAACGGTCTTAACCTCTAGGCTACCTGCCACCCCATCCTCAATCTCTGCCCGTATCTCTCTCTCCCTTCCTGCTCCCCAGTTCCCCCTACATCTCTCTCTCTCCCCCATCTCTTCCTCCTCCCTCCCTGTGCTCTCCATCTCTTTCTTCAGCTTCCCTTCCTCCATCCATCCATCCATCTCTCACGTTTCCACTGTTCCAGGGGCAGGTCTGTGTTGTCCATGGAGTGATCGTAGGACTGGGCCTCAGTCTCCTCCTCTGGTTCTCTGAACTCGCTGAAAAATGGCATGGCCAGTGCCTCTGACGCACTCACACGCCTCTCAGGGTCCAGCAACAGCATGCGCTCCAGCACACACACCGCTGCCACACAGAGGTATACATTGTCTTTAGTGGTGTTATGGTCAGAAGGACACTCCTGACAATAGTTAGAAACAGTTGCTGTTTTGTAAACCACTGTTTTTGATCCTTTAGTAATAGACTGTCAAATTCAACTAACTGCGTGTTCACATCATAGTATTGAATGTCTGCTCACCATCTGAGCTAGCTTTGGAAAAAAGAAAGTGCAAATCTTTCTTTGGTACTTTGGGAAGGCTCCGTATGTAGTTTTTGGCCTATTGGAAGAGGAGCAGATTTACATGGGAGTGTATATGGTATTCTGTTGGTATGTACGCCAGTAGGCTATGTTTGCTTTGAATGTGTACTATCTGAATGTACAGTTGAAGTTGGAAGTTTACATACACTTAGGTTGGAGTCATTAAAACTCATTTTTAAACCACCTCACAAATGTCTTGTTAACAAACTATAGTTTTGGCAAATCGGTTAGGACATCTACTTTGTTCATGACAAGTACTTTTTCCAACAATTGTTTCACTGTATCACAATTCCAGTGGGTTAGAAGTTTACATACACTAAGTTGACTGTGCCTTTAAACAGCTTGGAAAATTCCAGAAAATTATGTCATGGCTTTAGAAGCGTCTGATCGACTGAAATGATGTCAATTAGCCTATTGGAGGTGCACCTGTGGATGTATTTCAAGGCCTACCTTCAAACTCAGTGCCATCTATGATGTCAAGCAAAGAGGCATCATGAGGATGGAAAATTATGTGGATATATTGAAGCAACATCTCAAGACATCAGTCAGGAAGTTAAAGCTTGGTCACAAATGAGTCTTCCAAATGGACAATAACTCCAAGCATACTTCCAAAGTTGTGGCAAAATGGCTTAAGGACAACAAAGTCAAGGTATTGGAGCGGTCATCACAAAGCCCTGACCTCAATCCCATAGAAGATTTGTGGGCATAACTGAAAGAGCATGTGCTAGCAAGGAGTCCTACAAACCTGACTCAGTTACACCAGCTGCCAGGAGGAACGAGCCAAAATTCACCCAACTTATTGTGGGAAGCTTGTGGAAGGCTACCCGAAACATTTGACCCAAGATAAACTATTTAAAAGGCAATGCTACCAAGTACTAATTGAGTATATATAAACTTGACACACTGGAAATGTGATGAAAGAAATCAAATCTGAAATAAATCATTCTCTCTACTATTATTCGGACATTTCATATTCTTAAAATAAAGTGGTGATCCCAACTGAACCTAAGACGGGGTATTTTTACTAGGATTAAATGTCAGGAATTGTGAAAAACTGAATTTAAATGCATTTGGCTAAGGTGTATGTAAACTTCCGACTTCAACTGTATTGTGAGTGCCCACATGACTTACATCTTGGCTTTGTAGCTTCGTAACAAAGTCTGCAGTGGGTGTACCAGTGATCTTCATGATCTCTTTCAGTTGGTCCAGGTCTGTGCTCACCCAGGGGTCAAGTGTCATAGCTCATGTGGTACAGGAAGTCACATTCACATGCTGCTCATACTATATATGCTTAGCCATAATAAGCTTACAGAACTAGTCTTTGACTGGTCGATAACAAATAATGCAGCGGGTGCATTATGACTAATGCACCCACTGACTTGCCTGGCAGGATCATTATAAGTACAAATACTAGTGTCGCAGCTCTCTGCAGTAGGTGTGTGGGGTGAAGACAGAGTAGTAAACATTGAAAAAGGATACGGTCATTTCCTTTAAACAGCGGCTTCCCCAGCAGCATCTCCGCCATGATGCAGCCCACCGACCAGATATCCACTGATGATAGAGGATGACAGACATACATAGGATTGCATGGTCTTTCAGTACCACGTTGCTACCAAACTACTACCATACCAGTGAGTTCAGTTTCAAAGATATTGTACAAAGAGATAGATCTCCAGGACCTCATACTTTAGGATATGTTTCTGTATACAATAGCATGATTAATCATGTTTTTGTTTTTGACATTAGAAAGTACTGCCATCTTGTGGACAAAGAAGGCAGCCACGAATAAGTGTATGAGAGAGACTCACCAGTCTGGGTATAGTGCATCCAATTGAGGATTACCTCGGGGGCTCTGTACCAGCGAGTGACGACGTACCCAGTCATCTCTGTGTCCGTCTGCCGAGCCAGCCCGAAGTCAAGGATCTGAGACAGACAGAGAGAGAATTGGTTTGGCTACATTGCATTGTCCCTTTCATGACAATAAAGCACAGGTTGGTGGCACCTTAATTGGGGATGACGGGATCGTGGTAATGGCATGAGCGGAATAGTAGAATGGTATCAAATCCATGGTTTCCAGGTGTTTGATGCCATTCTATTTGCTCCGTTCCAGCCATTAGTATGAGCCGTCCTCCCCTCAGCAGCCTCCATTGCAAAAAAGTGATTTTCAGTTAAATCGAGAGAGAGTGAGACTGAACAGGGAGAGCACAGTGCTTATCACAGGTCTGGTAGCAATGCGTATATGTAGTACCTTCAGCTCACAGTCTTCGTTGACAGACAAATTTCCAGGTTTGAGATCCTGTTGGTATTTAGAAATATTACATTATCATGCTGCCAGATAGACACAAACACACGCAAGCACACACACAAAGAGCTTATGATATGGAAAATGGCATGAATAGCAGTTGGCGTGAAAAAGAGCAAGGGCCCCAACCCCAATGCACATAGTTGAAAGGTCAAGGGTTACACACCCTGTGGATGATCCCTGCAGAGTGGATATACTGTGGGGAGACACGAAAGACCATGAAAAGAGAAAGTCATAAAATTAGAAAAAGAGGTTGGTATTAAAGTACATTCTGGGAAACATTTAAACCTTCTGTATAAACTGCCTTAACTTTGTATCATATTTGAATGTTGGAGATAAGATATACTTAGAAATGTGTAAGTATGCAACTCTAACCTTGAGTCCTTTCAGGATTTGATATACAAGGAATTGCACCCTGTCCTGTGACAATCTCTCCATCTTCATCAGTTTCCCCAGATCAGTACCCATGAATGGCATTACCAGGTAACTGAGAATGACAGGGGAAAAGGAGGAAAAACAACTTTATGATGAATAAAAACATTCAATATATGAACAGGAAGGGTATTATACAAAGAGGTACTTACAAGTCATGAAACCTGTCCAATGAGATCTCGGAAGTGAACACATCCAGCAGTCCAATCACCTATTCCAAGCCAATCAAAGAATAACAGAAAATAAATAGAATAGCTCAATTATAGATTAACTGGAGAATTGTTTTTGTATATTCATGCATCTCAATTACAGTATCAGGAAATGATTCCCACTTGAAGTTACACACACACACAATTGTGATACGGGGTGTCTCTGTCATTCTGGTGTGAACCACTGACTAAAGTACATGTTGCTATGAGGCAATTTTTTCACAACATGTATTGGCTTCCTTCTCAGACTTTCCTTGTGTACCCTTATTAATCTCTACCAACTCCCTGTATACCCAGTAGACCGCTGAAAGCAGTGGTCACCAAGTACAACCCTGGCCCAGGAGAGCTACAACGTGTACGTGTTTAAAAAATATATCTATTTTTGTTTAACTAAGCAAGTCAGTTAAGAACAAATTATTATTTACAATGACAGCCTACGGGGGGAACAGTGGGTTAACTGCCTTGTTCAGGGGCAGAACGACAGATTTTTACCTTGTCAGCTTGGGGATTGAATCCAGCAACCTTTCGGTTACTGGCCCAACACTCTAACCACTAGGCTACCTCCCGCCCCAAGTTGAATGCCTGATTCAACTTCTCAAATCAAGACTCAGCACCTGTGCCTGCCTCAAATGAATATCTCTATAATCTTGATATTATGTGTTTCTGTTTAGTATTATGGGTTGTGATGTGACTATTACCAATGTGATCTTTCTGACTAATTGTCAATCATAAAGGAACAGCTGTGTTTGTCTCACTGTGTGCAAAAAAGAAACTGTCACTGCTCTCTGCATGCAGCCTAGGCCATACAGATTTTAACAGTTTGCTATGGTTAAAAGTGAGTTTTAAATGCAGTACTGTAGAGTTGCGCCATTTCAATTTAAGACAAGGCCTATTTAGCTGTGTGAAACAGACACATTTTCTATTTATGTTCATTAACTATGAGGTGCGTATTTCAGGAAAGACCCTCACATTTTCGTGCTTCATGTGCTTGAGGAGCCGGAGCTCTCTGTAGGCCCTCTTGGCGAAGAGCTTTGACTGGAAGGGTCTGTGGAGCTTCTTGATGGCCACCCTCACCCCAGTCCTGCGGTCCTGGGCAGAGCTGCAGCAAGAAATGCAGGTACAGGGAAGAAAACATTTTAGCATGTAGGCCATTGGTGGAAGCCTACTGAAGAAGGACCCAACTCATGTTTTATTAAATGCTTGATTAATTATTTCTTTAAAATAATTTACATCCAAATATCATGTTTTATAATCGAGTGGTTAGGCCTACTACAATGACATTCTTGGGTATTTCTGGAATTGAAGTAGAAACATTTGGTAGGCATTTCCCAAGAAACATTGCGCAAAGACCCAGAACAGATGTAGCCTTGTAGGCCGATGCACTTAAATCTAAATCTTCTCTTGCTCACTAAAATCCAAAAAACAATGAGGACAATGGGGGTTCTTTGTTATGCTTTTCCCGACTTCACAAAACCAAAAGTCCCTGCCGTTTAAGCTATGCTTAGGAATGAAACATAAACCGCATAATGTAACAGTTAGGTCTTCACTATTCGTCAAATACCACCGATGTTTGTTGATGACTTAATTCGGACACAATCCAGCGCGCCACTGCACAAAACTTCATTTTGATATAACCACATGAAGAATGAATGAGATGAACAGTTCCTAAAAAAAAACGCAATGCTTATTTTAAGAACGAGTCACGTCTTGTTGTGGCTTGGTTTGTATTGCCAAACTCCAAATTCGACATTTACGAAGAGTAGCCTACCCATGGTTGATGATTAAACTCGTATAAAACTCACCATACTGTCCCATAGGCGCCAGTCCCCACCTGCTTTAGCTCGCGGTATCGCTCTGGAACCTCCCATGCCGTTTTGTTTACCTCCTGACGGTAAAATCCTGTTCGGGTGCGAACCGACATATCCAATTCGATATGGGGGTCAATGTATCCCCAGCTAACTCTTAATTCAGGGATAATGACCCGTTGTGCATGAGACACTTCGTTCACTTGCTCTCATGTAGCCGCCACCACCTACAAACACTCTATCACTCGGCAAATGCGCAATGCGTTCTGTTGTCCGACAGTGGTCTCCAGTGACACGACTAAAGAACCGTAACCAGTGACTGGTCTCACTCGTTTTTTATACCACAATGGTATCGTTGGTGAAAACTCCATTGCCTGGTGGCATGACCTCTCTGGCTTTTGTCGGAAAAAAGGTAAACACTAGAGTCGCCCTGTGCTATTATTGGGTGTGTCTTTGTCCAGACTCATTTTGACATTTTAGTAATTTAGCAGATGCTCTTCATCCAGATTAAGGTTAAGAGCCTTGCTCCATTGCACATTGGCATATTTTTCATCTAGTCGACTCGGGGATTCGAACCAGCAACACTCTTAACAGCTAGGCTACCTGCCGCCCTGGCTCCTTATTGTCTTACAATTAAGTCACAAGGAATGTTGCCAAAATGCTGTCTGTTGCCATGAGATAGCAAAGAGAGCTAACCTAGCCTAAAAATAGGGATGAAAGTTATTTTAGTTTTTTCCTGGCCTCCCTTGGTTACACTTCCTTTCTGCTTTGATGATAGTGTTGATGCTGTTTTTATGCAGGCTCAGAAGTAAAAATGTACATGTAGGCCACACACACACACATACAATTATTATATAAGTCTATGACACACACAGTAAGATAACTGGTGATGAATTGAGCTTTTATTGATGACAAGAGGAAGAAGAGGATACATGCGTCGTCATGATGATCAGAAGGGTGGTCTCTCATAATACTGTCTCTGTTCTGTGGCTGAGAGATTATGACATAGTTCGATGCCTGCAGACATGTTTGTTGGAAACATGCAAGAATGGACCTTGAAGGCAAATTGACACACACACAAACACACACACACAAAAGGCCATGTATACTCAGACTTGGAACCCATAAAGCACTGGAAAGCTACTGTGTGTGTGGGCTGGGAGTATTGATGGAACTTTGGCCATGTGGAGGAGGAATGAGTAGGCTAACTCTGGAGTAAAGTGGTCTTTCATAATGCCACAACATGCTATGCCCATGACAGATTCTCACCACTGACATAGTGCTGCATACCGGCTGATAGACTGCTGCGTGATACTTGGAAACGTAAAGGAATTTATCCATACCACAACAGACTTAATCATTTTTGGGGCGATTAGATCGATTTGAATAATTCTGAATATGTGTAACCAAATGTTTACATGTTCATGCTCCATAATGGTGTAATAACTGTTGTAATAGAGTTGAGTTGGTTGGCATCAACTGTCATGAGTTGTCATGGCATTATGACACAGAGTTGACATTCGGTTATTGATTGGAAATGCATACGGCAGAAATTTTACAGTTCAAATTCATGCCACCATAGAATGAAAAGACACTTGTTTTTTTAAACATACAGTTTTGTATACATTCATCTTTTTTTGCAGTTCTATTTAAATCCAACAAGTTTCCAATATCAACACTTGTACATGACACATACAGGACCGTAAATAGTCAAACATCAACCGAGAAAGAGTATTTCGGATTATCTCTACTGTAATTGAGGCATTGTGTATATGATTGTTGTTGTAGTTCTTGGGGTAGTATATGTTGCAATTCCAGGAAAATTGAATTATTTTACTCCCCTGTAATTCGTTCACCTCAGTACGCCCCTTTAAAACCTGCTGAATATTAGACCTCTGAAACTACAACATTCAGACCTATTGTAATGCATCTGGGAGTCACTGTGGGTAATGGTATCTGCTGAATGTTCAGATGTAAACTTCAGCTATAGGTTTGGGTTTCTCAACAGAACCAGGGACTAGTAAAACCTGTTGGACTAGAGCCTAGTGGAATCTGAAATGGGTGATACCAGCAACAAATGCATAGCCTACATACAGGTAACTGCCAAAATAATGGAAACTCTTGAGTTAATAAGAGATACAAATCTTATTGAAAGCAGGTGCTTCCACACAGGTGTGGTTTCTGAGTTAATTAATTAACATCCCAACATGTTTAGGGTCATGTATAAAAATTCTGGGCTGGACATTATTTTGGCCACCATGGCTATGCCCCCATAGGATGACAATGCCCCCATCGACAGGGGGACGAATGGTTACTGAATGGTTTGATGTGCATGAAAACGATGTAAACCATATGCCATGGCCATCTCAGTCACCAGATCTAAACCCAACTGAACACTTACGGGAGATTCTGGAGCGGCGCCTGAGACAGCGAAATGCGTGGAAAATTCTTGACAACAATTCACTAGAACCCTCTGTCATTAAACTGTCATTACCATGACATAACAGGTGTTATAAGCAGACTTAAACTGACATCTTTATGACAAAGATTTCCAGTGAACTGTAGCCAGTGCCTATTTATCAGTTGGACCCGTAGGTAGGTTTGAAAACCCTAGTGCTACTTTCTCTCTCTGTCTCTCTCTCCTACCTCTCTTCAACAGACTGTAAACATATACCTAGCAAAACATGCTCCCTGTAATCGTCGTAATGTGCGTATTCTCATCCCTATCAGTTCAACCAGACCTCCCCTCTCCCTGCTCCCCTTTTACAAAACTCATGACAGGCAGTCAAATAGCCAGTCACAGTGAGCAAGGGGAGGGGTGTCATTTCTCTAGGGGACACAGCGTTGTCTCTGATTGGCCCGCCGTCTCTTTTTCTCTCGGATCCTCCCGCCTCCCCAACGCCGGCAGACAGACGGAGACAAGACGGCGGTCCTTCCTCAGCTGATGGGACAGACCGAGCAGAAGGAGGCAGGGTTTGTCTTTCACTGTTCCACCTGTAGACCGCTCGTCTCGCTGACAGGCGCTTTGATTCCATTCATCTCCTCGAACACCAGCTCTACATAGGGGGATGGAGAGAGAGAGAAAGAAGATGAGGTGAAGAAAGAGGGATGAACAAAAGGTGAGGAGGAAGAGAGAACGTTTAGTTCTGGTCAAGAACATAGCAGAAAATAACTGTTGAATCTTTAAAAAAGAGAATCCCTCTTAACCTTCTCCACTCCAGCCACCCTCCATCTCTCTCGCTCACTCGCTCACCTTTCCACTCCTCTAGCGTGCGGTCCTTGCTCTCCAGCGTCTGGTCGTAGGGCAGGGCCTCTGGTTCGTCGTCCGGGTCGTGGTACTGGGAGAAATAAGGGTGGGAGAGAGCCTCACTGGCAGAGATACGCCCGTCACAGTCCAGAACCAGCATGCGCTTCAGTAGATCCACAGCTGAGGGAGAGGGAGGGAGGGAGAGAGAAGAATGGAGATGCAGAGAGATAGATGGAGACTGAGATTAAGATGCAGGCGCAAAGTGAAAAATACTAACAAAGCTGCATTATGTAATCCATAGCCTTGGGTGACTATAGCCTTGGGTTAAAATTAGCTTTAGGCAAATTCAGTTATCGGGTATGACTCAGTCTCACCCATTGGGTTGGCTCCTCTGAATATCTTCTCTAAGTCCTGCTGGGGCATGAAGGGTAGAGACTGGATATATTTCTGAGCCTATGAATAGGAAGCAATGTACAACAACACACGTGACAATGTGTACAGTACATTGCAGGGCCAATTGATCCATCAATTGAGAAATCAATCATGCTACAAGCAAAATATTGAATAATCGATCATCAAATTAGTCAATCAATTACGCCGATCAATGGATGTCAGGGGATCTTCAGTGTCATTAAAGCAATTTGCATTGATATAGCTAAGGATCCATTCAACTTTCCCAATCTCTCTATTTCTCTATCTTCTCACATGTTCAGAGGAGATCTTCTGTAGAAGGTCAGGGGTCGGGGTGCCCACCACCTCCATAATCCTCTTTAGCTGGTCGATATCTTAGATCAGGAGGGGTTAATTAAGGGCCATCATGGTCGTGAAAAAGTAATTTGGTTGGCAGGACCAACTCTTTAGGTAGAACAACTGACTGAGGGTAGGCATACTTGACTTTG
Organism: Salvelinus fontinalis; assembly: GCF_029448725.1. Lineage (NCBI taxonomy): Eukaryota > Metazoa > Chordata > Actinopteri > Salmoniformes > Salmonidae > Salvelinus > Salvelinus fontinalis. The sequence goes on along the minus strand of NC_074675.1, from coordinate 10,294,388 downwards.
CTAGAACAGTGTTTTAGTGTTAGTTTTATGCAGACAGCATACTCCAACATTTGAGGACCCAATACATACATACAAAGCAGTAAATCACATTCCTATTTGCGTCAGTCTTTGATTCTGTACAGTGACAGCCAATACAATTCAGTCCATTGTGAACTTCCTTTCCTTTCAGTCACTCTCAATACACCTCCCCTTCAGACAGAAAGGCTATATCTCTAGATGGGATTGTGATGCAAATCTGGGAGGAGCTGATGTGTGTCCATAGAGCAGTATTGGTGGTAACAGAGCTGGAGAGTGGTTGGGGAGTGTAGTGCACTCCGTTTCAAGCCATGTCCGTGTTAGTGAAGGATACAGTCGTTGCCGGGAAACAGGACCTTCCCCTTCAGCAGCTCTCCCATGATGCATCCCACTGACCAGATATCCACTGTAACAGAGGCATTAACATTCAGTCGTCATAACAACAGGATTTTATGATTATCCATAACGGCACAGATATAGCTAGATCATTTTTCTTTCTGGATAGAACTGCACGATGATAGAGTATGTGTTTGGTTGTAATATTAGGTGTCTGGTAATATATGGTGTGAATTGAGGATCTTGGTTTTATGATCATTTTATGGTTGTGTGAGTGTGGATCTGTACCTGTCTGATTGTAGTGCATCCAGTTAAGCATGATCTCTGGCGCTCGATACCAGCGAGTTGCCACGTACCCCGTCATCTCATCATCCGTCTGTCTGGCCAATCCAAAGTCAAGGATCTGGGGGAGAGAGAGAAAGACATAGGTTGTCATGGTGATAGCCATTTCCGAGTGGGGGAAGGTTGTGTTGTGATAGTCTGAGCCGTTGAGGAGTTGGGCGGCTGGGTCACTGGTCTTACCCTTAGCTCGCAGTCCTCGTTCACTGCCACGTTACTTGGTTTCAGGTCCTGTGAGACAGACACATGAAAAGACAGACCGGTCAACACAAAGACCGTCTGAATGACAGGGGAAAAGAAAGGGAGAAAGCCGTACAGACAGACAGACCGACCCACCGACCGACCGACACATATACTGGGTTTTACAAGCTGGGTGTAAGGCCTACTGGCAAAAGCAACAAGAAGCTCGCATGCATACAATCTCTCTCTAACACACTCACACAATATGATATTATCTACTTACACACATACCGGTACATTCTAAATACAGAATTTGCCTTTAAAGACAACAAAGCGCTCAGGAGAGGCAATTGCCAGAAGACCGCCTTCATGAAAAGAGGGGTCGAGGAAAAATGAAAAGAGTGGGCAAGAAGAGAAGAAAAGAGGAAAGCCACCACTCACTCTGTGGATCAGTCCTGCTGAATGGATGTACTGTTCAGGGGGAGACGGAAAAGGGACATGGCAGCGGGGTGGGGGTGGGGGGGGTGGGGGGAGTGGGAGGAGAGAGGAAAGAAAGGAGTGCGAGAGAGAGAGGTCAACAGTGTATTCTAACATTGTCCCCTGTCTAAAAGGGTCTACATTTTTTGTTCATTCCTTGGTAACTAGGTTTGCTAGCTACTAGGCTGGCTGGTCAGTCCCCTGTTAACTGTGTTGCCTAGTGAGCCAGGCATAATGTAGCTTTCAAACTTAGCAGTATATCTGGGTTTGGAATCAAATGTGAAGGTACAGTATATATACCATTTCAGAGGATGTTAAGGGATATTCTAGTAAATTATAGCCAGTAGTTTTATAGTATAAAAAGGGTCATGATGGTGTTTGAGGTTTAATTGTGGCATCTTGAAATACGTAACAGTTGTCTTTGTGAGTAAAAACAATTATAATCAGGGAAGGTTGCTTTGTACTGTGAGTGTATGGGATAGTATGTAAAAAAATATGTCTAAACATGATGCGTTGGGGGGTTAACTACCTTGAGGCCCCTGAGCAGCTGGTAAATAAGAAACTGCACATGCTCATCAGAGAGACGCTGGAATTTGACTATGTTGTTCAGGTCTGCCCCCATCAAGTTGGTTACCAGGTAGCTGGAAAGAGGAGGGGACTTTTAGAACAGTGCGTGGAGATGTTCCAATTCAGTTAGACAGTACATGCCTTGAATCCTGGTGAAAAGCTCTATTTAAATGCAATATGTCGTCATCAGAATAATCATGACAGTATAATTACTGTATGGGGTATGTTGGACATCCTAGTGTTCATTCAGTAGCCACTCACACTTCATGGAAGTCCTCAAGCGATGCAGCAGGGGAGAATACAGCCAGTAGTCCTATCACCTGTTCAGGGAGAAGGTTGATGCCAAATAGTTACAACTCTATTTTGCATTATCAAGGCAATTTAGATCAACTAACAAACACGGGAGGACTTCAACCACTCCTTACTCACGTTCTCATGTTTCATGTGCTTGAGTAGCCGGAGCTCGCGGTACGAGCGCCTACTGTGGATAAGGGACTGGAAAGGCCGAGACAGCTTCTTCACCGCCACCTTCTGTCGTAGCCGCACGTCATATGCTGAGCTGTGGGGAGCAAAGGAGAGAGAGGGAGAGAGAGAGGGTAGATATGGGACAGAAAGATGAGCGACAGCAGTTTACAAAATGAAATGCATTGCTTCTAAACATGTTGCCCATTAAATTATTAGATTCATTATTAGTCTGTGTAGTGTAATGGTGTTGCGCTGCCGTCTTCGTTGTTGACAGTGTAATTTCTACTTCGGCAGCATTTGGAGCAACATCTTACTCAATTGCGATGTTGCACAGAGAGAAGGAGTGTTCGGGGAAATGAAAAAGAGACTAGGCAATAACATTATAGAGGAATGAAGAGACAAAGGAGTGTAGAAAGAGTAGAGGAGGTCAGAGAGAGATTGAGGGAGAACAAGAGATGAGGGAGGGGACAGGAAGTACCAGACAGGGAATAAGTGTTTGAGAAATAGAAAGACACTAGACGGAAGGAAAGAAGAAGCAGTACAGGAGATGATAAAGAGGAAGTGTGAAGAAAAGAGGAAGGAGAGGCAGCACAGAGCCACAATGCCACAAGAAGCTAAAACAACATTCATGTAAATCACTGTCATTATCAACCTGACCACTAAACCCTTTAACCAGCCTGCGAGGAGCGCTATGTCCTTACCTGGGGCCTGCCATGTGTACAACAAAAGGCCATGTACACACCATATCCAGACCGCATCGCCTTCAGACAAGGCCAAGTGCATTCATTTCATTCACAGCCACAGAAGCACCTGCTGCTACCCCAGATGCCCCTGTTAAATGTTTGCCAAACAGGCAGCTAGCATACCATCATCTTTCCATGACACAAGCCAGACCTCTGTGTCTCTCTCTCTCACACACACACACACACACACACACACACACACACACACACACACACACACACACACACACACACACACACACACACACACACACACACACACACACACACACACACACACACACACACACACACACACACACACACACACACACACACACGTCCTCTGCCATCTCATCTTCCATACATGGCTGTCCACCTCACTGCCCACAACTCCACAAGCAGGCTATGCATCGATTTCTGCAACTGACTCTGTCTTCCATCTCAGAATGTTTTATCAGCTGTTACATTAATGCACCTCCAGTTTCAAAAACAGAAAGAGTGGGTGAGGGGGAAGGGTGGCGTCAAAGGCAGCGCAACATCTGATGCAAAGTCATTTTGCTTTCTCTCTCTCTTCATCTAGCTATCTATATTGACTTTAGACTTAAGCATATGCAATCATTCAAAGGAAATAATGGGGCATACATGAAAGCATCTGCCAGAGCATCTTGTTTGCACCTAAAATTAAAAATGAAGGCTGCTTGCTTTTATTCTCCAGCATCTTGCTACCTACAGCAGCTTGCATGTTAACACAAATAGACAGTTCCATGTACTTGAGATTCTATTTCATGTGTGCTTTCATCCGAGAGCTCTGGCGGCCATCGCTTGTCCTCTCACGTTGTAAACAAACTCTGCACAACAGCGTCGGCTAAATGGCACCGAAGTGACATGATAATAGCACTTTAAGCAGCCAAGCCCCTACAAACAAATGCATATGGATATGCCATCTCCAAGGTTACACAATGTGCTGACATACCACACACTCACAGTAGCCATGATTTGCATAGTGTTGCTGCAACAGTTGAAATAGGCACATGGAAATGGGTTCTTTTGACTAAATGAAACATTCATGATGCAAGCACAAACATTTGCACAACGCGATATTACTGTTACATAACATTACACCAACAAAGAGTTTCCCAGTTGCATTGTGAAGAATATGTTCTGTATCATGGACAAGTTCTAAACCCATCAGTCAGAATGATTTAGAGTTATATTACTGGCCAAGACGTTCCAACTTCCTTTCAGGAGACAGATTTGAGCATTGAGATTGAATTAGGGGTTTGCAGTCTGCATGCTGAGCGGGAAATGAGAAATGATACGACTTGGGAAAGCGAAGGGAAGTGGTGGTACGATGTCTCAAGAATGACAACTATTGTCATTACGTGTGACTGAAGTTTTGCAGTCTATGAAAAGCTTTCCAGTTATCGGAATAAAGTCTATTTGAAGTAGCAACCACATTTGTGAAAATCTCAGACTTTCCAATGCATTTTAAATGTGCATATTCATTCAGATATGAGTTTTGATGTCTGCTGGTGTAATGATGGAAAACTAATACATGTGTCTATGTGATGTTCTGCATGGTATACAGTGAATGTGTGATATGAGTCTGCTTTAGTGCATGTACGATAATACCTCTGTCTGATGGCTACACCATTGAGAGCAGCTTGACTGGCTGCAACACCACTTGGCATGGCAGCTGCTTGGTATCCAACCATAAGGCGCTACAGAGGGTAGTATGTATGGCCCAGTACATCACTGGGGCCAAGCTCCATGCCATCCAGAACCTCTATACCAGGCGGTGTAGGAGGAAGGCCCTAAAAGTTGTCAAAGACTCCAGCCACCTAAGTTATAGACTGTTCTCTCTGCTACCGGAGGGCAAGTGGTACCGGAGCACCAAAGGCTGCTGAACAGCTTCTACCCCCAAGCCATAAGACAGCTGAACAGTTAATCAAATGGCTACACTGACTATTTGCCAATGGTGTAAAATACTTTAGAGTACTACTTAAGTCGTATTTTGGGGTATCTGTACTTTACTTTACTATTTATATGTTTGACAACTTTTACTTTTACTTCACTACATTCCTAAAGAAAATGATGTACTCCATACATTTTCCCTGACACCAAAAGTACTTGTTAGATTTTGAATGCTAAGCAGGACAGACAATTGTCCAATTCACACACATCCCTGGTCATCCCTACTGCATCTGATCTGGTGGACTCACTAAACACAAATGCTTTATTTGTAAATGATGTCTGTTGGAGTGTGACCCTGGCTATCTCTAAATTTAAAAAAAGAAAAAAGTGTCATCTGGTTTGCTTAATATAATGAATTTTAAATGATTTATACATCTAATATTGATACTTAAGTATTATTTAGCAACTACATTTACTTTTGATACTGAAGTATATTTAAAACCAAATACGTTTAGTCTTTTGCCCAAGTAGTATTTTACTTCAGTCATTTTCTATTAAGGTATCTTTACTTTTACTCAAAGTATGACAATTGAGTACTTTTCCACCACTGCTATTTGCATTGATCCCTTTTTATTTGCACTGACTCTGTTGCACTGACTCTGTTGCACTGACTCTGTTGCACTGGCTCTATGCACACTCACTGGGCTCTACCACACACTCATACATACTACACTGACACTCCAACACACACACGCACTGCGTACGCTCACACAAAAAAATAAAAACACACACACATGCATATTGACACACACACTCACGGATAGACACACTTTCACACTCTTAACATACGCTGCTGCTACTCTGTTTATCACCTATCCTGATTGCCTAGTCACCCCTACCTACATGTACATACCTTGGTTTCTCTAATGATTGCCTCGCCTGGTTCACCAACTACTTCTCTGATCGAGTTCAGTGTGTCAAATCGGAGGGTCTGTTGTCCGGGCCTCTGGCAGTCTCTATGGGGGTGCCACAGGGTTCAATTCTTGGACCGACTCTCTTCTCTGTATACATCAATGATGTCGCTCTTGCTGCTGGTGATTTTCTGATCCATCTCTACGCAGACGACACTATTCTGTATACTTCTGGCCCTTCTTTTGACACTGTGTTAACAACCCTCCAGGCGAGCTTCAATGCCATACAACTCTCCTTCCGTGGCCTCCATTTGCTCTTAAATACAAGTAAAACTAAATGCATGCTCTTCAACCGATCGCTGCCTGCACCTGCCCGCCTGTCCAACATCACTACTCTGGACGGCTCTGACTTAGAATATGTGGACAACTACAAATACCTAGGTGTCTGGTTAGACTGTAAACTCTCCTTCCAGACTCACATTAAACATCTCCAATCCAAAGTTAAATCTAGAATTGGCTTCCTATTCCACAACAAAGCATCCTTCACTCATGCTGCCAAACATACCCTTGTAAAACTGACCATCCTACCAATCCTCGACTTCGGTGATGTCATTTACAAAATAGCCTCCAAAACCCTACTCAATAAATTGGATGCAGTTTATCATAGTGCCATCCGTTTTGTCACCAAAGCCCCATATACTACCCACCACTGTGACCTGTACACTCTCGTTGGCTGGCCCTCGCTTCATACTCGTCGCCAAACCCACTGGCTCCAGGTCATCTACAAGACCCTGCTAGGTAAAGTCCCCCCTTATCTCAGCTCGCTGGTCACCATAGCAGCACCTACCTGTAGCACGCGCTCCAGCAGGTATACCTCTCTGGTCACCCCCAAAATCAATTCTTCCTTTGGCCGCCTCTCCTTCCAGTTCTCTGCTGCCAATGACTGGAACGAACTACAAAAATCTCTGAAACTGGAAACACTTATCTCCCTCACTAGCTTTAAGCACCAGCTGTCAGAGCAGCTCATAGATTACTGCATCTGTACATAGCCCATCTATAATTTAGCCCAAAAAACTACCTCTTTACCTACTGTATTTATTCATTTATTTTGCTCCTTTGCACCCCATTAGTTCTATCTCTACTTTTTTCTATCTCTACTATCTCTACTTTTTTTCTTTTTTTTTACTTGCTATATTGTATTTACTTCGCCACCATGGCCTTTTTATATTTTTATTTATTTATATATATATATTTTGTTTGCGTTCACCTCCCTTATCTCACCTCACTTGCTCATATTGTATATAGACTTATTTTTCACTGTATTATTGACTGTATGTTTGTTTTACTCCATGTGTAACTATGTGTTGTTGTATGTGTCGAACTGCTTTGCTTTATCTTGGCCAGGTCGCAATTGTAAATGAGAACGTGTTCTCAATTTGCCTACCTGGTTAAATAAAGGTGAAATAAATAAATAAACATACTGTATTACCTCAACTACCTCGTACCCCTGCACATTGACTCCGTACCGGTGCTCCTTGTATAAATTTTTCTTACTTTTTAACTCTGCATTGTTGGGAAAGGGCTCGTAAGTAAGCATTTCTCAGTAAATTCTACATCTGTATTAGGCGCATGTGACATAGTTGATTTTGATTTGATCTGATATTCATTATATGAGCCTTTCTGATCAGATCATTGATCTCGGGCAAAAAATCTCAGGAGGCTTTGCAGGGAAATTGAGGAGCACCAAGAATCAATATAATGACTCCAATTCTCATCTGTATCAGAAGTAATGTCCCTGGACCCCCAAGTCTTTCCCCGTCCCAACCCCCTATAAAATACCTTCCCGATTCCAAAAACCTCACCCCTCTGCTAATCAATCAGCTCTGCCATGGAGAAGACGGTGACAATGACTGGAGCACAGGCTGAACAATGCAGGGCTCAGAGAGAGAGAGAGAGAGGGAGATTGTCTGAAAGAATATGAGTGTCCTTGCTGGCTAGACTGGTACTATGAGCAGTGGTGCAATTTGTAGGTGTAGAAGATCACATGACTGCATTGCTCTGCATCTTGGTTGATGGTGTATTAGATGTGTTTTGTGAATCCACGTAATTAAAGAGTTTTGTTTTTAACTGTAGAGAATTGTATTAGTCAAAAGAAGCAGACACAGGGACGGTCTTTGTTTGAATTGTTGCTATGCTATCATGTCGATCTACTCAGCTTCCAAGGTCTTCATCAAATCAAACAGACATAACTGTGCCGATTTCACCATGATTTCTCAGTGGAGTAGTAAAACACGGCAGTTCTTCCCATCAATCAGCTAGGCTAAGCTTCCATTAAAAGTAATTGACCAATAAAGGCTTAGATATTGCTTGAGCTAACATGTAGTTTCTGTGCCTTCCTTCTCTTCCATGTCTGCTGCATCACAGATGTCTGTTGTCTGTCCTCCTGGGCTGATCCTCAGAAGATCACATCCTCACATCCTTCTGTCCTAGGAGATGCAAAAGCATTGGATTGACAGGCCATGGTTGGCTGTTTTACCAGCATATAAACAACAAAGAGAGCTCTGCCTACAATGTAAATCTAATCTAATCTATCTACCAGTGCTGTTACAGTAAACGTTGATATTGAAACCGCCAAGGACTTAATTTCCCTTCCCATGCATGGATCAGTATGGATTGCATGTATGACACTCAAGCCGAGGTGCACACATCACCATGACACCTCGCCATGGCAACGGTGTCTATTCTCCCGCAACAGACAAAGAGTGATCCAAAATTAAAACAAGGAAATATTGCCCAACCCACTTGTGAGAAAAGAGGAACTCGTTCATGTGGAAATGTAGCCTATAAGAAGCACCTCAATGGGCTAGACAGGTGTGTGTATGTGTGTGTGTGTGTGTGTGAGAGAGCGAGAGAGAGAGAGAGCTTGTATTTACTTTATGGGGAGGAGATCAGGTTGTCACGCCCTGACCTTTGTTATGTCTCTTTTTTGGTTTGGTCAGGGTGTGAGTTGGGGTGGGCATTCTATGTTTTTGTTTTATGTTATATTTCTATGTGTTTGGCTGAGTGTGGTTCGCAATCAGAGGTGTAACAGTATAACTTTAAACCGTCCCCTCGCCCCGACACGGGCGCGAACCAGGGACCCTCTGCACACATCAACAACTGACACCCACGAAGCATCGTTACCCATCGCTCCACAAAAGCCGCGACCCTTGCAGAGCAAAGGGCAACACTACATCTAGGTTTCAGAGCAAGTGACGTAACTGATTGAAACGCTACTAGCGCGTACCCACTAACTAGCTAGCCATTTCACATCCGTTACACTCACCCCCCTTTCAACCTCCTCCTTTTCCGCAGCAACCAGTGATCCGGGTCAACAGCATCAATGTAACAGTATAACTTTAAACCGTCCCCTCGCCCCGACCTCGGGCGCGAACCAAGGACCCTCTGCACACATCAACAACGGTCGCCCACGAAGCATCGTTACCCATCGCTCCACAAAGGCCGTGGCCTTTGCAGAGCAAGGGGCAACACTACATCTAGGTTTCAGAGCAAGTGACGTAACTGATTGAAACGCTACTAGCGCGTACCCGCTAACTAGCTAGCCATTTCACATCCGTTACAGAGGCAGCTGTCTATCGTTGTCTCTCATTGAGAACCATTTCTAGGTACTGTTTCGGTCGTTATTTTGTTAGTTTTGTTATTTCTGTGTTCATTAAATAAATATGGACACGTACCGCGCTGCACCTTGGTCCTCTCCTTCCAACAGCCGTTCCAGAACTACCCACCACCAACGGACAAGCAGCGTGGAAAAAAGGAGGAATGGACATGGGAGGACATTCTGGACGGGAAGGGATCCTACACATGGGAGGAGATCCTGGCTGGAAGGGATCGCCTCCCATGGGAACAGGTGGAGGCAGCCAGGAGAGCGGAGGCAGCAGGAGAAGGGAACCAGCGGTACGAGGGAACACGGCTGGCAGCCCGAGAGGCAGCCCCCCCCAAAAAATTGGGGGGCACACAGGGAGTGTGGCGGAGTCAGGTTGGAGACCTGAGCTCACTTCCCGTTCTTACGGCGAGCATGTGACTGGTAAGGCCCCGTGCTATGGGGTGATGCGCACGTTGTCTCGGCCGAGCATCCACAGGCCGGTGTGCTCGGTGACAGCGTCCCGCATTTGCCGGGTGGAAGCTGGCATCCAGCCAGAACGGGCGTGGCCAGATCTGCGCTCGAGACCGCCAGTGCGCCTCCACGGCCCAGTGTATATGGTGCCTCGGCCAAGGAAGAGGCCTCCTGCATGTCTCCCCAGCCTGGTGAGTCCTGTGCATGTGCTAAGCCCTAACCCTCCTGCATGTCTCCCCAGCCTGGTGAGTCCTGTGCCTTATCCCAGAGCCAGGGCTCCTGTGCATCCAGTGATGATCCATGGCAAGAAGCCTCCAGTGATGATCCATGGCACGAAGCCTCCAGGGGTGAGACATGGCACGAAGCCTCCAGAGACGGCCTCCTGTCCTGAGCTGCCAGAGTCTCCCTCCTGTCCGGAGCTGCCAGTGTCTCCCTCCTGTCCGGAGCTGCCAGAGTCTCCCTCCTGTCCAGAGCTGCCAGAGTCTCCCTCCTGTCCGGAGCTGCCAGAGTCTCCCTCCTGTCCGGAGCTGCCAGAGTCTCCCTCCTGTCCGGAGCTGCCAGAGTCTCCCTCCTGTCCGGAGCTGCCAGAGTCTCCCTCCTGTCCGGAGCTGCCAGAGTCTCCCTCCTGTCCGGAGCTGCCAGAGTCACCCTCCTGTCCGGAGCTGCCAGAGTCGCCCTCCTGTGCTTCTCAATCAGAGGCAGCTGTCTATCGTTGTCTCTGATTGAGAACCATACTTAGGTAGCCTCATCCCACCTGTGTTTTGTGGGTAGTTGTTTTCTGTTGTGTGTCTGCACCAGCCAGAACTGTTTCGGTCGTTATTTTGTTATTTTTGTTATTTCTGTGTTCATTAAATAAATTTGGACACGTACCACGCTGCACCTTGGTCCTCTCCTTCCAACAGCCGTTACACAGGTTGTGAAATTGAAGTCTGTTGTTAGGTCAACAGACTGGTGGACATGAATACAATGTTGAGATTTCTTTCCTAGGTCCCTCTTCACTATCGGAAGTGAACATACACATATCAAAGATAAAAGTCCATAACAGCATATAAAACAAAAAAATGCAAGATATTTGCAGTCAGCAACACTGAGGTTGCCCCTACACATGCCCATGACTATACAGATGTGTCATGCATCCTTCAGCGGATCACTGCAGATCCGGTCGAAGTGCTGTTATTAGTAGGCCAAAAAGCCTTATGGAACTAATGTATAATATTGAGAACTGTCACGATTCAGAGGATCTCCCGTAGCGCGTGGTTGCATGAGCGATGCACCGATAACTCATTGTTGTTTCCTTTCCGTATGGGAATCGTATGGGGCAGACTGCATCAGCTACTGTACATGCGAAGCTTCAGGTGTTTAAAGCCTCCGCACCGAGAGGCAACAACTGCAGACAGTCTGCCGTTGGAGTGATGACGCCCAGTATTTGGGAATAGTGTCAACGACAGATTAATCAATCAAATGGAAAACGTAGCCTATATGACAGCATCATATTGATACAAATAGGGTAGTCTAGTAAATCCACATCGAACCAACGTGAAAATAACATTGCTGACTTTCTCGTGCATAACAACTAACTGGGCTACATTACCATTAATTATATTAGACTATTTTAATTTAAATCGGCCTAATAACTGCCTGATAACGTTACAACCTTGATAATAATAATAATAGGCTATAATAAGAATACGCTATAAATAGGCCTATTGTTTTTCCAATATTATCCAATAATGCATATTCATAATACAAATCATAAGGATAAATTATGTTTTCCCTCTGCATTGTATGGTGTGTAAGGACTTCTTTGCAGCCTCGCCTCTCCCTCTTTCATATAGCCTACTCACCATACCGAACCGTAGGCTCCCGAGCCCACGGGTGTCAGGTTCTGGTACCGCTCGGGAACCTCCCATACAGTCTTGTTCAGCTCCTGCCGATAGTAGCCTGGTCTGGCCGACATTTTTACTGTAAAGAATATGAGCTCTCAGGACTGGACTGATAGCCCTGTCTGCGCAATCCGCGGTTACTGTCTCTGACTAAGTGCACAGAGGGGAGTTGCCGGCAGTCTCTCTCTCTCTCTCTCTCTCTCTCTCTCTCTCTCTCTCTCTCTCTCTCTCTCTCTCTCTCTCTCTCTCTCTCTCTCTCTCTCTCTCTCTCTCTCTCTCTCTCTCTCTCTCTCTCTCTCTCGATATTTCTGAGAAGGGGGTATTGTAAGGGGCAGCCCAGCCTAAGGGGAGATAGAGCTGGTAACAGATTCTGAGAACGATGTCTCAGACATGGGGGTAGCTGAGCGGAAAGAGGGGAAGAGATAGGGTTGCGATTCTTCTCATTAATCTTTTAGGATAGGCTACTGCAAATAAAAATGTTACCCTATCATAGCCTATCATTTCCCTTTTTTATGGAAATGGAATAAGGTCTCCAAAATTCATGTTTTTACAAAGCTCAGTGGTTCAATTGATTTGAGTTTATGGCACATTGCATTAATATAGCCCATCAGCGCAGCGGTGGGAATTTCACAGACCCACCCAAATTGCAGTAACCTATTGCTTTCTGAGATGTCAAGTTCACTGTCGCTGTCCATGGTGCTCTCAACCCCCTATCTCTTACTTCCTTATTCGTTTTAGAAGGATTGGTTGAGACAGACTCCTTTAGTCGTACTTGAAATATTCATGAAGTCTATTTAGAATAGACAACTCCTCTCAAATCTTAAAGTTGGATTATGACATTTTGAATTGCTATTGTTCAACCACTGAATGCATTTTCTATGAAGAATGAAATTCCACAATTGTCACGATCGTCGTAACGTTGAAGAGATGAGGACCAAGGCGCAGCGTGAAATGAATACATACTTGATTTAATTAACGAAGTCGAAAATGAAGAACACTTGACAAACTAATACAAAACAATAAACGACGAACGTGAAGCTAATGGAAACTAGTGCTGACACAAACACTACACATAGACATAGACAATAACCCACCATACAAAACAGGCTACCTAAATATGGTTCCCAATCAGAGACAACGCAAAACACCTGTCTCTGATTGAGAACCACATCAGGCCAAACACAGAAATAGACAAACCAGACAAACAACATAGAATGCCCACACAGATCACACCCTGACCAACCAAAACATAAAACATACAAAGCAAACTCTGGTCAGGGCGGGACAACAGTGATCGAAGTTAAATGGATGTCTATTCGGTATTCAGAACAAAGATGAAAGGAAATTCATACATCATAACAAAATACCAATAGTGTTATTCTAACTAACTAGCCATCTTCTACAGTAGGCTACAGTGATCACACAAGAGTTCAACACTACATTTTCATTTTAATAATATTTTATTTACCTTTCTTTACTCTATTTTGAAACAGTCAAAGTATTACAGTAAATGACAGGTCAAATAACAATGCTTATGAGCCCGTATATGTAAGTAGAGTATCATTATATAATGTAATAGAGATGATAATAAGTAAAAGTAGTAGTAATATTAATAATATTAATAATAGTTATAGTGGTGTAATAATACAATGAATTGAAATGCAGTTTCCTTCCAGCCCATGAGTGTGGTAGTCTCTCTGGCAGATCAGTGTGGTGTCTGTCTGCAGAGTGTCTAGGCTGTCATGGGAGAACCCTCTAGTGGAGATCTGTTGAAACATCATATACAGCATGAAAGGACATGTATGCGAAGACATTAATGTATCTTATAAGACCAGGCTTTGCCATTTTGTTTTAGATTATTAAGCTACAGTATAGGCTACTACTTACTACTGATTGTAGTGAGTATAGACTCTGAGGCCCACTATTGAACAGTTAAAGGGAGAACATAGCAATGCAGAGAGTAGCCAACTGTATTCATTAGAGAGGTTTAATTGGAGCATTGCATAAAGTAATATATTGCATAGAGTTGACATGAGATATCAAGACAGTAAATCTCTATTCCGCAGTAAACCATGACAGTTCTATGCAGTAGCGACTCGTCATTCAGAGCAGAGCCCCACCTGCTTTGAGACCCACATTTTTAATTAAATAATTAAATAAATAATAATAATATATACAGTGCCTTGGAAAAGTATTCATCCCCCTTGGCATTTTTTCCTATTTTGTTGCATTACAACCTGTAATTTAAATGGATTTTTATTTGGATTTAAAGTAATGGACATACACAAAATAGTCAAAATTGGTGAAGTGAAATGAAAAAATATATATATTTCAAATAAATAAATAAATAAAGAACGAGAAAGTGGTGCGTGCGTATGTATTCACCCCCTTTTCTATGAAGCCCCTAAATAAGATCTGGTGCAACCAATTACCTCCAGAAGGACATAATTAGTTAAATAAAGTCCACCTGTGTGCAATTTAAGTGTCACATGATCTGTCCCATGATCTCAGTGTGTATATACACCTGTTCTGAAAGGCCCCAGTGTCACGACTTCCGCCGAAGTTGGTCCCTCTCCTTGTTCGGGCGGCGTTCGGCGGTTGACGTCACCAACCTTCTAGCCATCGCCTATCCACTTTTCATTTTCCATTGGTTTTGTCTTGTTTTCCATCACACCTGGTTCCAATTCCATCAATTACATGTTGTGTATTTAACCCTCTGTTCCCCCACATGTCCTTGTCCGTAATTGTTTGTTGTTGTGCTTGTGTACGGTATGCTGGTATTTTCCGGGTTTTGTTTGACCCATTTATTTGGGGGTTCCTTTTACAACTAGACCTATACCTGGCCACCGTCCACCCAGCTCCGTTGGGCCGTGAGAGGGTATCCGCCCTCGTCTCGTGCCTCACCGGGAAAGCCCTGGAGTGGGCCAACGCCGTGTGGAGAGAGGGAGATGCAGCTCTGGACCAGTTTGAGGAACGAACACCTCTTCCATCTGAGGCAGGAGACGAGGAGTGCCCAGGAGTTCGCCCTGGAGTTTAGGACCCTGGCTGCCGGCGCGGGATGGAATGACAGGGCCCTGATCGACTATTACCGCTGCAGTCTGCGCGAGGACGTTCGTCAGGAGTTTGCCTGCAGAGACACCACCTCCACGTTCGACCAGCTGGTGGACCTGTCCATCCGGCTGGACAACCTGCTGGCTACCCACGGAAGTTCAGATCGGGGTCTGGTGGTTTCATCCCTCCGCACCCCCTCTCCGACACCTATGGAGCTGGGAGGAGTGGTGTGCAGGGAGACCGGGGGGGGGGTTCCAGCTCGTGCACCATATGTGGCCGCAGAGGTCACACTGCCGGTCGGTGCCGGGTTGGTTCCTCTGGGGATCGAGGCAGCAAGCAGGGCGCTCTGGCCTCACCCCAGGTGAGCCGGCACCATTCTCACCCAGAGCCCTCTGTTGCCCTTATCTTTGTCTATGTTACTTTTTCTGAGTTTTCCCCGCATTCCCAGCATAAGGCACTCGTCGATTCAGGTGCGGCTGGTATTTTTATAGACAGATCGTTCGCCCATAGTTTAGGGATCCCCATTGTTCCTGTGGCTGTGCCCTTCCCCGTTCACGCCTTAGATAGTCGACCGTTAGGGTCAGGTTTGATCAGGGAGGCCACCGCTCCTCTGGGCATGGTGACGCAGGGGGGCACAAGGAGAGAATTAGTCTCTTTCTTATTGACACTCCTGTGTTTCCCGTGGTGCTAGGCCTACCCTGGTTAGTTTGTCATGACCCAATTGTTTCTTGGCCACAGAGGGCTCTCACGGGGTGGTCGCGGGAGTGCTTGGGGAGGTGTTTAGGGGTTTCCATTGGTGCTACTACGGTGGAAAGTCCAGACCAGGTCTCCACCATGCGCATTCCCCCTGAATATGACGATTTGGCTCTCGCCTTCTCTAAAAAGAAGGCGTCTCAATTACCACCCCATCGACGGAGGGATTGTGCGATAAATCTCCTGGTAGACGCTGCACTTCCCAGTAGTCACGTGTATCCCCTCTCACAGACGGAGACGGAGGCTATGGAAACATATGTCTCCAAATCCCTGCGTCAGGGGTACATTCTGTGCTCCACTTCACCCGTCTCCTCGAGTTTCTTTTTTGTGAAGAAGAAGAAGGGAGGTCTATGCCCGTGTATTGACTATCAGGGTCTGAACCAGATCACTGTGAGGTATAGTTACCCGCTACCCCTCATAGCCACAGCGATTGAGTCAATGCACAGGGCGTGCTAGTTCACCAAACTAGATCTGAGGAGCGCTTACAACCTGGTGTGTATCCAAGAGGGAGACGAGTGGAAGACGGCTTTCAGTACCACCTCAGGGCACTATGAGTACCTTGTCATGCCATACGGGTTGATGAATGCGCCATCAGTCGTCCAAGCCTTTGTAGACAAGATTTTCAGGGACCTGCACGGGCAGGGTGTAGTGGTGTATATTGATGACATTCTGATATACTCCGCTACACGCGCCGAGCACGTGTCACTGGTGCGCAGGGTGCTTGGTCGCCTGTTGGAGCATGACCTGTATGTCAAGGATGAGAAATGCTTGTTTTTCCAGCAATCCGTCTCCTTCCTAAGGTATCGCATTTCCACCTCAGGGGTGGAGATGGAGAGTGACCGCATTTCAGCCGTGCATAATTGGCCGACTCCCACCATGGTGAAGGAGGTGCAGCGGTTCTTAGGGTTTGCCAACTACTACCGGAGGTTTATCCGAGGTTTTGGTCAGGTAGTAGCTCCAACTACCTCACTGCTGAATGGTGCCCCGGTGCGTTTGCAGTGGTCGGCTGAGGCGTACAGGGCTTTTGGTCACCTGAGGGCTCTGTTTACCTTGGCTCCCGTGCTGGCCCATCTGGATCCCTCTTTGGCGTTCATAGTGGAGGTGGACACGTCCGAGGCTGGGATAGGAGTGGTGCTCTCTCAGCGCTCGGGTATGCCACCGAAGCTCCGCCCCTGTGCCTTCTTCTCGAAGAAGCTCAGCCCGGCGGAGCGAAACTATGACGTGGGGGACCGGGAGCTGTTGGCTGTCGTCAAGGCCTTGAAGGCATGGAGTCACTGGCTTGAGGGGGCTAGACACCCTTTTCTCATCTGGACTGACCACCGCAATCTGGAGTACATCTGGGCAGCGAGGAGACTGAACCCTCGCCAGGCAAGGTGGGCCATGTTTTTCACCCATTTTGTGTTTACCCTGTCCTACAAACCAGGCTCCCAGAACGCGAAGGCAGACACATTGTCCCGGCTGTATGACAGATGAGCGGCCCATGGATCCCACTCCCATACTCCCCGCCTCCAGCCTGGTGGCGCCGGTAGTGTGGGAGCTGGACACCGACATAGAGCAGGGTGTTATGTGCAGAGCTCGCTCCCGTCCAGTGTCCCGCTGGGCGTCTGTACGTCCCGTCTGCTGTTCATGACCGGTTGATCTATTGGGATCACACGTCACCCTCCTCTGGTCATCCTGGGATCGGTCGGACAGTACGCTGTTTGAGCGGGAGGTACTGGTGGCCTACCTTGGCTAAGAACGTGAGGGTTTATGTTTCCTCCTGCTCGGTGTGCGCCCAGTGTAAGGCTCCTAGGCACCTGCCCAGAGGTAAGCTACACCCCTTACCCGTTCCACAGCGGCCTTGGTCGCACCTGTTGGTAGATTTTCTGACTGATCTTCCACTCTCACAGGGTAACACCACGATCCTGGCCGTTGTGGATCGTTTCTCTAAGTCCTGTCGTCTCCTCCCTCTGCCCAGTCTCCCTACGGCCCTACAGACTGCGGAAGCCTTGTTTACACACGTCTTCCGGTACTACGGGGTGCCTGAGGATATAGTGTCTGATCGGGGTCCCCGGTTCACGTCTAGGGTCTGGAAGGCGTTCATGGAACGTCTGGGGGTCTCGATCAGCCTTACTTCAGGGTTTCACCCCGAGAGTAATGGGCGGGTGGAGAGAGTGAACCAGGATGTGGGTAGGTTTCTGTGGTCCTATTGCCAGGATCGGCCGGGGGAGAGGGCGGCGTTCGTGCCCTGGGCCGAGATGGCACAGAACTCGCTTCGCCACTCCTCCACTAACCTCTCTCCCTTCCAGTGTGTACTGGGGTACCATCCGTTTTTGGCGCCTTGGCATCAGAGTCAGACCGAGGTTCCTGCGGTGGACGACTGATTCAGGCGCGCGGAGGAGACATGGGAAGCCGTCCGTGTCCACCTTCAGCAGGCCGTAACGCGCCAAAAGGAGAACGCAGATTGCCACCGCAGTGAGACCCTGGTGTTTGTCGTAGCTGAATCAGAATTAGTTAGGTAACATAGATAAATTAGATGTTTTATTTACTTTATTCTTGTCATTAGAATGTCTTCTTTGGGACTATACTGTTGGCAGTTGCATTTTCCTTTCTCCTCTAGGTAAAAGTCACCTGGGGCCCAGAGAGAGGAGAGGTCTGTCACGTTCCTGACCTGTTTTTCCTTTTTCTTGTGTTTATTTAGTTGGTCAGGGCGTGACTTGGGGTGGGTTGTCGAGGTGTTATTTTCTTGTTGGGTTGTTTGTGTTCTCAATGGGTATGATTCTCAATCAGAGACAGCTGTCAATCGTTGTCCCTGATTGAGAATCATACTATTATTCTTTTTGGATAGAAAACACTTTCTAGTTTCTAAAAGAGTTGGAATTATTTCTCTGAGTGAAACAGAAGTCCTTCTGCAGCACTTTTCCTGACCAGGAAGTGAAATGTCAGAAATTGATGCTCTTTTCAACTTGATGCCTATACATGGTGTTAACACTTAGGAGTCTGCTGACACTCTATACGCCTTCCTATTGGTGTAAAGAGGATGTCAGAGAAGAATTTTTTTTGCTCCTCTTGGTCTGTGGTGGAAAAAAACCTATTTCTTTGACGTGACGGTCCACTTCCGGGTGTCTGAAGGAAGTGGGATTGATTTCTGTTTGCCTTGGTAACGAACGGCTAACGTCTCCGGCTCGATTTTTTTTTGATACATGTGACCATATCATCGTAATGTATGTTTTTTCAATATAGTTTAATCAGATTATTGAAACTTTATTCGGGAGTTTTGCCGTGTTCCGTCCTCTGACTGTGTTTACGTTGGATAAATTTATGCCACTCGGCTAGTGCCAATGCTAATTGAAGAGGGACATTTGCCATTCTGAATCGAAACAACGACTCATCTGGACAGAGGACACGTTCTTCAACATTCTGATGAAAGATCAGCAAAAGTAAGACCCATTTTATGATGTTATTTCATATATCTGTCATGCATGTGAACTGGCCGTGGGCGCCCAATTATTTCTGTCTATTGTAGCTACGCTAATATAGCGATACATTTTGTTTGCGCTGTAAAACATTTAATAAATCGGAAATATTGTTTGGAATCACAAGATGCCTGTCTTTCAATTGCTGCAGACTATGTATTTTTCAGAAATGTTTTATGATGAGTAATTAGCTATTTGACGTTGGTGTCTGTAAATATTCTGTCTGCTTTCGGTGCAATTTCGGATTGTAGCTGAAATGTAAACTATGGTTTATACATGAAATATGCAAATTTTTCGAACAAAACATATGCTATACAATAAATATGTTATCAGACTGTCATCTGATGAATTTGTTTCTTGGTTAGTGGCTATTTATATCTTTATTTGGTCGAATTTGTGATAGCACCTGATGGAGTAAGAAACTGATGGAGTTAGAAAAAGTTGTGTCTTTTGCTAATGTGGTTAGCTAATAGATTTACATATTTTGTCTTCCCTGTAAAACATTTAAAAAATCGGACATGTTGGCTTGATTCACAAGATGTGCACCTTTCATCTGGTGTCTTGGACTTGTTAATGTGTGAAAGTTAAATATTTAAAAAAAAAATGATTTTGAATTTCGCGCCCTGCACTTTGAGTTGGATGTTGTCATAAGTGTACCGGTGTCGGGCTGCCCCCGTAAAAGGTAATTAAAGAGGACCTTTCCACTCCGCATATTGGTCTGATCCTTCTCGCCTCTCCTCCTCGTCCGAGGAGGAGGATTACGACGATCGTTACAAGGTCAGGCTTGTCTTTTACATGTCTGGTAATATGCAGAATATCAGAAAGGGAGAAGTCAGGTTTGAACAATGTCTTCATAATGAATATATCTGTGAAACCATGTGAAGGGCTCCACTATGTCTGTACTCCAGTCATTCCCTCCTTTTCCCATTGGGGAGAGGAGTATGACAGTGTCTGGAACCATTGTATGTCCCCTCTGATGTTGAAATTTATCTTTCATAGTATATGATCTAGAGGCTCACTCCCCTCAGGGAGCTTGTCCAGGGGTGGGTTGTATTTGAGATGGGAGTATCTAGAATTGACAATTGATATATGCCATTGGATGAGGTAATGTTTTGGTACTACGAAGTACCAAGAACGAGAAGTAGAAACTTGTATAAGAGACCAAACTGAATGATAATTTAAAGCTAATGCTATCTGGCTATGGGATACTCCTCTTTCAAGTAAAAGGCCCTTTGTGAAGTTCCTAAGATCTGTGGTTCGTCATGTGAGTTGAGAGGGGTGTATCTTGGCTATAAAAGATACTTATTATTCTTTTGTAAGCACTCTCAGAGAATCAATTCACACACTGAATTGATCTGAGAGTCAAAGGGCCATGGTGAAGCTCATATAATTAAAGATGGAATTTAAAATATACCTCTGACTTGTGTGTGGTTTGTAAACTCTCATCATTTAGTAATACAGGAAATTACCACGACATAATCGCACCGGGGGACCGGGTCTGGCTCGCGACCCGAAACCTGCCCCTCCGCATGTAACGCTCGTCGTTAGGTGGAAGAGAGGAGGACCAAAGCGCAGTGTGGTAAGTGTTCATGTCTTTTTAATTAGCAGCACGGAACACGGGAACAAAACAATAAACGAAGAATAACGAACGAAACAGTACCGTGTGGCGAACAAACACTGACACGGCAACAAACACCCACAAACCAAAAGTGAAACCCAGGCTGCCTAAGTATGATTCTCAATCAGGGACAACGATTGACAGCTGCCTCTGATTGAGAATCATACCAGGCCGAACACAAAACCCCAACATAGAAAAACACACATAGACAGCCCACCCCAACTCACGCCCTGACCATACTAAATAAAGACAAAACAAAGGAAATAAAGGTCAGAACGTGACACCGCCTGCCCTGCCGGAAGCTGGGTCCACGGTTTGTGGGGCCATTTAAAGTCCTGAGGAGAGTGAACAAGGTTTGTTATAGGTTACAACTTCCACCCGATTACCGTATTATCCCCTCGTTCCATGTGTCTCTCCTCAGGCCGGTGGTAGCTGGCCCGCTCCAGGAGTCTGAGGTGCGGGAGGTTCCTCTGCCCCCTCTGGACATCGGGGGGTCCCCGGCGTACTCCGTTTGCTCCATACTGGATTCGAGGCGTTCGGGCGAGGGGCATTCAGTATCTCGTGGAGTGGGAGGGGTATGGTCCAGAGGAGAGGTTTTCGGTCGAGGTCGTGGGTTTTGGTCGAGGTCGTGTTGGACCCTTCAATGCTGCAGGAGTTCCACCATCTTCGTCCGGATCACCCTGCGCCTCGCCCTCCGGGTCGTCCCGAGGCCGGTGTCGATGTGCTGCTGGAGCCGCGCGTCAGGGGGGGGGGGGGTACTGTCACGACTTCCGCCGAAGTTGGTCCGTCTCCTTGTTCGGGCGGCGTTCGGCGGTTGACGTCACCGACCTTCTAGCCATCGCCTATCCACTTTTCATTTTCCATTGGTTTTGTCTTGTTTTCCATCACACCTGGTTCCAATTCCATCAATTACATGTTGTGTATTTAACCCTCTGTTCCCCCACATGTCCTTGTCCGTAGTTGTTTGTTGTAGTGCTTGTGCACGATATGCTGGTATTTTCCTTTTTTTTACCCATTTATTTGTATTGTTCTGTTTATGGTTACTTAACACAACCGTTGTAAATCAGTTTCCGCTCTCCTGCACCTGACTTCTCTGCCGCCAGTAGCATCACATTACACCCAGAGTCTGCAACACCACTAAGCAAGCGGCACCACCAAGCAAGCAGCACCATGAAGAACATGGAGCTCTCCATACAGGTCAGGGACAAAGTTGTGGAGAAGTACAGTGCTTCATCCCACGAAGCACCATTAAATCCATTATTACATTTTTGAAAGAATCTGGCACTACAACAAACCTGCCAAAGAGGGCCGCCCACCAAAACTCACGGACCAGGCAAGGAGGGAATTAATCAGAGAGTTAACAAATAGACCTAAGATAACCCTGAAGGAGCTGCAAAGGTCCACAGCGGAGATTGGAGTATCTGTCCATAGGATCACTTTAAGCCATACACTCCACAGAGCTGGGCTTTACGAAAGATTGGCCAACAAAAAGCCAACATTGAAATTATCACACACGTTTGATGTTAGCCAAAAGGCATTTGGGAGACTCCCCAAACATATGGAAGAAGGTACTCTGGTCAGATGAGACTAAAATTAAGCTTTTTGACCATCAAGGAAAATGCTATGTCTGGCGCAAACCCAACACCTCTCATCCCCCCGAGAACACCATCCCCACAGTGAAGCATGGTGGTGGCAGCATCATGCTGTGGGGATGGTTTTCATCGGCAGGGACTGGGAAACTGGTCAGAATTGAAGGAATGATGGATGGCGCTAAATACAGGGAAATTCTTGAGGGAAACCTGTTTCAGTCTTCCAGAGATTTGAGACTGGGACGGAGGTACACCTTCCAACAGGTCAATGACCCTAAGCATACTGCTAAAGCAACACTCAAGTGGTTTAAGGGGAAACATTTATATGTCTTGGAATGGCCTAGTCAAAGCCCAGACCTCAATCCAATTGAGAATCTGTGGTATGACTTAAAGATTGCTGTACACCAGCAGAACCCATCCAACTTGAAGGAACTGGAAAAGTTTTGCCTTGAAGAATGGGCAAAAATCCCAGTGGCTAGATGTGCCAAGCATATAGAGACATACCCCAAGAGACTTGCAGCTGCAATTGCTGCCAACGGTGGCTCTACAAAGTATTGACTTTGGGGGGGGTGAATAGTTATGCATGCTCAAGTTTTCTTATTATTTCTTATTTCTTGTTTGTTTCACAATAAAAACAATTGTCTAAATCAAATGATACAAACCCCCCCCAAAGATACATTTCAATTGCAGTGTCGTGGAAAATTGCAAGATTATCTTATAATGCTTGTAAGATTATATTATAATCTTAGTATTGCATTAGAATGGTTGTTTTATTCGACAGAATATAGTATTCTGTTAACAATTGTGTGTGTGTGTGTGTTCCACTGAGGATGGGCCTCTGAGATAGCACTGACAGAGGAGATGTATGTTGTCTTTAGGTAATAAAGCCTAAAGAGCATTCCAGATAACCTGAGGTAATGTTATCGTGCTATATCGTACCAGGGTGAGACGGGTTCCAGTTTGGAGTAGGAGGGGGCCAGACACTCGTCTTTACAATGAGAACTTTTGACACAGCAGGAACTGTCTGCTATGTCTTATAGATATCTTTCATACAAATCTTAACCTTTGTGAACTGTTCCTAAGATCTGTGGTTCGTCAGTGTAAGTTGAGAGGGGTGTATCTTGGCTATAAAAGACCTTTGTACTTTTCTGTTGGTACTTTTCAATGGTTCATTAGAGATAGCGCATCATTGAAAGTCAAAAAGGCAAATTCAAAGCTCTTATTAAAAATATGTAGTTTAAGTGTAACTCTGACTGGTGTGTGAAGTTTGTAACTCTCTCCTCATTTGGTAAAGCAGAAAAATGCCACGACAGCAGGTTGTAAGGCAGCAAAATAGGAAAAATACCAAGGGGATGAATACTTTCGCAAGCCACTGTATATATATATATATATATATATATATATATATATATATATATATATATATATATATATATATATATATATATATATATATATATATATATGTATATGTATATGTGTGTGTGTGTGTGTATATACATATATATATATATATATATATATATATATATATATATATATATATATATACACTGCTCAAAAAAATAAAGGGAACACTTAAACAACACAATGTAACTCCAAGTCAATCACACTTCTGTGAAATCAAACTGTCCACTTAGGAAGCAACACTGATTGACAATAAATTTCACATGCTCTTGTGCAAATGGAATAGACAAAAGGTGGAAATTATAGGCAATTAGCAAGACACCCCCCAAAACAGGAGTGATTCTGCAGGTGGTGACCACAGACCACTTCTCAGTTCCTATGCTTCCTGGCTGATGTTTTGGTCACTTTTGAATGCTGGCAGTGCTCTCACTCTAGTGGTAGCATGAGACGGAGTCTACAACCCACACAAGTGGCTCAGGTAGTGCAGTTCATCCAGGATGGCACTTCAATGCGAACTGTGGCAAAAAGGTTTGCTGTGTCTGTCAGCGTAGTGTCCAGAGCATGCAGGCGCTACCAGGAGACAGGCCAGTACATCAGGAGACGTGGAGGAGGCCGTAGGAGGGCAACAACCCAACAGCAGGACCGCTACCTCCGCCTTTGTGCAAGGAGGTGCACTGCCAGAGCCCTGCAAAATGACCTCCAGCAGGCCACAAATGTGCATGTGTCAGCATATGGTCTCACAAGGGGTCTGAGGATCTCATCTCGGTACCTAATGGCAGTCAGGCTACCTCTGGCGAGCACATGGAGGGCTGTGCGGCCCCACAAAGAAATTCCACCCACACCATGACTGACCCGTCGCCAAACCGGTCAAGCTGGAGGATGTTGCAGGCAGCAAAACGTTCTCCACGGCGTCTCCAGACTCTGTCACGTCTGTCACATGTGCTCATGTGCTCAGTGTAAACCTGCTTTCATCTGTGAAGAGCACAGGGCGCCAGTGGCGAATTTGCCAATCTTGGTGTTGTCTGGCAAATGCCAAACGTCCTGCACGGTGTTGGGCTGTAAGCACAACCCCCACCTGTGGACGTCGGGCCCTCATACCACCCTCATGGAGTCTGTTTCTGACCGTTTGAGCAGACACATGCACATTTGTGGCCTGCTGGAGGTCATTTTGCAGGGCTCTGGCAGTGCACCTCCTTGCACAAAGGCGGAGGTAGCGGTCCTGCTGCTGGGTTGTTGCCCTCCTACGGCCTCCTCCACGTCTCCTGATGTACTGGCCTGTCTCCTGGTAGCGCCTGCATGCTCTGGACAATACGCTGACAGACACAGCAAACCTCTTTGCCACAGTTCGCATTGATGTGCCAACCTGGATGAACTGCACTACCTGAGCCACTTGTGTGGGTTGTAGACTCCGTCTCATGCTACCACTAGAGTGAGAGCACCGCCAGCATTCAAAAGTGACCAAAACATCAGCCAGGAAGCATAGGAACTGAGAAGTGGTCTGTGGTCACCACCTGCAGAATCACTCCTGTTTTGGGGGGTGTCTTGCTAATTGCCTATAATTTCCACCTTTTGTCTATTCCATTTGCACAACAGCATGTGAAATTTATTGTCAATCAGTGTTGCTTCCTAAGTGGACAGTTTGATTTCACAGAAGTGTGATTGACTTGGAGTTACATTGTGTTGTTTAAGTGTTCCCTTTATTTTTTTGAGCAGTGTATATATATATACATCTTTTTCTGGTGGGGGGGCTTGCCTGTTTTGCATGTTATTTTGGCATTAATACGTGTCACTGTCACGACTTCTGCCGAAGTCGTTGCCTCTCCTTGTCCGGGCGGTGTTCGGCGGTCGACTTCACCGGTCTTCTAGTCATCATCGATCCATTTTTCATTTTCCATTGGTTTTGTCTTGTCTTCCCACACACCTGTTGTCAATCCCATTCATTACCTGTTGTGTATTTAACCCTCTGTTTCCCTTCATGTGTTTGTCAGAGATTGTTCTTTGTCAAGTGTTGTGTGTTCTGTGTATAGGTGTGCTATGGGTCTTCATACCCAGATTTTTGTATTATAATTTTCCGTGAGTGTTATGGAGCTAATTACTGGGACTATTATTAAAGTACTCCATGCTACACTCTATTTTGACTCTCCTGCGCCTGACTTCCTCTGCCACCTATACACGCCATTGTGACAGAATCTCTGACCATAAAAATGAAGTCAGCAGGAGGAGGCACTTCACTAATGGAGGTTGAGGAACGCGTCCTGGAACACGCGGCGGAGATTGACAGTCTGTGCGCTGTCATGGATCGCATTGTCCAGAGTATGGACCGCTGGGAGAGACAGGGAGCGTGTCCAGTACCTCCACCACCCCCTGGAATTCCTTCGAACGTTTTTTCCCCTCCGGAACAGAACAGGATCCAGTTATCCCTACCCACGGGATACAATGGAGATACTGCCAGCTGCCAGGGTTTTCTCCTAAAACTGAACTTGTATCTGGCCACGGTCTCTCCAGTACCAACAGACCGTGAGAAAAGCTTCGCCCTCATCTCCTGCCTTACCGGGAAAGCCCTGGAGTGGGCCAACGCTGTGTGTGGAGAGGATAAGGCGTTGGACCATTTTGAGGAGCTCATCTGCCATTTCCGGAAGGTATTCGACCACCCATCCGAAGGCAGAGCAGCAGGTGAGCTCCTCTATCATCTGAGGCAGGGGAAGAGGAGTGCTCAGGAGTTCGCGTTGGAGTTTAGGACTTTGGCTGCCGGCGCTGGATGGAGCGACAGGGCCCTGATCGACCACTACCGTTGTAGTCTACGCGAGGACGTCCGTCGGGAGCTGGCCTGTAGAGACACCACCCTCAACTTCGACCAACTGGTGGATATGTCCATCAGGCTGGACAACATGCTGGCTACTCGGGGACGTCTAGATCGGGGTCTGGTTGTTCCATCCTCCCGCACTCTCTCTCCCGAACCTATGGAATTGGGAGGGATGGTGCGCAGGGAGACCGGAGGGGGTACCCGCTCGAGCACCATCTATGATCGCAGAGATCACACTGCTGATCGGTGCCGGGTTGGTTCCTCTGGGAATAGAGAAGGCAGGCAGGGCACTCTGGCATCACCCCAGGTGAGTAGGCACCATACTCATCCAGAGCCCTCTGCTGCACTTATGTTTGTCTCTGTCACCTTTCCGGATTTTTCCCTGCATTCCCAGTATAAGGCGCTAGTAGATTCAGGCGCGGCTGGGAATTTCATTAATAAAAATTTAGCTTATAGTTTAGGGATTCCTATTGTTTCTGTGGATATGCCTTTCCCTATTCATGCCTTAGATAGTCGACCAATAGGGTCAGGGTTTATCAGGGAGGTCACCGCACCTTTGTCTATGATAACGCAGGGGGGTCACAAGGAGAAGATTAGTCTTTTCCTTATTGATTCTCCTGCGTATTCTGTGGTGTTAGGCCTACCCTGGTTAACTACTCATAACCCCACTGTTTCTTGGCCACAGAGGGCTCTCACGGGGTGGTCGCGAGAGTGCTCAGGTAGGTGTGTAGGGGTTTCCGTTGGTGCTACTACGGTGGAAAGTCCAGACCAGGTTTCCACCGTGCGCATTCCCCCCGAATATGCCGATTTGGCACTCGCCTTCTGTAAAAAGAAGGCGACTCAATTACCACCCCATCGACAGGGGGATTGTGCGATAGATCTCCTGGTAGACGCTGCATATCCCAGGAGTCACGTGTATCCTCTGTCGCAAGCGGAGACAGTGGCTATGGATAATTATATCTCTGAATCCCTGCGTCAGGGGTTCATTAAGCCATCCATTTCACCCGCCTCTTCGAGTTTCTTTTTTGTGAAGAAGAAGGATGGCGGTTTACGACCGTGCATTGATTATAGAGACCTTAATAAAATCACGGTAAAATATAGTTACCCGCTACCTTTGATAAATACAGTAATGGAGTCAATGCGCGGGGCCCGCTTCTTCACAAAATTGGATCTCAGGAGTGCGTACAATCTGGTGCGTATTAGGAGGGGTGATGAGTGGAAGACTGCATTTAGCACCACCTCAGGTCATTATGAGTACCTGGTCATGCCATATGGGTTGATGAATGCTCCATCAGTCTTCCAATCGTTTGTAGATGAGATCTTCAGGGACCTGAACGGGCAGGGTGTAGTGGTGTATATCGATGATATTTTGATATACTCTGCTACACGCGCTGAGCATGTGTCCTTGGTGCGCAAGGTGCTTGGTCGCCTGTTGGAGCATGATTTATATGTCAAGGCTGAGAAATGCTTGTTCTTCCAACAATCCATCTCCTTCCTAGGGCATCAGATTACCACTTCAGGAGTGGAGATGGAGAGCGACCGCATTACAGCCGTGCGTAATTGGCCGACTCCAACCACGGTAAAGGAGGTGCAGCGTTTTTTAGGGTTTGCCAATTACTACCGGAGATTTATCCGGGGTTTTGGTCAGGTTGCAGCTCCCATTACCTCACTGCTAAAGGGGGGTCCGGTGCGCTTGCAGTGGTCAGCCGAGGCGAATAGGGCTTTTGGTAAACTGAAGGCTCTGTTTACCTCGGCGCCTGTGTTGGCTCATCCGGATCCCTCTTTGCCATTCATAGTAGAGGTGGACGCATCCGAAGCTGGGATAGGAGCAGTGCTCTCTCAGCGTTCGGGTGTGCCACCGAAGCTTCGCCCCTGTGCTTTCTTTTCGAAGAAGCTCAGCCCGGCGGAGCGTAACTATGATGTGGGGGACCGAGAGCTGTTAGCTGTCGTAAAAGCCTTGAAGGTGTGGAGGCATTGGCTTGAGGGGGCTAATCACCCTTTTCTCATCTGGACTGACCACCGCAATCTGGAGTACATCCGGCAGGCGAAGAGACTAAATCCTCGCCAGGCAAGGTGGGCCATGTTTTTCACTCGTTTTGTGTTTACACTTACTTACAGACCAGGCTCCCAGAACGTCAAGGCAGACGCATTGTCTCGGCTGTATGACACAGAGGAGCGACCCATGGATCCCACTCCCATACTCCCAGAGTCGTGTTTGGTGGCGCCAGTAGTGTGGGAGCTGGACGCGGACATTGAGCGGGCGTCACGTGCAGAGCCCTCTCCTCCTGAGTGTCCAGCTGGTCGTCTGTACGTTCCGTCTGCTGTCCGCGACCGATTGATCTATTGGGCTCACACATCACCCTCCTCTGGTCATCCTGGGATAGGTCGGACGATGCGCTGTCTTGATGGGAGGTACTGGTGGCCCACTTTAGCTAAGGACGTGAGGATTTATGTTTCCTCCTGTTCGGTGTGCGCCCAGTGCAAGGCTCCTAGACACCTGCCTAGAGGTAAGCTTTTACCTTTACCCGTTCCTCAACGGCCGTGGTCGCACCTGTCAGTGGATTTTGTGACTGATCTTCCACCTTCACAGGGTTACACCACGATCCTGGTCGTTGTGGATCGGTTCTCTAAGTCCTGTCGTCTTCTCCCTTTGCCCGGTCTCCCTACGGCCTTACAAACTGCGGAGGCTTTGTTTACACATGTTTTCCGGCATTATGGGGTGCCTGAGGATATAGTGTCTGATCGAGGTCCCCAGTTCACGTCAAGGGTCTGGAAGGCGTTCATGGAACGTCTGGGGATCTCGGTTAGTCTTACCTCAGGTTTTCACCCCGAGAGTAATGGGCAGGTGGAGAGAGTTAACCAGGATGTGGGCAGGTTTCTGCGGTCCTATTGCCAGGACCGGCCAGGGGAGTGGGCGAAGTTCGTGCCCTGGGCAGAGATAGCCCAGAACTCGCTACGTCACTCCTCCACTAACCTTACCCCTTTTCAATGTGTATTAGGGTATCAGCCGGTTCTGGCTCCTTGGCATCAGAGTCAGACCGAAGCTCCTGCGGTGGACAATTGGTTTCGGCACGCTGAGGAAACTTGGGAGGCAGCCCACGTCCACCTTCAGCGTGCCATAAGGCGCCAGAAAATTGGCGCAGACCGTCGCCGCAGTGAGGCCCCGGTGTTCTTACCAGGGGACAGGGTCTGGCTCTCGACCCGAAACCTGCCCCTCCGCCTGCTCTGCCGGAAGCTGTGTCCGCGGTTTGTGGGGCCGTTTAAAGTCCTGAGGAGAGTGAACGAGGTATGTTATAGATTACAACTGCCCATTAATTACCGTATTAACCCCTCGTTCCATGTGTCTCTCCTCAGGCCGGTGGTGGCTGGCCCGCTCCAGGAGGCTGAAGTGCGTGAAGTTCCTCCGCCTCCTCTAGACATCGAGGGGGTCCCGGCGTACGCTATTCGATCCATTTTGGATTCGAGACGTCGGGCGAGGGGCCTTCAGTACCTCGTGGACTGGGAGGGGTACGGGCCGGAGGAGAGATGCTGGGTTCCGGTGGAGGACGTTTTAGATCCTTCTATGTTAAAAGAATTCCACCGCCTCCATCCGGATCGCCCTGCACCTCGCCCTCCGGGTCGTCCCCGAGGCCGGTGTCGACGCGCTGCTGGAGCCGCGCGTCAGGGGGGGGGTAATGTCACGACTTCTGCCGAAGTCGTTGCCTCTCCTTGTCCGGGCGGTGTTCGGCGGTCGACTTCACCGGTCTTCTAGTCATCATCGATCCATTTTTCATTTTCCATTGGTTTTGTCTTGTCTTCCCACACACCTGTTGTCAATCCCATTCATTACCTGTTGTGTATTTAACCCTCTGTTTCCCTTCATGTGTTTGTCAGAGATTGTTCTTTGTCAAGTGTTGTGTGTTCTGTGTATAGGTGTGCTATGGGTCTTCATACCCAGATTTTTGTATTATAATTTTCCGTGAGTGTTATGGAGCTAATTACTGGGACTATTATTAAAGTACTCCATGCTACACTCTATTTTGACTCTCCTGCGCCTGACTTCCTCTGCCACCTATACACGCCATTGTGACAGTCACATATCAGTTTGCAAACAATATAATATATACAGTGGGGCAAAAAAGTATTTAGTCAGCCACCAATTGTGCAAGTTCTCCCACTTAAAAAGATGAGAGAAGCCTGTAATTTTCATCATAGGTACACTTCAACTGTGACAGACAAAATGAGAAAAAAAATCCAGAAAATCACATTGTATGATTTTTAATGAATTTATTTGCAAATTATGGTGGAAAATAAGTATTTGGTCAATAACAAAAAAAAAAATTCTCATTTTGTCTGTCATAGTTGAAGTGTACCTATGATGAAAATTACAGGCCTCTCTCATCTTTTTAAGTGGGAGAACTTGCACAATTGGTGGCTGACTAAATACTTTTTTGCCCCACTGTATATATATACATATTTGAGTTAATAAAGCCGCATACAAACATAGTCTCTTTTTTATTTTCTTGAGTAAGGAAGCTCCTAAATGCAGGTGTTTCAGCCTAGCTCAGCTCTTTCTGTGGTGGTGGGGCGGGCCAGCAGAAAATAGGAGCATTGTGCCGTGATTGGCTCAGTGTTCTGTCACTCATGGGGACCTTTACGCAATCTCCAAGCTTCAGTCCTTAGTAAGAGTAAACATCCAACATTTCAGCCCTTTCGGTCCTGCCATAGAGTTATATTACAAGTGCCTTTACAAGAAGGCTCAAGGTCATTGGCCAGAGAAATGACCTCAAATCACGTTATGTACAGTAGCTTTGATTGGACTGATCATGTCAACATCTTACTTTCACAATCTTAGCTAGCAGTCATGATAATGAATCAAGTCTACTGGCAAATCCTTTTTATCCTTGTCATATGAAGAGAATTAATGAAGAGAAAATATGTATAAAATGTATCGGTGCTGCAAGCATTGCAACTGGGAAGTCGGGAATAAACAGCTCAAACAAGGAAAATACGTTTTGAAAGGTCATTCAACTTGGAATTGTAAATCCGGCATCTTTCTCTTTGATGACAAAATTTGCCCACGAAGGACCGCCGCGCCAATTTCCTGTTCAAGCACATCACAACAACACCAGACCAAGAATGTCATTTGATGCTTCATAAATTATGTAGTATGCCAGAGAGATAATCTATATTGTAGCTAACAAAGTAATACTAAGTGTATGTTGTGTAGTACTAAGTGTACACATGGGTAGCTGTTAGTTACCCATGTGCCTCACTCTAATAATTTGGTCTATTTTTCACAGTAAACAAATCGTTCGTGGTCATTGTGTGCTTGTTTGCAAACTTTTTTTGTACAGCTTTGACAGTGCTACTGACAGTAGTGGTGGCGCTTGGCTTGCACATGCAAATTCAGCACACACAACATTCTATAATAGAATTGTGTTATTTGACGTGTCAAATGAAAAGCTTATTAAAGGCGTTATATGACGTGTATCTGTTTTGACACACAAACAACCAAACGGCGTTCAATGTGCCTCACTAATAATTTTGTCTATTTTCACCTCTTCATTTTGCCTACTGTTCTGACTTGGTGGTGCACATGTAGCCTATAACCTGTTTTAGAGAAATTTAATCATTGAATATTGTAAGAGCTTTCATTGACTGTTCTGATTTGTTGTACAGGGATTGCACTGTAAGAACTGCCCATGTTCTGAATTCTGTCGCTATACATTTCAAAAGTGCTGAACAAATAGTTACATTGACTACTTTCGCCTTCACTCGCACATTAATGTCTTAATCGAAATTACGGATTGCCTCTTATCCGCTTATCGTCCACTTATGTCATAGTTTGCACATCTCAAATGTCAGTAGAAACCACATTTGTTCAAAAAAGTCAGCCATGTCAGCTATGTTTTTTAAAAAGGCAGTAAATGAGGCTGAATGAACTGTTTCTCTGCCAGACAAGGCTCAGCTGAAAGCCAGATGTAGCAGTGGTAAGGTGTTGGGACTGCTGTTGGGACTCTGCTGTTGGGACAGCTTTATGTAGTGCCTAACAGCTTGTGGACACTGTTGATCACCGTTATAGTGCAATTAATGTATTGTTTTGTGTTGTGTAGTTGCTTTGCCGGCATGCATCTAACATTTCTGGTTTGTTTGCCCCCACTAAATTTACAAGCTAAAATCGCCACTGTAATATTTGTCTATCTGTAACATTCTGAATGTTCCACCCCACTGAACAAGCTCCAAAATAGGAGCTAGAAAGTTGAGCAACACACCTTGACAGATGAAGGGTAATTCCTGATGACAGGAAGCATCCAGCCACTTCAGTTCTCCGTTACCAACCCGGACCATCTTACCACAGTGGTAATTGATGGGGTTGAGGGGGAAGCAGCTGTGCCATTCACTGTACTTCACCACCTTACCAACATCCCCACTGGTCCACAGCCAGGGGGCGCTCCACTCAAAGATGGACTGCTCCAGACCAATCCACACCCCCCCACATGACAGCTCCAAGTTGGCCAGGAGCTGGGTCACGTCAGCCTGCACGGTCTGGTTGGTGATGTGCACCAGGTTGGTCTTGGAGCCACAACTTTTACAGAACTTCAGGGCATTTATCCAGCTCTTGGACTCATTGAAGTACTGCAGGTAATCTGCATGGACAAGACACAAACACACATGAAATTGCACACATGTTAATGCAAGTTCAGAAACACAAAACCACAAATACACAAACACTTACAGTCTTAGCTGCCATTAAATATCCAACAACTTTCACTTGTACACCTTTGTACAGATTGGTACAGAATGTAGCTCCATGTCTGACACTCACCCGGATGGAGTGGAGAATTTGCACTACTGGGGGAGGATGTGGGCATCCTGTCTGGGGAGGTGGGACCTAATGAGGTCAGTTGTCCACTGGAAGTTGAGGTTGGTGGAGTGGTGGACTGTCCAAAAGTAGTGGTAGGTGGTGAGGTGGTGGACTGTCCATTAGTAGTGGTAGTTGGTGAGGTGGTGGACTGTCCATTAGTAGTGGTAGTTGGTGAGGTGGTGGACTGTCCATTAGTAGTGGTAGGTGGTGAGGGGGTGGACTGTCCATTAGTAGTGGTAGTTGGTGAGGTGGTGGACTGTCCATTAGTATTTGTAGGTGGTGAGATGGTGGACTGTCCATTAGTAGTGGAAGGTAGTAAGGTGGTAGGTGTTGTGGTGGACGTCTTGATAGAGGGAGATCCAGTTGGAATAGGGCTGGTGGTTTCAGGGGTAACAGGAGTGGTCAAATACCCAGTGATGTTACTTGGACGTTCATCTGTCAAAATGAAGTAGAATACTTAAGTGATAATGGCGGAGAAGCCAGTGTTTCGAGGATATATTGACACGGGTGATTTTAGGCCGGAGACAAATTCAAGGACCTGCAAACCGTTCCAATATTATATGTTTTCAACAAAGATTTGGGACACTTACTGATTACAGTTTTGGACAGGTAACCAGTAACTGTTACGTATTACATTTAGAAAGAAACCTACCCAGCCCATGTCGGTTGCTAGAGACGCGACCCAGTTGTTCAGTCTTTTTGTTCTATATCTATGCACACATGTTCTTATCCCTTCTTGCTAGCTAGCCAACTATGTCTAACTTAAACTGTTTTATTCTGACATTTATTTGGATACATCCATAACAATGAGCTAATGAGGCGTGTAAAAAATGTGCTCACTCATCAGACACTGTTGTTCAAAGGAGCTAGCCTACAACATAGCTAACGCAATCACTTCAAAGTGAAGCTGCAAAGACTTCAAACTAGCTGCACTTCGTTTCATTTGACCTTTTTTCAATTGACATTTCTTTGTAAATATCCATAAAAATTATGCCAGCTGATTCATGATTTCGACTGGCTGCTATAGGACAGCTGGAGATCGAATTTGAATATGAAAACAATGCTGCAAATATCTGAGAAACAGACAGCAAGGTTTATACAAATCTCCGTTGTTGAAAACTACATTTTAGTCTCAAAGATATGTGAGATAATGTCTAGATGCCTTTTATAGTGGAGATCAAGTTGATAAATTGCTTGGCTGAGCTGATGAGACAGTGTATTGCACAGTCCCATTTTAAGGTCATAGATTTAGCCGGTGGTAATTTGTGGAATAGACACCGGCTGGAATGCGGTTTTAACCAATCAGCATTCAGCGTTAGACCCACCCGTTGTATAAATGCATACACTGTATGTGCCTGTTTCCTATCATGTCAGGAACTGTATAAAAAATATTCCATTGTATTAAATTTAGTCATAGATTATGATTGACTGTCAACACTAGTTTGATAACACTCTCACAGCGTTCAACTTACCCCCATAGCACAGGAAAGCTTTTTGAGTAGAACAATTTTCTGGTGTCCATTTTCTGTCATGTTTTGAGTTCAGCGTAGCACAGTTTGCACCTGTCACATGCATTGTATGGTCCCATTTCTGAAATGGTTCCCCACTGGACCAATTCCATGTGTTGTTGTTGTACTTTAGTCCAATCCAGGTGTTGTCCTTAGCCACCTCATCAAAGGCAACCTGCTCTTTCTGGTTACAGATACTCGCCAGAACTCTGCCTGTTGATTTGCAGTTTTCCAGAGCTGACATCCACTGCTTTTTTTCACTCATCAACTCATACTCCTTCTCTGTTATTCCATTGTCATGATGAACTTATAGAGGGGGAAAATGAAGTTACTAATTCGATTTCATGAGACATAATCCAGGAAGTGAATTATGTCTCACTTTGAAAGTAGTTTATTAATATACGTATATACTGAGAGAGGCTTACCTAGTTGCTGACACACATACTGCTTTTGTTTCTGACAATCCTCTGGTTGCCAATGAGATGAAGTGGAGATGACACAGTCAAGACCCATGTACTTGACTAATTCTGTTGCCCAGTTCAAGAACATGAAGTCCTCTCCATCAGACCACTTCCACTTTTCAGTTGGATCATACCTATGGAGCCCAATCCACACATCACCACTGAAATTACCCAAAGAGTATTGAATTGCCTTCCAATCCTCTTCTGTGTGTACGATGGACAGGTTTGTGTAGTGCTGTCTGCAGTACTCGTGTGCCTCGGTCCAGTTTTCGTTCTCTTGGACAAGGCTGTACTTCTTGGCTGAGTAGGTGACTGTTTGAAATACAGAGAAAATGCTTATCAGACTGCTTGTTGTGTTGACTGGCAAACATGACCATCTTCAGCTTTATCTATTCTAAAATATAGGAAACACATACTGTTTGGTAGCAGAGCAAAATAGAGATGTAATTGATGGAAGCTACAGAGCATGTGTCAGGGGCATGGAGAAATTAATACATTTGCAATCTCATTACAAAATCAGCCATTAAAAAAAATGAATATAGGCTATAGACTCAACTATCAACTGTATTCTTTATAGACTGCACTATAATATAATGTCAATTCACACTCTAGTGCTTGGTGATATCCTTTATATTAACCATTCAACACAGATAATGAAATAAACAGAAACACAAAATAAGCGAGTTTGATATCCATGTCTATGCTAGCCTGTTTAATAGGGCCTATTAACAAAGTTGATCTCTGATCATTAGAAGTACATGACTCACATATACAGTGCATTCGGAAAGTATTCAGATCCCTTCCCTTTTCCCACATTTTGTTATGTTACAGCCCTATTCTAAAAATGATTAAATACATTTTTCCCTCATTAATCTACATACGATAGCCCATAATGACAAAGTGAAAACTGTTTTTTAGACATTTTTGCAAATGTATTAAAAATACATAAGTAAGTATTCAGACCCTTTGCTATGAGACTCAAACTTGAGCTCAGGTACATCCCGTTTCTATTGATCATCCTTGACATGTTTCTACAACTTAATTGGAGTCCACCTGTGGTAATTCAATTGATTGGACATGATTTGGAAAGGCACACACCTGTCTATATAAGGTCCCACAGTTGACAGTGGATGTCAGAGCAAAAACCAAGCCATGAGGTCCAAGGAATTGTCTGTAGAGCACCGAGAAAGGATTGTGCCGAGGCACAGATCTGGGAAAGGGTACCAAAAAAATTCTGCAGCATTGAAGATCCCCAAGAACAAGAGCTGGCCGCCTGGCCAAACTGAGCAATCGGGGAAGAAGGGCCATGGTCAGGGAGGTGACCAAGAACCCGATAGTCACTCTGACAGAGCTCTAGAGTTCCTCTGTGGAGATGGGAGAACCTTCCAGAAGGACACACATCACTGCAGCACTCCACCAATCAGCCCTTTATGGTAGAGTGGCCAGCCACTCCTCAGTAAAAGGCATATGACAGGCTGCTTGGAGTTGGCCAAAAGGCACCTAAAGGACTCTCAGAGGACTCTCAAGATTCTTTGGTCTGATCAAACCAAGATTGAACTCTTTGGCCTGAATGCCAAGCGTCACATCTGGAGGAAACCTGACACCATCCCTACGGTGAAGCATGGTGGTGGCAGCATCATGCTGTGGGGATTTTTTTCAGTGGCAGGGACTGGGTGACTATTCAGGATCGAGGGAAAGTACAGAGAAATCCTTGAATGAAACCTTCTCCAGAGCGCTCAGGACCTCAGACAAGGGCCAACAGCCAAGACAACACAAGAGCGGTTTCGGGACAAGTCTTTGAATGTCCTTGAGTGGCCCAGCCAGAGCCCAGACTTGAACCCGATCAAACTCCCCAAATACAGGTGTGCCAAGCTTGTGGCGTCATACCCAAGAAGACTCGAGGCTGTAATCGCTACCAAAGGTTCTTCAAAAAAGTACTGAGTAAAGAAAGGGTCTGAATACTTCTGTAAATGTCATATTTCAGTTTATTTTTATTTTTATTTTTATACATTTGCAAAAAAATCTAAAACCTGTTTTTGCTTTGTCATTATGTGGTACTGTGTCGATTGATAAGTGGGGAAAAAACTATGTAATACATTTTGGAATAAGGCTGTAACTTAACAAAATGTAGAAAAAGTCAAGGGGTCTGAATACTTTCAGAATGCACTGTTCATTAACTGCATGTGTTCACCTTTACCACTGCAGTTTTTCAGAGAGTAGCCTGAGGTTGCATGTTGGAGGTACTGTATTGTGACAGAACTATCACCAGTTGAGGCCTTCAGAAAACACATGTCTCTGTGGGACAAATATGAGAAAGGGTGTTACTTATCAGAAATGACATTTTACATACTGAGACATTGATATCCCCTACCGGCCAAACCCTCCCTAACCCGGACGACGCTATGCCAATTGTGCGTTGCCCCACGCACCTCCCGGTTGCGGCCGGCTGCGACAGAGCCTGGGCGCGAACCCAGCCCAGCCTGGGCGCGAACCCATAGCCTCCCGGGTGGCGCAGTGGTCTAGGGCACTGCATCGCAGTGCTAGCTGCGCCACCAGAGTCTCTGGGTTCGCGCCCAGGCTGGGCTGGGTTCGCGCCCAGGCTCTGTCGCAGCCGGCCGCAACCGGGAGGTCCGTGGGGCGACGCACAATTGGCATAGCGTCGTTCGGGTTAGGGAGGGTTTGGCCGGTAGGGGATATCAATGTCTCAGTATGTAAAATGTAATAAAATGTATGCACTCTACTGTAAGTCGCTCTGGATAAGAGCGTCTGCTAAATGACTAAAATGTAAATGTGAAATGAACACAATGACCAAAATAACTGGCGTGGTTCAAAAGCCTTTATTTGCAGAAGCTCAATTATATTTGTTTAATAAAAAAGCATTTGCGCATGTACCTGTTAGTTTGGTCAATCTTTGCTTCTTTTCCAACAAAGGTAAAGTACTGGCAATTGTACAATTCGGTGCATTTCTGTCTGCACTGACTTGCATCTTGGGGTACAAAACCTTTCTCTATACCATTTATCTTAAAATCCACTCCATTCATTAGGTTCCTCTCACAACCTGTGTAACAGAGACATTGGTGGTGTACAGTATCTAGTAGCCAATGTAAATACTTTAAACCTCCATTTTGATCATAATGAGGATAAATGCAACAAGCAATAACAATGAGTCATCAACACTTGCCTTTTACTACCTTTAGACTGTAGTATGTTACATGGTCGTTGTAAGGGAAACTGCTGCTATCTACACAACAGCAGTATCTTCTGCTGTCCTGAAGGGCGGAAATGGTGAGGTCTTCCCCGCTGAGGCTGTGCATTTTTGAGTCATTGAATGTGATGATACCTCTATTCATCTTCACTATGGGGTTAGAACAATCACATCCTAACCACGTGTTATCACAAGTTCTGCCCCAGCATGTGTAATACCCGCAATCCTTCACAGAGGACCCACAGACAAGGGTCACAGAGCTTCCCTCCAGTACTGACACCTCAGTCACCAACACTGGTGAGGCCCTGAGTGCTGTGGGGTCAAAGGTTAAATCAGGAAAATGTTGTTACTTGACTGGTCAGGCTTTGTGTCACTGACATAAACTTCTCCATAGACAAGGAGATGGCTCAGTTTCATCAAAGTCACTGATTCTGCTTCTAGACACTGGAAGCTTCGTACTGTAGCTTTTGGGTAGTATTCTATTGTATGTATGTGGTATTCTGTTGTATGTGTTGACCAATAAACTATCAAAATAAAGAAAGTAGCACACTCTGTGTATAATCTCCCACAAACGTTTCGGCATCACTGTGCCTTCCTCAGGGAAGCACACTGAGGAAGGCACAGTGATGACGGAACATTGGTAAATACCCATTAAATTGTTGGGAAATTATACATGGAGTGTGCTACTTTCTTTATTTTGATAGTTTATAGATCATTCGCCGTTAGTCAGCACCTCCACACAAACTCTTATTCTGGGTGTGCGCCAGCTCATGTTTTTTTAATCTACTATGTGTTGACCGACATAAGAGATACAAAAATAAATGTATTTATTTCCATGTCAGTGTGGATGTACTGTGACTCATTGTATAACTGGATGTTGACAATAGTGACACACTACTAATATTGTAACATTCATAACAGAGGCGGGGCTACTTGACAATACCAAGAGAGGAACATTCATCCCATCTGATCTCTTACCCAGAAGCAGGAGTAGAAGACCTGGCTGTATCATGACCACTGTGAACAAAAGATAACATGTTTTGAATCACAATCCATCAGTTCTCCCTCACTTTCAAGTAAAAAATGTTATAACATTATTTTAAAGGAAACAATTTTTGTGAAAGACCACAACGATTTGCCAATTCAGACATGTTTGAAATATTTCATGGAGAATAAAATTTACAATTGAAGTCAGAAGTTTACATACACTTTAGCCAAATACATTGAAACTCAGTTTTTCACAATTCCTGACATTTAAT
Organism: Salvelinus fontinalis; assembly: GCF_029448725.1. Lineage (NCBI taxonomy): Eukaryota > Metazoa > Chordata > Actinopteri > Salmoniformes > Salmonidae > Salvelinus > Salvelinus fontinalis. The sequence goes on along the minus strand of NC_074675.1, from coordinate 10,254,506 downwards.
CCTAGTAAAAAATTCCCTGTCTTAGGTCAGTTAAGATCACCACTTTATTTTAAGAATGTGAAATGTCAGAATAATAGTAGAGAGAATGATTTATTTCAGCATTTATTGTTTTCTTCACACTCTCAGTGGGTCAGAAGTATATATAATTAGTATTTAGTAGCATTGCCTTTAAATGGCTTAACTTAGGTCAAACATTTCGGGTAGCCTTCCACAAGCTTCCCACAATAAGTTGGGTGAATTTTGGCCCATTCCTCCTGACAGAGCTGGTGTAACTGAGTCAGGTTCATAGGACTCCTTGCCCACACACGCTTTTACAGTTCTACCCACTGTCACGTTCTGACCTTTATTTCCTTTGTTTTGTCTTTATTTAGTACCCAAACATTTGCTACCTCGTGCTACTAGACCTTAGTGCTGCCTTTGACACCATCGATCACCACATTCTTTTGGAGAGACTGGAAACCCAAATTGGCCTACACGGACAAGTTCTGGCCTGGTTTAGATCTTATCTGTCGGAGAGATATCAGTTTGTCTCTGTGAATGGTTTGTCCTCTGACAAATCAACTGTACATTTCGGTGTTCCTCAAGGTTCCGTTTTAGGACCACTATTGTTTTCACTATATATTTTACCTCTTGGGGATGTTATTCGAAAACATAATGTTAACTTTCACTGCTATGCGGATGACACACAGCTGTACATTTCAATGAAACATGGTGAAGCCCCAAAATTGCCCTCGCTAGAAGCCTGTGTTTCAAGGAAGTGGATGGCTGAAAACTTTCTACTTTTAAACTCGGACAAAACAGAGATGCTTGTTCTAGGTCCCAAGAAACAAAGAGATCTTCTGTTAAATCTGACAATTAATCTTGATGGTTGTAAAGTCGTCTCAAATAAAACTGTAAAGGACCTCGGTGTTACTCTTGACCCTGATCTCTCTTTTGACGAACATATCAAGACTGTTTCAAGGACAGCTTTTTTCCCTCTACATAACATTGCAAAAATCAGAATTTTTTCTGTCCAAAAATGATGCATAAAATTAATCCATGCATTTGTTACTTCTAGGTTAGACTACTGCAATGCTCTACTTTCCGGCTACCAGGATAAAGCACTAAATAAACTTCAGTTAGTGCTAAATACGGCTGCTAGAATCCTTACTAGAACCAAGAAATTTGATCATATTACTCCAGTGCTAGCTTCCCTACACTGGCTTCCTGTTAAGGCAAGGGCTGATTTCAAGGTTTTACTGTTAACCTATAAAGCGTTACATGGGCTTGCTCCTACCTATCTTTCCGAGTTGGTCCTGCCGTACATACCTACACATACGCTACGGTCACAAGACGCAGGCCTCCTAATTGTCCCTAGAATTTCTAAGCAAACAGCTGGAGGCAGGGCTTTCTCCTATAGATCTCCATTTTTATGGAACGGTCTGCCTACTCATGTGAGAGACACAGACTCGGTCTCAACCTTTAAGTCTTTACTGAAGACTTATCTCTTCAGTAGGTCATATGATTGAGTGTAGTCTGGTCCAGGAGTGTGAAGGTGAACGGAAAGGCTCTGGAGCAACGAACCGCCCTTGCTGTCTCTGCCTGGCCGGTTCCCCTCTCTCCACTGGGATTCTCTGCCTCTAACCCTATTACAGGGGCTGAGTCACTGGCTTACTGGTGCTCTTTCATGCCGTCCCTAGGAGGGGTGCGTCACTTGAGTGGGTTGAGTTACTGACGTGATCTTCCTGTCTGGGTTGGCGCCCCCCCTTGGTTTGTGCTGTGGTGGAGATCTTTGTGGGCTATACTCGGCCTTGTCTCAGGATTGTAAGTTGGTGGTTGAAGATATCCCTCTAGTGGTGCGGGGGCTGTGCTTTGGCTAAGTGGGTGGGGTTATATCCTTCCTGTTTGGCCCTGTCCGGGGGTATCATCGGATGGGGCCACAGTGTCTCCTGACCCCTCCTGTCTCAGCCTCCAGTATTTATGCTGCAGTAGTTTATGTGTCGGGGGGCTAGGATCAGTTGGTTATATCTGGAGTACTTCTCCTGTCTTATCCAGTGTCCTGTGTGAATTTAAGTATGCTCTCTCTAATTCTCTCCTTCTCTCTTTCTTTCTCTCTCTCGGAGGACCTGAGCCCTAGGACCATACGTCAGGACTAAAGGGTATGATGACTCCTTGCTGTCCTCAGTCCACCTGGCCTTGCTGCTATTCCAGTTTCAACTGTTCTGCCTGCGGTTATGGAACCCCTACCTGTCCCAGACCTGCTGTTTTCAACTCTTAATGATCGGCTATGAAAAGCCAACTGACATTTATTCCTGATTATTATTTGACCTTGCTTGTCATTTATGAACATTTTGAAAATCTTGGCTCTCTCTAATTCTCTCCTTCTCTCTTTCTTTCTCTCTCTCGGAGGACCTGAGCCCTAGGACCATACTTCAGGACTACCGGGCATGATGACTCCTTGCTGTCCCCAGTCCACCTGGCCTTGCTGCTATTCCAGTTTCAACTGTTCTGCCTGCGGTATGGAACCCCTACCTGTCCCAGACCTGCTGTTTTCAACTCTTAATGATCGGCTATGAAAAGCCAACTGAAAATTATTCCTGATTATTATTTGACCATGCTTGTCACTTATGAACATTTTGAACATCTTGGCCATGTTCTGTTATAATCTCCACCCGGCACAGCCAGAAGAGGACTGGCCACCCCTCATAGCCGGGTTCCTCTCTAGGTTTCTTCCTAGGTTTTGGCCTTTCTAGGGAGTTTTTCCTAGCCACCGTGCTTCTACACCTGCATTGCTTGCTGTTTGGGGTTTTAGGCTGGGTTTCTTTACAGCACTTCGAGATATTAGCTGATGTACGAAGGGCTATATAAAATAAACTTGATTTGAAACTTGAACTTGATTAGTATGGTCAGGGCGTGAGTCGGGGTGGGCTGTCTATGTGTGTTTTTCTATGTTGGGGTTTTGTGTTCGGCCTGGTATGATTCTCAATCAGAGGCAGCTGTCAATCGTTGTCCCTGATTGAGAATCATACTTAGGCAGCCTGGGTTTCACTTTTGGTTTGTGGGTGTTTGTCTTCTGTGTCAGTGTTTGTCGCCACACGGTACTGTTTCGGTTCGTTCACATTTTGTTATTTTGTTATTTGTGTAGTGTTCAGTTTATATTATTAAAACATGGACACTTACCACTCTGCGTATTGGTCCTCCGATCCTTCTCGCCTCTCCTCGTCAGATGAGGAGGAAGAGATAGACAGCCGTTACACCCACAAACTTTCTATAGGATTGAGGTCAGGGCTTTGTGATGGGCACTCCAATACCTTGCCTTTGTTGTCCATTTTGCCACAACTTTGGAAGTATGCTTGGGGTCATTGTCCATTTAAAGACCCATTTACGACCAAGCTTTAACTTCCTGACTGATGTCTTGAGATGTTACTTCAATATATCCACATAATTTTCCTGCTCCATGATGCCATCTATTTTGTGAAGTGCACCAGTCCTTCCTGCAGCAAAGCAACCCCACAACATGATGCTGCCACCCCCGTGCTTCACGGTTGGGATGGTGTTCTTCGGCCTGCAATCCTCCCCCTTTTTCCTCCGAACATAACGATGGTCATTATTGCCAAACAGTTCTATTTTTGTTTCATCAGGCCAGAGGACATTTCTCCAAAAGTACAATATTTGTCTCCATGTGCAGTTGCAAACTGTAGTCTGGCTTTGTTATGGACATTTTGGAGCAGTGGCTTCTTCCTTGCTGAGAGGCCTTTCAGGTTATGTCGATATAGGATTCGTTTTACTGTGGACATAGATACTTTTGTACCTTTTTCCTCCAGCATCTTCACAAGGTCCTTTGCTGTTCTGGGATTGATTTGCACTTTTCGCACCAAAGTACGTTCATCTGTAGGAGACAGAACGTGTCTTCTTCCTGAGTGGTATGACGGCTGCGTGATCCCATGGTGTTTATACTTACGTACTATTGTTTGTACAGATGAACGTGGTACCTTCAGGCATTTGGAAATTGCTCACAAGGATGGACCAGACTTTTGGAGGTCTACAATTTTTTTCCTGAGATCTTGGCTGATTTCTTTTGATTTTCCCATGATGTCAAGCAAAGAGGCACTGAGTGACGGCGCTCGGCGGTCGTCGTCGCCGGCCTACTAGCTGCCACCGATCCCCTTTTCTGTTTCATTTAGTTGTGTCTGATTTGTTGCACATGTCTTGTGTTTAGGTTTGGTTGTGGGCTATTTAAACCCAGTTGGCCCGCCTGCTTTTGTGCGGGATTGTTTTTCTGTTTGTGGTGTTCGTTTATTCTTGTGGTGTCTATTCCTGTTCAGTTTCGTCCTGTTTGTTGGACTGGGACTTTACGCGCCCTTGTGTGTGTGGCGTCTCTGGTTATTTGGAATATTAAAAATCCATGTCTTTTGGAACTACCCTGCTCTCTGCGCCTGACTCCTTCACTCACCACTTTTGAAGTCCTTACAGGTACACCTCCAATTGACTCAAATTATGTCAATTAGCCTTTTAAAAGCTTCTAAAGCCATGACATAATTTTGGGGAATTTTCCAAGCTATTTCAAGGCATTGTCAACTTAGTGTGTGTAAAGTTCTGACCCACTGGAATTGTGATACAGTGAATGATAAGTGAAATAATCTGTCTGTAAACAATTGTTGGGGAAATTACTTGTTTCATGCACAAAATAGATGTCCTAACCTACTTGCCAAAAGTATAGTTTGTTAACAAGAATTTGTGGAGTGGTTGAAAAACGAGTTTCAATGACTCCAACCTAAGTGTATGTAAACTTCAGACTACAACTGTATATGAAAGAATTGTCTGTGTCTCGAAGGTTAACTTCTATGCTCGCTTCGAGGCAAGTAACACTGAAACATGCATGAGAGCATCAGCTGGTCCGGATGACTGTGTGATCACGCTCTCCGCAGCCGATGTGAGTAAGACCTTCAAATGGTCAAGATTCACAAGGCCATTGGGTCAGACGGATTACCAGGACGTGTGCTCCGAACATGCGCTGACCAACTGGCAAGTTTCTTCACTGACATTTTCAACCTCTCCCTGTCTGAGTCTGTAATACCAACATGTTAAATTAAAGCAGACCACCATAGTCCCTGTGCCCAAGAACACTAAGGTAAGTTGCCTAAATGACTACCGACCCGTAGCACTCGCATCTGTAGCCATGAAATGATTTTAAAGGCTGGGCATGGCTCACATCAACACCATTTTCCAAGAAACCCTAGACCCACTCCAATTTGCATACCGCACCAACAGATCCACAGATGATGCATTCTCCTTTGCACTCTACACTGCCCTTTCCCACCTGCACAAAAGGAACACCTATGTGAGAATGCTATTCATTGACTACAGCTCAGTGTTCAACACCATAGTGCCCTCAAAGCTCATCACTAAGCTAAAGACCCTGGGACTGAACACCTCCCTCTGTAATTGGATCCTAGACTTCCTGACGGGCCGCCCCCAAGTGGTATGGGTAGGTAACAACGCCTCCGCCACGCTGATCCTCAACACGGGGGCCCCTCAGGGGTGCGTGCTCAGTCCCCTCCTGTACTTCCTGTTCACTCATGACTGCACGGCCAGGCACAACTCCAACACCATCATTGAGATGGCTGATGACACAACAGTGGTAGGCCTGATCACCGACAACGATGAGACAGCCTATAGGGAGGAGGTAAGAGATCTGACCCTGCAAAGACAACAACCTCTCCCTCAACGTGATCAAGACTAAAGAGATGTTTGTTGACTACAGGAAAAGGAGGACCGAGCACACCCCCATCCTCATCGGCGGGGCTGTAGTGGAGCAGGTTGAGAGCTTCACGTTCCTTGGAGTCCACATCCCCAACAAACTATCATGGTCCAAGCACATCAAGACAGTTGTGAAGAGGGCATGACAAAACCTATTCACCCTCAGGAGACTGAAAAGATTGGGCATGGGTACTCAGCTCCTCAAAAGGTTTTACAGCTGCATCTTCGAGAGCATCCAGATGGGTTGCATCACTGCCTGGTATGGCAAATGCTCGGCCTCCGACCGCATGGCACTACAGAGGGTAGTGCGTACGGCCCAGTACATCACTGGGTCCAAGCTTTCTGACATCCAGGACCTCTATACCAGGCGGTGCGAGAGGATGGCCCTAAAAATTGTCAAAGACTCCACCCACCCTATTCATAGACTGTTCTCTCTGCTACCGCACAGCAAGCATTACCAGAGCACCAAGTCTAGGTCCAAGAGGCTTCTACCCCAAGCCATAAGACTCCTGAACAGCTAATCAAATGGCTACCCAGACTATTTGCAACCCCCCCCCCCCCGCCCACGCTGCTGCTACTCTCTGTTATTATCTATGCATAGCCACTTTAATAACCCTACCTGCATGCACATAATTACCTCGACACCGGTGCCCCGGCACATTGACACATTGACTCTGAACCGGTACCCCCTGTATATTGCCCCGCTATTGTTATTTACTGCTGCTCCTTAATTATTTGTTTTTGTTATCTCTTACTTTTTGGGGGGGTATTTTCTTAACTGCATTGTTGGTTACCTGTACATGCTGTAAGTAAGCATTTCACTCTAAGGTCTACACCTGTTGTATTCGGCGCATGTGACAAATACAATTTGATTTGAATTTAAAGTCTGAACTAATATGCACAAGTTCCTTCTGAGAGTACACAGGCAGTGTTGTACCTTTCCAGTTAAACAACATGACAAAGAAGGGATGATAAGGTGATTTGACTACCAAAGTAGCATTGCAGTTATTCTATGGAAACACTACATGGCATACAATTTGATTAACCAAACATGCACGTTGAAAGTAGCACGTAAATGTATATTTTAGGTAAATTATGTGATTGAGATTTAATTTGGATATGTCTTAATCTCAATCTATTGACTCTCACAAAATGGCTATGATATGCATAATATATGTTCAAAATACACCACCACCTGGCTGCTACTGAAACAATACGTTCCAATGTCCAAACTAGCATACTATTTGAAATGAAGGAATACACAGAATATTAAGCAAATAGCATTTTTGAAATAATTTAAAATGATAAATGATACTGTACGAAACGGTTACCAAAGGCTGTTAATCATATGTAACATATGTAACAAAGTCACTGTCTGTAGTTTTTCTTCCAACTTAGTTTAAGTTTGTTTTAAAACTATAAAGGTGTGGCATTTCTAATGAATTATTTATTAGATAAAAGCACAGTGCACAATCCATTTGATGTTTTCAATGTACCAAACAAATGTATCATGTAGCTTGAAATGATGGCACACCTACCCATTTAGCAGTCCTCTTCCCTCCCCAGAGTTTGGTTGTGAGATGCGAAGACAGGGGAAAGAGAGATGAGTTCATAGAGGTGTCCTTCTCTCCTCCCTCTGTGCTGACCAGGGAACCAGGGGTGCGTTCAGTTCGAGTCAACGTTTGCTAAGTTGCGTGATGGTTTGTAATGATCGATATCTTTCCCCAAAACAGTGCTCAGAGTTCTTCAACTGCCTTTTAGGTACGTTTTCTCCCATTTCGTGGTTGTGGTGAGGTGTGGCCTGATCAATATGGGTGTGACCATCTGAAATCACAAAACTAATTCAGCACACCATACTGTACTCTCTGGGTCACAGTAATCACAACATTTTTCAACTGGTTGTTCAGTACAGTACCGTTTCCGTTGAATTCAACGTTGCACAACACTCTATCATACTGAATGCACCCCAGGTGAGGCTGAAAGTTCCGCTTTAACCCCTCCCTCCATGATTAGAAAAACACTGGCCAATAGGCGTTATGTATTTTCTCTGTTATCACAGTGGACATACATATTTTTTTTCAATACAGTACAACTAAGTTGCCTGATCAAATGTACATTTCTGTTAATGTATGAAGTTTAAATTTGTCATTATAATGTGCAGTACATTTGGGAACCACAAATCAATTCATTGTATTTGCACTGGACCCCAAAAAACTGCATTGTACAGTACAATATCCACTGACCTCTGATTAATGAGATATATGTTTAAAAAAAATAAGAAAACCACCAAAGATAGAATTGTAACCTGTGTCAGTGAGTTCTCCCAGCGCCGTGCAAAGCAGGCCGCCTTCCAACAATCCAATGCAAAGTAAAGAAAAACTACAGTTTTAGAGGCTGCTGGTATGTGGTACTGCATGGTTGTATAATAATAATTTGGCGGTGCTTATAGTTGTCCTGTTACACACTTGTATGAGTATGTAATGGAAATGTGTTTCCCAACATGCATGTGTTTCTTGCATATCCCCAAGGCTGGCAGTCTAATGCCCAAATGTGTAAACAAAATAATGTTGTCACGTTCGTCATACGAAGGAGACCAAAGCGCAGCGCGATGTGAATACATCTTCTTTAATGACAGCGAAGAACAATAAACAAACTAATACAAAACAACAAAATGAACGTGAATGCTATAAACACCGAGTGCAGACATGCAACATCACATAGACAATAACCCACAAACCAAACTGGAAAATGGCAACCTAAATAGGCTCCCCAATCAGAGACAACGATAAACAGCTGCCTCTGATTGGGAACCAATCCAGGCCACCATAGACCTACATATGTCTAGACTAGACACACACATCTAGACATACCAAAACCCTAGACAAGACAAAAACACACATACCACCCTCGTCACACCCTGACCTAACCAAAATAATAAAGAAAACAAAGCTAACTAAGGTTAGGGCGTGACAAATGTACTGTAATTCTGGATGTGTAAAAGCCCATAGTTCTAGTATGAACACTTTCTAGTCCATACAGGTAGCTTGATTAAATCCCAGTGCTACCAGTGGTCAGGATCTGATTTTAGTACGTGTGCTTAGATAAATGCATTTGCTAAATAACTGTTACGCTTGTCGATGTAATGACCGGACCAAGGTGCAGCGTGCTGGCATACATCATACATTTATTAAATGAACACCAAAAAAACAAGATAAACGACACGTAAAGTTTTGTAGCGCTAACACAGCAACTATACAAAAACAAGATCCCACAAACTAAGGTGGAAAAAAGGCTGCCTAAGTATGATCCCCAATCAGAGACAACGATAGACAGCTGCCTCTGATTGGGAACCATACCAAGCCAACAAAGAAATAGAAAACCTAGATTGCACACCCTAGTCACACCCTAACCTAACCAAATAGAGAATAAAACGGCTCTCTAAGGTCAGGGCGTGAAAATAACTACCTGGTAAATAAAATGTGGGATGTCAAATACTTTTAACCTTTGCTAAATGATTCATGGTGTCTGGTTAATCAAGTTGTTTAATGTATAACAGCAATCAACTACATGAATAAGGGCAAGAACCCCACACCCCTCCCCTGCTATCCATGAGCCTGTGTTTCTGACTGTAATAGCTGACACAGTCAACACACCATGACACCAGGGAAAACTCTAATGATATCCAAAATGTTGCTTGGGTTCATAACATGGATACTGTCATTCTGTCACACCCACAACAGTCTGTCTGTCTCCATCTTTACAGTTCTCTGAACGATGCCACCTGGAAGTGGGCACATCGTTTTACAGTGTTCATTCTTAAATAAAATATGTTTGATTACTGCCTTCATCTCACCATTCTTGCTGTAGGGTGAATATAATGGTAATACTGGTCACTAATCAAACATATTTTATTTAAGAATGTTGATAGTTACATTCACAAGTGAGTGTGTAACATCCTTATGAAGACTTTAACTCTCTGAAAATCTCTCACTGAAGGTTGTCACCATACATATTTTAACTACAAACTTGAAAATCCTCTTCTCTTCACTAATCAAATTGCCCAACAAGCTTAATTATCACAATACATCCAAACACCAACAAAACATTTACAATATAATATTATGATACAATAATAAAACATTTTAAAATCTAGCCTAATATAAATATACTTCCTATTTCATGAAAGCTAACTTTCATAACTTTCATAACGTAAACAAAATAATATTTAAAAATCTTATTTAATATATTATTTATAATGGTCTATTTTAGTTTCCTTGGACCTTCCATCCCTCTCCTGTTGCATCATCATGGCTGGTCCTCTTCATCCAGACTCACACTGACCTTAGAAAACAAACACAACAGTACAAAGACTCTCACTGGAATTAGTTCATGAACACCTTATTTCATTTCCATACTGTCAATGGGATGCAAAACCTAACAACACACTGTACAAGGGACTCTGAACAACAGACTAAACATGAACATGAAAAACGTCTCCATTCAGCAGTTGTCTCCAGCGTAGGACTAGGACTAGTTCCCGTTCTTAGCAAACTCCTTTCTGATCTATGAGATCAAAGCCAGCAGCCCTCCTATTTTAATCGAGCATTTCAGTTTATTAATATGGTCAGTAGGAATATAAACTTGAGATCGTATGAGAAGAGTGAAATGAGTGAGGATGACATTGATTTCTGATGTGGGAGATGTAGGACTACTGTACCTGCTCCAACATCTGTTCCTTTACCACTGGGTCAGTGAGGTCAGCTCCTGAGTTAGATTTCAGAGACATCCTTACAATGGTCTGCTTCATTCTCTTTTCTAGAGGGACATAGAAATGGTAAGATTAGACAGCCACTCAAATGAGATTCTGTTTATTTCCAAAAAAGCTTTTCTTCCAATGTCCTTTAAAGGCTGTACATTTCTTTGGAACTGTGTAGCAGCAAGTGTCTGTGTTCTAAGTTTATCAGTATGGAAATATTATCCGATATTAGAAACCACATGAGCACGTATATTTGCATTAATCCCTGGTAAGGGTGGGGAGAGGGAGGTGGGATCTGACAGTAGTGTTGTCTCCATGAAGCGTCAATGTTTCCGGCATCTGACAGTGCTTGTTCAAGTGGGACCCTATTGTGGCTAAAATGTCACCCCTTCACCTGTCTTACAGATATAACCCCAATAAGACAGCAGTCTTGTGGCCTGTCTAGTCTAACGGTAATGCCACATCCTCTGGAACACGTCTATGGTGTCAGCGTAGGTTTGAATCTGGTCTAGTGCCCATTGATGCAACCTCTGTCTATCTTTCCCTACTGTCATACTCTCTTTCTGTTTAAAAAATATATATACACTGCTCAAAAAAATAAAGGGAACACTTAAACAACACAATGTAACTCCAAGTCAATCACACTTCTGTGAAATCAAACTGTCCACTTAGGAAGCAACACTGATTGACAATAACTTTCACATGCTGTTGTGCAAATGGAATAGACAACAGGTGGAAATTATAGGCAATTAGCAAGACACCCCCAATAAAGGAGTGGTTCTGCAGGTGGTGACCACAGACCACTTCTCAGTTCCTATGCTTCCTGGCTGATGTTTTGGTCACTTTTGAATGCTGGCGGTGCTTTCACTCTAGTGGTAGCATGAGACGGAGTCTACAACCCACACAAGTGGCTCAGGTAGTGCAGCTCATCCAGGATGGCACATCAATGCGAGCTGTGGCAAGAAGGTTTGCTGTGTCTGTCAGCGTAGTGTCCAGAGCATGGAGGCGCTACCAGGAGACAGGCCAGTACATCAGGAGACGTGGAGGAGGCCGTAGGAGGGCAACAACCCAGCAGCAGGACCGCTACCTCCGCCTTTGTGCAAGAAGGAGCAGTAGGAGCACTGCCAGAGCCCTGCAAAATGACCTCCAGCAGGCCACAAATGTGCATGTGTCTGCTCAAACGGTCAGAAACAGACTCCATGAGGGTGGTATGAGGGCCCGACGTCCACAGGTGGGGGTTGTGCTTACAGCCCAACACCGTGCAGGACGTTTGGCATTTGCCAGAGAACACCAAGATTGGCAAATTCGCCACTGGCGCCCTGTGCTCTTCACAGATGAAAGCAGGTTCACACTGAGCACATGTGACAGACGTGACAGTCTGGAGACGCCGTGGAGAACGTTCTGCTGCCTGCAACATCCTCCAGCATGACCGGTTTGGCGGTGGATCAGTCATGGTGTAGGGTGGCATTTCTTTGGGGGGCCGCACAGCCCTCCATGTGCTCGCCAGAGGTAGCCTGACTGCCATTAGGTACCGAGATGAGATCCTCAGACCCCTTGTGAGACCATATGCTGGTGCGGTTGGCCCTGGGTTCCTCCTAATGCAAGACAATGCTAGACCTCATGTGGCTGGATTGTGTAAGCAGTTCCTGCAAGAGGAAGGCATTGATGCTATGGACTGGCCCGCCCGTTCCCCAGACCTGAATCCAATTGAGCACATCTGGGACATCATGTTTCGCTCCATCCACCAACGCCACGTTGCACCACAGACTGTCCAGGAGTTGGCGGATGCTTTAGTCCAGGTCTGGGAGGAGATCCCTCAGGAGACCATCCGCCACCTCATCAGGAGCATGCCCAGGCGTTGTAGGGAGGTCATACAGGCACGTGGAGGCCACACACACTACTGAGCCTCATTTTGACTTGTTTTAAGGACATTACATCAAAGTTGGATCAGCCTGTAGTGTGGTTTTCCACTTTAATTTTGAGTGTGACTCCAAATCCAGACCTCCATGGGTTGATAAATTTGATTGTCAGCACATTCAACTATGTAAAGAAAAAGTATTTAATAAGAATTGTTCATTCATTCAGATCTAGGATGTGTTATTTTAGTGTTCCCTTTATTTTTTTGAGCAGTGTACATTGTCACGCCCGCTCCAGCTCTCCCTCTCTGGCGCTCGAGGGCACCAGGCTGCCCTTTATTACACACACCTGTCACCATCATTACGCGCAGCTGCGCTATATTGGACTCACCTGGACTCCATTACCTTGTTGATTACCCCCTCTATATCTGTGTGCTCCTCCGTTTGTTCCCTGTGTCAGCATTAATGTTATTATGTGTTCATGTCAAGACGCTGTCCTGTTCCATGTTCGTTGCTAATTAAATGTTCATTCCTTTTACTTGCTTCTCGTCTCCAGCGTCGATCCTCACAGAATGCTGACACCACTAAAAGAAGCATCGGGGAGTTTTGTTTTTTGTTTTGGTTGGTGACGTCGGGTCAGAGTGCTATCGCCGAGGGAACTGGGGGTGCATCGGGCTTCCACGCCTTAGCTGGCTCGAGAGGTCTTTTTGCCTCGGTGGGCTTGGCAGGTGCCTCCCCACGTCATACTTAAGCTGGCCCATCAGGCTCCCACTCCTCAGCCGGTTCGTCATTCTCCCACGCCTCATCCGGATCGTCAGGCTCCCACGCCTCAGCCGGAACGTCAGGCTCCCACACCTCAGCCGGCTCTCCAGTCTCCCACACCTCTGCCGGTTCGTCGGGCTTCTACACACCAGCTGGCTTGTCCAGCACCCATGCCTCGGCCGGCCCGTCAAGCTCGCCCAGGTGGGACGCCGGGTGGTGCCCCTAGAGGGGGGGTGGTACTGTCACGCCTGCTCCCGCTCTCCCTCTCTGGCGCTCGAGGGTGCCAGTCTGCCCTTTACATGCAGCTGCACTACATTGGACTCACCTGGACTCCATTACCTTGTTAATTACCCCTTTTATATCTGTGTGCTCCTCCGTTTGTTCGCTGTGTAGGCATTAATGTTAATGTCTAGACGCTGTCCTGTCCTGTTCCATGTCCGTTGCTAATTAAATGTTTACTCCCTGTATCTGCTTCTCGTCTCCAGCGTCGGTCCTCACATACGTAAAATATAAAAAGAGGATAGTCTTACTTCCAGTGCAAAGGAACGATCTCTTCTGAGAGCAGTCTCTATTGTCCAGGGAGGAGTGTTCAGTCTGTCCATGGCTCTTACGTGTCAGAGAGCCGCAGTTACTACCACACAGTTGAGGCTGAATGTCAGTGCTCAATATTACAATATTAGATTGATTTACACTTAAGCATATAGTATATAAGCATAAACACTCACATGGGTCGACTGCTTGGGTGTCACTGAAGAACTCATTCAAGGACTGCTGGCTAAAGAAGAGGTCAGGAGTGTGGTGTATTGAGAAATGTATTATGTGTTAACAAGTTTAGATTTAGAATGGTTGCAAATAGCCAATGGGATTTGTATGCAGGGGTTGAGTTATTTGAATTAACAATTAACGTTCTTGCATTGAAGTGATTTGATTACTAGAAGCAAGTGCGGTAAAAGTTCAATGATGTATGGGAGAGTTTGGCGGAAGACACTGTAGAGAGTAGTGGACTGTAATGTGTTAAGGAGAACATTAAATGTGTTCCACTTCGGAGTCTTCAGTAAAAGAACCCAGCATCTTAGGGTGGTTTGAAAATGGCTGTACTGAAACCCAGCCTAAAACCCCAAACAGCAAGCAATGCAGGTGTAGAATCACGTGGCTAGGAAAAACTCCCTAGAAAGGCCAAAACCTAGGAAGAAACCTAGAGAGGAACCAGGCTATGAGGGGTGGCCAGTCCTCTTCTGGCTGTGCCGGGTGGAGATTATAACGGAACATGGCCAAGATGTTCAAAATGTTCATAAATGTCAAGCATGGTCAAATAATAATCAGGAATAAATGTCAGTTGGCTTTTCATAGCCGATAATTAAGAGTTGAAAACAGCAGGTCTGGGACAGGTAGGGGTTCCATAACCGCAGGCAGAACAGTTGAAAATGGGACAGCAGCAAGGCCAGGTGGACTGGGGACAGCAAGGAGTCATCATGCCCGGTAGTCCTGACGTATGGTCCTAGGGCTCAGTTCCTCCGAGAGAGAGAAAGAAAGAGAGAAGGAGAGAATTGGAGAGAGCATACTTAAATTCACACAGGACACTGGATAAGACAGGAGAAGTACTCCAGATAAAACCAACTGGCCCTAGCCCCCCGACAGATAAACTACTGCAGCATAAATACTGGAGGCTGAGACAGGAGGGGTCAGGAGACACTGTGGCCCCATCCGATGATACCCCCGGACAGGGCCAAACAGGAAGGATATAACCCCACCCACTTTGCCAAAACACAGCCCCCGCACCACTAGAGGGATATCTTCAGCCACCAACTTACAATACTGAGACAAGGCCGAGTATAGCCCACAAAGATCTCCACCACAGCACAAAACAAGGGGGGACGCCAACCCAGACAGGAAGATCACGTCAGTAACTCAACCCACTCAAGTGGCGCACCCCTCCTAGGGACGGCATGAAAGAGCACCAGTAAGCCAGTGACTCAGCCCCTGTAATAGGGTTAGAGGTAGAGAATCCCAGTGGAGGGGAACCGGCCAGGCAGAGACAGCAAGGGCGGTCCGTTGCTCCAGAGCCTTTCCGTTCACCTTCACACTCCTGGGCCAGACTACACTCAATCATATGACCTACTGAAGAGATAAGTGTTCAGTAAAGACTTAAAGGTTGAGACCGAGTCTGTGTCTCTCACATGGGTAGGCAGACCATTCCATAAAAATGGAGATCTATAGGAGAAAGCCCTGCCTCCAGCTGTTTGCTTAGAAATTCTAGGGACAATTAGGATGCCTGCGTCTTGTGACCGTAGCGTACGTGTAGGTATGTACGGCAGGACCAACTCGGAAAGATAGGTAGGAGCAAGCCCATGTAACGCTTTATAGGTTAACAGTAAAACCTTGAAATCAGCCCTTGCCTTAACAGGAAGCCAGTGTAGGGAAGCTAGCACTGGAGTAATATGATCAAATTTCTTGGTTCTAGTCAGGATTCTAGCAGCCGTATTTAGCACTAACTGAAGTTTATTTAGTGCTTTATCCGGGTAGCCGGAAAGTAGAGCATTGCAGTAGTCTAGCCTAGAAGTAACAAATGCATGGATTAATTTTTCTGCATCATTTTTGGACAGAAATGTTCTGATTTTTGCAATGTTACATAGATGGAATAAAGCTGTCCTTGAAACAGTCTTGATATGTTCGTCAAAAGAGAGATCCGGGTCAAGAGTAACGCCGAGGTCCTTCACAGTTTTATTTGAGACGACTTTACAACCATCAAGATTAATTGTCAGATTTAACAGAAGATCTCTTTGTTTCTTGGGACCTAGAACAAGCATCTCTGTTTTGTCCGAGGTTAAAAGTAGAAAGTTTTCAGCCATCCACTTCCTTATGTCTGAAACACAGGCTTCTAGCGAGGGCAATTTTGGGGCTTCACCATGTTTCATTGAAATGTACAGCTGTGTGTCATCTGCATAGCAGTGAAAGTTAACATTATGTTTTCGAATAACATCCCTAAGAGGTAAAATATATAGTGAAAACAATAGTGGTCCTAAAACACCGAAATGTACAGTTGATTTGTCAGAGGACAAACCATTCACAGAGACAAACTGATATCTTTCCGACAGATAAGATCTAAACCAGGCCAGAACTTGTCCGTGTAGACCAATTTGGGTTTCCAGTCTCTCCAAAAGAATGTGGTGATCGATGGTGTCAAAGGCAGCACTAAGGTCTAGTAGCACGAGGACAGATGCAGAGCCTCGGTCTGACGCCATTAAAAGGTCATTTACCACCTTCACAAGTGCAGTCTCAGTGCTATGATGGGGTCTAAAACCAGACTGAAGCCTTTTCTATACATTGTTTGTCTTCAGGAAGGCAGTGAGTTGCTGCGCAACAGCTTTTTCTAAAATTTGAGAGGAATGGAAGATTCGATATAGGCCGATAGTTTTTTATATTTTCCGGGTCAAGGTTTGGCTTTTTCAAGAGAGGCTTTATTACTGCCACTTTTAGTGAGTTTGGTACACATCCGGTGGATAGAGAGCCGTTTATTATGTTCAACATAGGAGGGCCAAGCACAGGAAGCAGCTCTTTCAGTAGTTTAGTAGGAATAGGATCCAGTGTGCAGCTTGAAGGTTTAGAGGCCATGATTATTTTCATCATTGTGTCAAGAGATATAGTACTAAAACACTTAAGTGTCTCTCCCGATCCCAGGCCCTGGCAGAGCTGTGCAGATCCAGGACAGCTAAGCCCTGGAGAAATACGCAGATTTAAAGAGGAGTCCGTAATTTGCTTTCTAATGACCATGATCTTTTCCTCAAAGAAGTTCATGAATTTATTACTGCTGAAGTGAAAGCCATCCTCTCTTGGGGGGTGGTGCTTTTTAGTTAGCTTTGCAACAGTATCAAAAATAAATTTTGGATTGTTCTTATTTTCCTCAATTAAGTTGGAAAAGTAGGATGATCGAGCAGCAGTGAGGGCTCTTCGATACTGCACGGTACTGTCTTTCCAAGCTAGTCGGAAGACTTCCAGTTTGGTGTGGCGCCATTTCCGTTCCAATTTTCTGGAAGCTTGCTTCAGAGCTTGGGTATTTTCTGTATACCAGGGAGCTAGTTTCTTATGACAAATGTTTTTCGTTTTTAGGGGTGCAACTGCATCTAGGGTATTGCGCAAGGTTAAATTGAGTTCCTCAGTTAGGTGGTTAACGGATTTTTGTCCTCTGACGTCCTTGGGTAGACAGAAGGAGTCTGGAAGGGCATCAAGGAATTTTTGTGTTGTCTGAGAATTTATAGCACGACTTTTGATGCTCCTTGGTTGGAGTCTGAGCAGATTATTTGTTGCAATTTCAAACGTAATAAAATGGTGGTCCGATAGTCCAGGATTATAATGAAAAACATTAAGATCTACAACATTTATTCCATGGGACAAAACTAGGTCCAGAGTATGACTGTGGCAGTGAGTAGGTCCAGAGACATGTTGGACAAAACCCACTGAGTCGATGATGGCTCCGAAAGCCTTTTGGAGTGGGTCTGTGGACTTTTCCATATGAATATTAAAATCACCAAAAATTAGAATATTATCTGCTATGACTACAAGGTCCGATAGGAATTCAGGGAACTCAGAGAGGAACGCTGTATATGGCCCAGGAGGCCTGTAAACAGTAGCTATAAAAAGTGATTGAGTAGGCTGCATAGATTTCATGACTAGAAGCTCAAGACGAAAACGTCATTTTATTTTTTGTAAATTGAAATTTGCTATCGTAAATGTTAGCAACACCTCCGCCTTTGCGGGATGCACGGGTGATATGGTCACTAGTGTAACCAGGAGGTGAGGCCTCATTTAACACAGTAAATTCATCAGGCTTAAGCCATGTTTCAGTCAGGCCAATCACATCAAGATTGTGATCAGTGATTAGTTCATTGACTATAACTGCCTTTGAAGTGAGGGATCTAACATTAAGTAACCCTATTTTGAGATGTGAGGTATCACGATCTCTTTCAATAATGGCAGGAATGGAGGAGCTCTTTATCCTAATGAGATTGCTAAGGCGAACACCGCCATGTTAAGTTTTGCCCAACCTAGGTCGAGGCACAGACACAGTCTCAATGGAGATGGCTGAGCTGACTACACTGACTATGCTAGTGGCAGACTCCACTAAGCTGGCAGGTTGGCTAACAGCCTGCTGCCTGGCCTGCACCCTATTTCATTGTGGAGTTAGAGCCCTGTCTATGTTGGTAGATAAGATGAGAGCACCCCTCCAGCTAGGATGGAGTCTGTCACTCCTCAGCAGGTCAGGCTTGGTCCTGTTTGTGGGTGAGTCCCAGAAAGAGGGCCATTTATCTACAAATTCTATCTTTTGGGAGGGGCAGAAAACAGTTTTCAACCAGCGATTGAGTTGTGAGACTCTGCTGTAGAGCTCGTCACTCCCCCTAACTGGGAGGGGGCCAGAGACAATTACTCGATGCCGACACATCTTTCTAGCTGATTTACACGCTGAAGCTATGTTGCGCTTGGTGACCTCTGACTGTTTCATCCTAACATCGTTGGTACCGACGTGGATAACAATATCTCTATACTCTCTACACTCGCCAGTTTTAGCTTTAGCCAGCACCATCTTCAGATTAGCCTTAACGTCGGTAGCCCTGCCCCCTGGTAAACAGTGTATGATCGCTGGGTGATTCGTTTTAAGTCTAATACTGCGGGTAATGGAGTCGCCAATGACTAGGGTTTTCAATTTGTCAGAGCTAATGGTGGGAGCCTTCGGCGTCTCAGACCCCGTAACGGGAGGAGTAGAGACAAGAGAAAACTCGGCCTCAGACTCCGACTCGCTACTTAATGGGGAAAACCGGTTGAAAGTTTGTCAGCTCCAGAAGCCATGAGGAAGTTGACCGGCTGCGGGGACTGTGCGGGGGGATTTATACTAACGTTAGTATCTGTACTTACTGGTGGCACAGACGCTGTTTCTTCCTTTCCTACACTGAAATTACCCTTGCCTAACGATTGCGTCTGAAGCAGGGCTTGTAGCACAGCTATCCTCACAATAAGGCGATCGTTCTCCTGTATATTATGAGTACAGCGACTGCAATTAAAAGACATCATGTTAATGTTACTACTTAGCTTCGGCTGTTGAAAGTACTGACGAACGATGTCCAGATAAAGCGTCCGGAGTGAAAAAGTTGAATGAGGGAAAAAAGTTGTGATGGAAAAACTAAAAATATAAACGGTAATTAAAAAGTAAAAAGAAAAAAACGTAAAGTTGTCAGCTAGCAAAGTAAGAATGGCAACAAATCGCACAGCAACAAAACGCACAGCAACACGTCTGCAAATTCAAGAGGAAGTGACGTCTGACATTGATCATTGTCTCTGATTGAGAACCATATTTAGGCAGCCATATTCATAGGGTATTTTGTGAGTTATTGTCTATGTTAGTTGCCTGTGTCTGCACTATTTGTTAATAGCGTCACGTTCGTTCGTTTGTTTTTGTAGTTTGTAAAGTGTGTTCTTCGTTTCGTGTTATTAAACGAGAAAATATGTATTCACTTCACGCTGCGCCTTGGTCCTCTCTCTCACAATACGACGATCGTGACAGAATAACCCACCAAACCAGGACCAAGCAGCGTGGTAAGCGGCAGCAGCAGCAGGAGCAGCGAACACAGGATTCATGGACTTGGGAAGAAATACTGGACGGTAAGGGACCCTGGGCACAACCGGGAGAATATCGCCGCCCTCGTGAAGAGCTGGAGGCAGCTAAAGCCGAGAGGCGGCGGTATGAGAAGGCAGCACGGAAGCAAGGCTGGAAGCCTGAGAGTCAGCCCCAAAAATTTATTGGGGGGGGGGGGGGGGGGGGGGGGGCTACAAGGGAGTGTGGCGAAGTCAGGTAGGAGACCTGCGCCAACTCCCCGAGCTTACTGTGGAGAGCGAAAGTACGGGCAGGCACCGTGTTATGCGGTAAAGCGCACGGTGTCTCCTGTACGTGTGCATAGCACGGTGTCTCCTGTACGTGTGCATAGCCCGGTGCGGTACATTCCAGCTCCACGTATCGGCCGGGCTAGATTGAGCATTGAGCCAGGTGCCATGAAGCCGGCTCAACGCGTCTGGTCTCCAGTGCGTCTCCTCGGGCCGGCATACATGGCACCAGCCTTACGCATGGTGTCCCCGGTTTGCCAACACAGCCCAGTGCGGGTTATTCCACCTCCCCGCACTGGTCGGGCTACGGGGAGCATTCAACCAGGTAAGGTTGGGCAGGCTCGGTGCTCAAGGGAGCCAGTACGCCTGCACGGTCCGGTATATCCGGCACCACCTTCCCGCCCCAGCCCAGTACCACCAGTGCCTACACCACGCACCAGGCTTCCAGTGCGTCTCCAGAGCCCTGTTCCTCCTCCACGCACTCGCCCTATGGTGCCTGTCTCCAGCCCGGTACCACCAGTTCCGGAACCACGCACCAAGCCTCCTGTGCGTCTCCAGAGCCCTGTGCGTCCTGTTGCTGCCCCCCGCACTAGCCTTGAGGTGCGTGTCCTTAGCCCGGTACCACCAGTTCCGGCACCACGCACCAGGCCTACTGTGCGCCTTAGCCGGCCAGAGTCTGCCGTCTACCCAGCGCCGTCTGCGCTGTCCGTCTGCCAAGCGCCGCCTGCGCTGCCTGTCTGCCCAGCACCGTCTGAGCTGCCCGTCTGTCCTGAGCCTTCAAAGCTGCGCGTCTGTTCTGAGCCTTAAAAAGCCGCCCGTCTGTCCTGAGCCTTCAGAGCCGTCCGTCAGTCAGGAGCCGCTAGAGCCGTCTGTCAGTCAGTAGCCGCTAGAGCCGCCCGCCAGTCAGGAGCAGCCAGAGCCGCCCGCCAGTCAGGAGCAGCCAGAGCCGCCCGCCAGTCAGGAGCCGCTAGAGCCGTCCGTCAGTCAGGAGCCGCTAGAGCCACCAGCCAGACAGGAGCAGCCAGAGCCGCCCGCCAGTCAGGAGCAGCCAGAGCCGCCCGCCAGTCAGGAGCAGCCTGAGCCGTCCGCCAGCCAGGATCTGCCAGAGCCGCCCGCCAGCCAGGATCTGCCAGAGCCGCCCGCCAGCCAGGATCTGCCAGAGCCGCCCGCCAGCCAGGATCTGCCAGAGCCGCCCGCCAGCCAGGATCTGCCAGAGCCGTCAGTCAGCCAGGATCTGCCAGAGCCGTCAGTCAGCCAGGATCTGCCAGAGCCGTCAGTCAGCCAGGAGCCGCCCACCAGTCAGGAGCTGCCAGAGCCGCCCGTCAGTCATGAGCTGCCCTTCAGTCCGGAGCTGCCCCTCAGTCCGGAGCTGCCCCTCAGTACGGAGCTGCCCCTCCGTCCAGTGGCGCCCTCTAGGATGGTCTTCAGTCCGGGACTCACTGAAAGGGTCGCCGCTCCAGAGGCGCCACTAAAGCGGGTATTGACTATGGTGGAGTCGGGTCCACGTCCCGCACCCGAGCCGCCGCCGTAAGAAGGCCCACCCGGACCCTCCCCTTCTGTGTCAGGTTTTGCGTCCAGAGTCCGCGCCGTTGGGGGGGGGGGGGGGGGTACTGTCACGCCCTGGCCTTAGTTATCTTTGTTTTCTTTATTATTTTAGTTAGGTCAGGGTCTGACATGGGGGATGTATGTGTTTTTGTATTGTCTAGGGTTTTTTGTATGTTTATGGGGGCAGTGTCTGGTATAGGTGTTTGTATGTCTATGGCTGCCTAGATTGGTTCTCAATTAGAGGCAGCTGTTGATCATTGTCTCTGATTGAGAACCATATTTAGGCAGCCATATTCATAGGGTATTTCGTGGGTTATTGTCTATGTTAGTTGCCTGTGTCTGCACTATTTGTTTATAGCGTCACGTTCGTTCGTTTGTTGTTTTTGTAGTTTGTAAAGTGTGTTCTTCGTTTCGTGTTATTAAACGAGAAAATATGTATTCACTTCACGCTGCACCTTGGTCCTCTCTCTCTCACAATACGACGATCGTGACAGACATGGCCAACATCCCCGTTATTTGCAAGAGGAAGAAACACAGGTACAGGGGACACAGAGCGGGATGCCTCGTGAGGACCCGCAGAAGCTGCCGTTACCGTCAATATTACTTGCCAACATGCAATCATTGGACAATAAATTAGACGAGGTACGATCACGAATATCCTACCAACGGGACATCAAACACTGTAATATCCAATGATTCACGGAATCGTGGCTGAATGACGACATGGATATTCAGCTAGCGGGACATACGCTGCACCGGCAAGACAGAACAGCACACTCCGGTAAGACAAGGGGGGGGGGGGGGGGGGGGGGGGGTCTGTGCATATTTGTAAACAACAGCTGGTGCACGAAATCTGAGGAAGTCTCTAGATTTTGCTCGCCTGAAGTAGAGTATATTGTGATAAATTGCAGGTCACACTACTTGCCTAGAGAGTTTTCAGCTATACTTTTCGTTGCTGTTTTGTTAACACCACAGACAGATGCTGGCACAAAGAACACACTCAGTCAGCTGTATAAGGAAATAAGCAAACAGGAAACCACTCACCCAGAGGTGGCGCTCCTAGTGGCCGGAGACTTTAATGCAGGGAAACTTAAATCAGATATACCAAATTTCTACCAACATGTTAAATGTGCAACCAGAGGGGAAAAATTCTGGATCACCTGTACTCCACACACAGAGACGCGTACAAAGCTCTCCCTTGCCCTCCATTTGGTAAATCCGACCACAATTCTATCCTCCTGATTCCTGCTTATAAGCAAAAATTAAAGCAGGAAGCACCAGTGACCCGGTCTATAAAAAAGTGGTCAGATAAAGCAGATGCTAAACTACAGGACTATTTTGGTATCACAGACTGGAACATGTTCTGGGATTCCTTCCATGGCATTGAGGAGTACACCACATCAGTCACTGGCATTATCAATAGGTGCATCGAGGGTGTTGTCCCCACAGTGACTGTACGTACATACCCCAACCAGAAGCCATGGATTACAGACAACATTCACACTGAGCTAAAGGGCAGAGCTGCCGCTTTCAAGGTGCGGGACTCTAACCCGGAGGTTTACAAGAAATCCTGCTATGCCCTGTGACGAACCATCAAACAGTCAAAGCTTCAATTCAGAGCTAAGATTGAATCATACTACACTGGCTCCGACGCTCGTCTTATGTGGCAGGGCTTGCAAACTATTACAGACTACAAAGGGAAGCACAGCCGCAAGCTGTCCAGTGACACGAGCCTACCAGACGAGCTAAATCACTTCTATGCTCGCTTCGAGGCAAGCAATACTGAGGCATGCATGAGAGCATCAGCTGTTCCGGACGACTGTGTGATCACGCCCTCCATAGCCGACGTGAGTAAGACCTTTAAACAGGTCAACATACACAAGGCTGCGGGGCCAGACGGATTACCAGGACGTGTGCTCAGGGCATGTGCTGACCAACTGGCAGGTGTCTTCACTGACATTTTCAACATGTCTCTGATTGAGCCTGTAATACCAACATGTTTCAAGCAGACCACCATAGTCCCTGTGCCCAAGAACACAAAGGCAACGTGCCTAAATGACTACAGACCCGTAGCACTCACGTCCATAGCCATGAAGTGCTTTGAAAGGCTGGTAATGGCTCACATCAACACCATTATCCCAGAAACCCTAGACCCACTCCAATTTGCATACCGCCCCAACAAATCCACAGATGATGCCATCTCTATTGCACTCCACACTGCCCTTTCCCACCTGGACTAAAGGAACACTTATGTGAGAATGCTATTCATTGACTACAGCTCAGCGTTCAACACCATAGTACCCTCAAAGCTCATCACTAAGCTAAGGATCCTGGGACTAAACACTTCCCTCTGCAACTGGATCCTGGACTTCCTGACGGGCCGCCCCCAGGTGGTGAGGGTAGGTAGCAACACATCTGCCACACTGATCCTCAACACTGGAGCCCCCGAAGGGTGCATGCTCATTCCCCTCCTGTGCTCCCTGTTCACCCACGACTGCATGGCCAGTTAAGACTCCAACACCATCATTAAGTTTGCAGACAACACAACAGTGGTAGGCATGATCACCGACAATGGCGAGACAGCGTATAAGGAAGAGGTCAGAGACCTGGCCGGGTGGTGCCAGAATAACAACCTATCCCTCAATGTAACCAAGACTAAGGAGATGATTGTGGACTACAGGAAAAGAAGGACCGAGCACACCCCCATTCTCATCGACGGGGCTGTAGTGGAT
The DNA here is from genome assembly GCF_029448725.1 of Salvelinus fontinalis. Classification (NCBI taxonomy): domain Eukaryota; kingdom Metazoa; phylum Chordata; class Actinopteri; order Salmoniformes; family Salmonidae; genus Salvelinus; species Salvelinus fontinalis. The sequence continues at coordinate 10,230,246 of NC_074675.1, read as the reverse complement.
CAGGTTGAGAGCTTCAAGTACCTTGGTGTCCACATCACCAACAAACTAGAATGGTCCAAACACACCAAGACAGTCGTGAAGAGGGCACGACAAAGCCTATTCCCCCTCAGGAAACGAAAAAGATTTGGCATGGGTCCTGAGATCATCAAAAGTTTTACAGCTGCACCATCGAGAGCATCCTGACTGGTTGCATCACTGCCTGGTACGGCATTTGCTCGGCCTCTGACCGCAAGGCACTACAGAGGGTAGTGCGCACGGCCCAGTACATCACTGGGGCTAAGCTGCAAGCCATCCAGGACCTCTACACCAGGCGGTGTCAGAGGAAGGCCCTAAAAACTGTCAAAGACCCCAGCCACCCCAGTCATAGACTGTTCTCTCTACTGCCTCATGGCAAGCGGTACCGGAGTGCCAAGTCTAGGACAAAAAGGCTTCTCAACAGTTTTTTACCTCCTGAACAGGTAATCAAATGACTACCCAGACTATTTGCATTGTGACTATTTGCACTATTTGCACCCCTCTTTTACTCTGCTGCTACTCTCTGTTTATCATATAGGCACAGTCACTTTAACTATACATTCATGTACATATGTACATACTACCTCAATTGGCCTGACCAACCAGTGCTCCCGCACATTGGCAACCGGGCTATCTGCATTGTGTCTCGCCACCCACCACCCGCCAACAACCCTTTTTGCCAACCACTGTCTTTTTTATTTTTATTTTATCCCCTTTTCTCCCCAATTTTCGTGGTATCCAATCGCTAGTAATTACTATCTTATCTCATCGCTACAACTCCCGTACGGGCTCGGGAGAGACGAAGGTCGAAAGCCATGCGTCCTCCGAGGCACAACCCAACCAAGCCGCACTGCTTCTTTAACACAAGCGCGCCTCCAACCCGGAAGCCAGCCGCACCAATGTGTCGGAGGAAACACCGTGCACCTGGCCCCCTTGGTTAGCGCGCACTGCGCCCAGCCCGCCACAGGAGTCGCTGGAGCGCGATGGGACAAGGAAATCCCTACCGGCCAAACCCACCCTAACCCGGACGACGCTAGCCCAATTGTGCGTCGCCCCACGGACCTCCCGGTCGCGGCCGGCTGCGACAGAGCCTGGGGGCGAACCCAGAGACTCTGGTGGCGCAGTGGTCTAGGGCACCCGGGAGGCCCCACTGTCTTTTTGCTGTTGTTTTTATTTCTTTACTTACCTATTGTTCACCTAATACCTTTTTTGCACTATTGTTTAGAGCTTGTAAGTAAGCATTTCACTGTAAGGTCTACACCTGTTGTATTCGGTGCACGTGACAAATACACTTTGATTTGATTTGCAACACGGGGCTGTACATGGGGGAAACGGATTTGAGCTTATGGTTTAGAGAGCAGTGTTGCATAAATATAGTCCATCAGTATAATTGTATGTCAACATTACAGATGTCACAGACATCTCTCCCCCTGAAAATCTAATGGCAGTATAAGGTCAAAAGTTGTTTTCTTAGATGTCAGGTTTATTGTTGCTGACAGTTGAGATGGAATCATTCAGTCCTGCTTGAAATATTAACAAAGTCGATTTAGTCTAGACATCATTGAACATCTCTCAAATCTTAGGGTTGGATTATAACCATTTTAATTGCTTTTGATTCATTGCTCAATGCACTTTCTATGAATGAAATTCCACACTGATCAAATGCTGAATGGATGTTTATTCGGTTGGGTTCTGAGAATATGAAATATACTTATTCATATCACTGAGGGAGTGCTGAGGTTTAGAGGGTCTACACCAGAAGTTAATGGTTATAGGAGGAAGGTATATAGTGTGTGCAATTAAGCTTGGAATGTGTTGAGTGCAGGGAAGCGATTACATGTGGCAGGCATTGATAAGAGGAGAGAGCCATGGATTAGTAATCAAGGGGGTTGAGGTCAGGCCAGGTCACCTTAAGGAAGGAGGAGCAATTTATTACCCCATCACTTCGTCTTCATGTCGAACCATAACAGATGTAAGGGTTGGAGAGAACAGATGTAAGGGTTGGAGTATATATACTTGTGTTGGTGGAAACATGTTTTGTATAATGCAGCTTTATTGATCCTCTGGGAAGAATACACTTGGTTAAGCTTTCATAGTGTCTGTTGAGTTTTTTACTCTGAGATTTAGAACCTAACAATTGGCACTGCGAGCAGAGTTCACCACGATTTGTAGTCAAACCAGAGTCCAGATCAGTGGAGCAGGAGCTGGCAACAAACAAGGTAGGCACAGTTCCTACACGTTTCCACTCATTTTGACATCTTGGGGAGATGAGAATCATAGGCTGAACAATAATAGGATACGGACCTAGAGAGCCTGAGTTTATTCGGTAGGCCCATTATGTAACGACCGGTCGTAAATATCTGGTGTAGGGTAGGTTCCATAAGGATAGGTCCCGAGTGGAAGTTTTCCTCTGCGAGATCCAGGAGTGACACTACAGTGTAGGGTAGGTTCCGTATAGGGTAGGTCCCTAGTGGGGGTATTCCCCTGTGAGATCTGTAAGAGGGACAAAAGTCCCAGCTGCAGTGAGTTCTTGTAAGACGAGAGTTCTAGCAGCTAGTGAGTTAAAAAAATAAATAATAATAAGATATTCGAACCCTGTTTGAGTTACGTGTAGTAGCAGTAGCAATACGGAGAGAGGTTGGTTTATGCCCTATTGGGAGAGGGAACCATGAACGATTAAGTGGAAATAGGAAGACAAGGGTGAATAATTTTGGTAATGTGTGTTATCAACAACAGTAATATTTGAGGTGCAATACTGAAATAAGACATTAAGTCATCCGTATTCTCCAGAAATACATTTGCAGACGCTATAGTATAGGTTCTAATACAAGGTATTAAGTGCCGTGACCAATTAATTATTTTCCGGGGAAGTGGGTAGCGCTACCTTGGAAAATAGTTAATAGAAGGTGTGTATTATAGACGGGAGTGAAGAAATCTAAAACACCCTGTACACAGTCGGGAGAGGTTGGGGAATAATAACTATTGATATGGTGACAGACGGCCCCAATTCTCCTGGTAAAGTGGAGCTAGAGGATTTTAATAAAGCAATGGAGGCGCTGAAAGAAGAGCACGACCATTCGACCAATTGGGCTCGAATATGGGGAATTAATAGATGTACTTAGCTACAAAAGACTGGGTACGTGAGTACGTTGATAGAATTTGTACTTTGGCTTTGATGGCAGGTTTGAAATCTGTGATCAAAACGGTAATTGTGGGGGTTGTGGATGAAATTGAGCAAGATGTTTTGAGAGTGAAATATAATTCCGCTCACTTCGCAGACGTGCAAGTGGTTAATACGGCCACAGTGAAAGTCACTAACAGTGGTTTCAATGGCCAAGATAAGACAAAGAAACGTAGAGAAAAAACATTAAAGCGTAAGGAGATGGCTCCCAGTTTTAGATGTGGGACTATTGGACTTTGGAAGAACGAGTGAAAGTAGGAATGGAACCTGCTGCATTCGGAGGGAATGCCGCTATGCAAGTGTTTGCATTTTTCGGTTTGATCGATAGTGGTTCATAGAGATTACAGTTTCTATGTGAAGGAAGACATATGAGATCACGTCTTACCCAACTTTTTAATAGAGGCCAGGGATCCAATATCGCAGATTCCTTATGATGAGAAATTGGCTAAATTTGCCACAGGAAAAAAGTATTTTGGGTTGAAGAATCTAGGTGAAATGCCAGGGGAATGGATTCTAGAGGTAACAAATTGAAAGTATCTGGCCAAACACTCCTTGCAAACTCAGAAAGGCTTGTTTTTTTTTGATCTCTTGAGACATTTTATGTGGTTTTAATATGAAATAGATTTACATTTTATGTCGTCTTATTCTGAAATAGATTTCTAGAACGTACAAAAGGGTGGTGGGGTAATGAGGAATTAGCAAAGGGGTTACTAAACCTAAAATTAACTTTACATTTTTTAAGTTAGTTCATAAACATTATGGTCCAGTGGTTATGGAGAATAGTACATGCTAAATAAAATATAAATAAATTATAGAGTAGGACATAAACGGAGTCCCAGATAAGTGAGGCCTGTTCATGTGTGTTTTTGACCTATGGTTTACCACACACACACACACACACACCAGCATGCACACACAACTTACTGGTTATGAATACGCGTTAGTGGTGTTGATACTGTGGGATTTATTTTGGATGGGGTCTTTTCAATTCAGTTTTAAATTGGGTATGCAGAAGGATGGAAATGTATGTAAGGTTTTGAAATGGTTTCTGAAGGACAGGGAAAGAAAAGGGAGAGGAAGTATTTAATGGTGTCGAATGCCTTGTATCCTGACTTTCTGGTGAGGCCTGATCAATCTCACTAGAAATGATAGAAACAGGTGGGAAATTAATAAAATAAAATGAATGAGAAACACCAGCTTGTACTCTTTTTTTTACCATTCCTTTATTAGATACTATTATTTCCTTATGGAGTTATCAAGAGTTGTAATGGTCTACACACTGCGGGCAATTTAGACTAAGTATACTTGAGATACTGATCTTTCATTACCAGGCCACTTGCGACAGGAAAACAGGGACAAAGGGGGGCTGTAATGAGATTAGTTATTACCGGCAATAAAAGGTATACATTCTAACCGGGATGATTTGTGCTAAGTTGAGAAGCTTGAATTTGAGTTGTAGACTGGATCATTTATAAAATGTTGTAGTTGTGATTGGGATACAGCGAGAGAGAGTTGCTTTCAAATGGTGAGGGGTGGGGGGTACTGCTAAAATTGATTAGGCCTAGGAAGGCTCTAGAGACCTTATCTCCAAGTATCCTCCGACAGGGAGGTTGTTAGAGAACTCACTGGATGATAGCTTGGGTCAAGCAAGTTTTTTTTGTTCTCTTTCGTTTTACCATGTCATCAGAATTTTTATGTTAAATCGCATCCAGAGATTACTGGATGATACGGTACAGTTAATTGCTTACAAGGCTCATAGTCTGTGTTTTGCGATAACACCCAAGGATGAAAATGAAGGAACGGCATAGAGACCAGCATCACCTGGGCATAGAGGGTAACGGATGGACGGTTCTTTCCCCAGTTTTAGAAACATCAAGGCTGGTGTGAAGTTATTAAACATACCTTTTTCTTTTTTCTCTTTCCTTTTCAAGTCAATATGTTTTAATAAGAGTGATCATAGTTCCAGAGGAGGGACTGATGTATATTGACTAATTAATTTGAGAAAGTTTTAGTATGTTTATAACTGCAGAAGTGCATGAGGAGCAAAGCTGTCATCAAGGCAAAGGGTGGCTACCTTGAAGAATCTTAAATATAAATGATATTTCGATTTTTTTAACACTTTCTGGGTCACCACATGATTCCACATGTGTTATTTCATTGTTTTGATGTTTTCACTATTATTCTACAATGTAGAAAATAGTACAAATAAAGAAAACCCCTTGAATGACTAGGTGTGTCCAAACTGATGTATGTATATCTGCAATGTTCTGAATGTTCCACCTCACTGAACAAGCCGCAAAATAGGAGCTCCAAAGTTGTTCAATGCACCTTGACAGATGAAGGGTAATTCCTGATGACAGGAAGCATCCAGCCACTTCAGTTCTCCGTTACCAACACAGATCATCTTACCACAGTGATAATTGATGGAGTTGAGGAGGAAGCAGCTTTCCCAATCGCTGTACTTCACCACCTTATCAACATCACCACTGGTCCACAGCCAGGGGGCGCTCCACTCAAAGATGGACTGCTCCAGACCAATCCACTGCCCCCCACATGGCAGCTCCACATTGGCCAGGAGCTGGGTCAAGTCAGTCTGCACAGTCTGGTTGGTGATGTGCACCAGGTTGGAGCCACAACTTTTACAGAGCTCCAGTGCATTGATCCAGCTCTTGGACTCGTTATAGTAGCACAGGTAATCTGCTTGGACAAGACACAAACAAATGCAAGTTCATTACCACAAAACCACAAAACCACAAATACAAACAAAGTCTTGTCTGCCATTAAATGTCCAACAACTGTCACTTGTGTACCTTTGTTCAGATTGGTACAGAATGTAGCTCCATGTCTGAGAAGTTGTACTACTGGAAGAGGATTTGGGATTCCTGTCTGGGGAGGTGGGACCTAATGAGGTCAGTTGTCCACTGGAAGTTGAGGTTGGTGGTGTGGTCCAATAGTAGTGGTTGTTTGTGAAGTGGTGAACTGTCCAATAGTAGTGGTGAGGTGGTGGACTGTCCAGTAGTAGTTGGTGGTGGTGAGGTGGTGGACTGAAACGAACAAACTGAAATGGCACAGTGAATGTTGGGATGGCTGCCAAAGCCACCATCCCAGTTTAAGAACATGACGTCCTCCCCATCAGACCACCTCCACTTTTCATCTGGATCAGGTTTATGTCTATGGAGCCCAATCCACACATCACTATTGAAATGACTCAGAGTGGATTGAATTGCCTTCCAATCCTGTTCTGTGTGTATGATGGACAGATTTGTGTAGTATTGTCTGCAGTACTCGTGTGCCTCAGTCCAGTTTTTCTTCTCAGGGACAAGGCTGTACTTCTTGGCTGAGTAGGTGTGTAATGACTCTCGTCGGTGGAAAGAGAGGAGGACCAAAGTGCAGCATGGTACGTTTCCATATTTATTGGAATACTTTTTCAATACGAACAAAAACAATAAACAGACGAAAACCAACGAAGCTACAGTCCTGAACTAGTGAACATAGAACACATGAACGCACGAACAGGAACAATCACCCACAAACCAATAGTGAAAACAGGCAACCTAAATATGGTTCCCAATCAGAGACAACGTAAAACACCTGCCTCTGATTGAGAACCATATCAGGCCAATAAGACAAACCTAACCTAGAAACATAGAACATAGACTATACCCACCCAGCTCACGTCCTGACCAACTAAATAAAGACAAAACAAAGGAACTAAGGTCAGGAACGTGACAAGGTAACTGTTAAAAATACAGAGGAAAACGCTTATCAGACTACTTGTTGTCTTGACTGACAAACATGACCATCTTCAGCTTAATCTATTCTAAAATATAGGCAACACATACCGTTTGATAGCAGAGTAATATAGAGATGTAGATTTAATTGATGAAAGCAACAGAGCACGTGTCAGGGCCATGGAGAAATGAACACAAACTCCGTCCAAAATCTGTAATTTTATATGAATATGTGTAAAAAATAATAAATACATAGGGTGTTGACTTCTATATACTGTAAATTCTTCATTGACTGCACTAGAATAAAGACTCAATTCACACATCGTTGGTTTGTAGTTTAAAGTTTTTCTTTGAGCACTCTGGTGCTTGCTTGATGATGTACAGTACCTTAAATTACACCTTCAACAGAGGTAATTTAAACAGAAACACAGTGTAACAGAGTTTTGGTAACAATGATGCTACCCTGTTTATTATGGTTATTAACAAAATCTACCTCTCTGTTCATTATGTATTTGTCCCGAGAATTTTCAATCCCAATAATGATAACTCAACAATCACTTAAGCTTTGACCAATACCCCGAGGTTGTAAGGCTCGGGTTAATAGAAGAATTAGACAAAATCTCAGATTCTGCAAAAGGTTAGTTCTTTATTCAGAGAGCTCTGAAAATCTTACAATGCACATAGCCTTTTATACCTCACATTTGGTTATAACATACACTCTATAAATGCCCCTCCTCTTCTCTAACTCTTTCACAATGTTCTACTTTGATAGCTCCTTCTGTCTAACCGGGTTCCTCTATCTTCATGTCTGCAACTGACAAGTCTAGCTCAGAACAGGAAACCTCTGTGGTTTCGCAGTGCCTGACTTCTCTTCTCGGAGCTCAGTATAGTCTATTCTTCAGAGAAATAGATCAACTTGTTTCCTACAAACCCATACAGACATTTTCCATCCTAACCGTCAATATTTCTCTAACCTACTTTGAAACACACTCACAAATGTTAACTGTTCCCTTCTATTATTCAACATTGACTCAATAAATGAATGCTATTTACACGTCTTCTCCAACACATACATTGCTTAGCATATTCTGCAACATGTTTCATAATCTTCCGCAAGCCTAACAGTTTCTCCCCTCCCTGGGAGGGGAGACCTCTTTCCTGTTATCAGTTTCACAAGTCGTCTGTCGACAGTTCCTCTTCTCCTTGAATGTCTCAACTAAGCTTCTGCTTACATTGCTAAATAGTAACATACTGTCAACTTGTCCTATGCTGTCACATTATTGGATTATAGTCTTATAATTCTAATACATTTCACACAGTTATACAGTTTCAGGGTGGAATACTTTAGTCATTACTTTAAACATATAAATTCCTTTATCAGTATTGTATACTATATGAATCTAGTACATGTCTCTACTCACCTTTACCTCTGCAGTTTTTCAGGGAGTAGCCTGAGGTTGCATGTTGGAGGTGCTGAATTGTAATTGTTGAGTTCATTAGATCACCTAAGTTGAACAAGCCAACTAAACGTTGGTTAAAAGTGGATCGATGCGACACTACACTTCGAGGGGTCACTCAGACTACCTCGCCTCTCACATTGAGAGTCATGCTGAAAATACACTTCCAGGACGTATCGCTCGCTCACCGTGTGTATGTTACCAGCCTCGAATCTGTACACCTGCTACTTGTAGCAGACTTGATGGATCGGTTACTCCCACTGATGGATTGGAAAACTAACCAGGTATGGTCACAGGCCACAGTGCCTTCTCCACTGACCACACTGTCTTCCCCTAACACTAGCTGCAACGCAGTCATTCACGAGGGGTATCTGTCGAAAGCACCCCTTGGGAAAAAGACATTTAGAAACCTCTTGGTGCAGAATCCGATCCAAGAGGATATTACGATATCTCGACACATGCCATCAGCAAACCTGATGACCATTCTTTTCATGACTTCGAGCCAGCTGTCTCTGTGAATGAGCAACTTCCCTCCTCCTTGCAGTCGTGCAATACGGTAGTTGAGATGAACTTCTCCTGCTCTTTGGACACTTCCGCAAGCACTTACGCAAGCCGTCTCAGCAAGAAAAACATCGATGCGCCGAGTATACTCTGCTTCCGATGATACACCTTCCGCTTTGTGGGGGACTGTCAACCCTTACAATGACACTAATGGCGTCAGTCCAGCAACTGACCTGGTGACTCCCACTGGTGAAACACTTTGCGATATCACAGACCGATATCCTCGTCTCAACTCGCAGGTACTGAAGAGGTTGCCATATGTGGACGTGGTGGTGACTGACAGGCCTCGACAGCCACTGAGCGTTTTGAAGCACAAACACCAGGAGATTTGGTTGAAAGGTTACAGCCATTCTCATAACAACGTGGCCGCTGACAACTTGTACACAGGGTCCGACCTTTTCGCTTGCGCCTCGGATACCAACACCACTCGCTGGGTGGTTGGTCCCAAGACACAAAGGGGGGAATAGTAGCCCAGACCCATGATGAGCCTCATCGAAGCCGGTGGGGAGGTCGAGACTACGGGTAGCACCGTACGAGGCCGCCAGAGCATGAAACAAATCTAGTTGTAAACTCCCCTATGAGAACAGTGAGGAGCAGACAGGCCCCTAGACAGGGATTATCTTACAACATATCTAAGATACGACTGAGGAGTACCACACTGGTCGTAGAAAAAGTCCAGTGGACTTCCGCCTCAAACAATTGGGGGGTTGCGCATTATGTTCAGAAAACCAAAGCCTTGTTCCGTTCGACAAATTCCAAAAAGTATCCGTAATGGTCGTAGAAACATGTCAAATGTTTTTTATAATCAATCCTCAGGTTGTTTTTAACAAACATAATCGATAATATTTCAACCGGACCATAACCTATTCATTAAGAGAGAAAAGGAAAATGGGGAGCTCCTCTCTCGCGCGCAGGAACTATTCAGAGGACTACTTTTGAAAATTCTCGCTCATTTTTCAAAATAAAAGCCTGAAACTATGTCTAAAGCCTGGTCACAGCCTGAGGAAGCCATTGGAAAAGGAAGATGGTTGATACCCCTTTAAATGGAAGATAGACGGTCCAGGAAACACAGATTTTTATTTTTTAATTATCACTTCCGGGTTAGATTTTCTCATGTTTTCGCCTGCAGAATAAGTATTGTTATACTCACAGACAATATTTTGACAGTTTTGGAAACTTTGGAGTGTTTTCTATCCTAATCTGTAAATTATATGCATATTCTACGATCTGGGCCAGAGAAAATGTCAGTTTACCTTGGGAACGTTATTTTAAGAAAATAAAAAATTCTGACCCCTAGCGCTAAGAGGTTCCATCGTGAGGATAGCTCCTCCGTGGATAACATAGCTATGAAATACCTATCGTCACTACAATAGTGGAAGACACAGTGACTTATAGTAAAACCACTACAGACTCCCTCGACACCAATTCTGACTGACCTCCAGGCATTGACCTGAAAATTACGTGATTACGTCAGATTCATTCTGAACAAGTATCTGCCAGGATACTTGGTTTTGTTCCCTTAACATGCACGCTTGTGTAAGCATAGACGCACATGCACAACGGAACATCCAATTAGAATTTATGCTTGTAAATCGCCGCAACGGTGATCACCAACCAGGACATCCCCTGGCCATTCCTGTGGTACTTTGCAGCTTCCAGGAAACCTACCAAGGTAAATCACTAGAGGGGGACTGCAACGATGAACTACAAACAGGACATCACGTGGTCATTATTTATATGTTGATTTGTAACTTGCAGGATAATCACAAGATCCAAACCACCAGGGGGGATTGTCAAGACATGGCCCTTTCTGGGTATAGAGCGGGGTATCCCCCCCTCTCTCCTCTCGTACACCCAGGTTCTGTTATCTCAGGTCGTAAATTCCTGGAGGAGACTCTCTCCTCCTGGCCACGCAGTATAGAGAGAGAGAGAGTTTTACAGTAGAACAAAGGAACTTCTTCTACATCACAGAACTTAAGAACTGAACAATATCCATGTTTTGGAGAATGTGTAAACGGTCGGTGGAGAAGCCAGCTACGATCCGGTCCGGTTTGTTTCATGTTTGTGACCTCATGAAAGACAATACAGCCACATTGCCATAACTCTTTTAATACAGGAGCCTCCGTTATGAGGTTTACATATTGTATAAAATGAATGAGTAAAGATGAAACTATTCGTGAAATGATGTAATGATGATAATTTGAGAGAATTGTGTTCCCTTTAAAGTTGAACTAAGTCATGATCTGGCTCATGGGACAGCCCTTACCTACTGTTCTGAATAAAAACCCCACCTGAAGAAATCTTCCACAGACCATACATACCTCGATCACCGAGGGGGCAAAGGTTGGAGTAGAGACCACAAAAACCTCAGTGTAAGCTAAGGTTGTAATGGTTGTTGAATTCCTAACCATACCACATCGAGCATTGGCTACACGGGTGGAAATGGTTCAACTCTGAGACTATCGATCCCGACAGAATAAGAGCAAATCTTCTTCGATATACTTCTCCTTAATGCAACCGCTGTGTCAGATTTCAAAAAAGCTTTACGGAAAAAGCAAACCATGCAATAATCTGAGTACGGCGCTCAGAGACTAAAACAAGCCAAACACATACCCGCCATGTTGCGGAGTCAACAGAAGTCAGAAATAGCATTATAAATATTCACTTACCTTTGATGATCTTCATCAGAATGCACTCCCAGGAATCCCAGTTCCACAATAAATGTTTGATTTGTTCGATAACGTTTATACTTTATGTCCAAATACCTCCTTTTTGTTTGCGCGTTTAGCCCAGCAATCCAAATGCTCAATGCGCGATCTCTTAGTTCAGACGAAAAGTCAAAAAAGTCATATTACAGTACGTAGAAACGTGTCAAACGAAGTACAGAATAAATCTTTAGGATGTTTTAATCATAAATCTTCAATAATGTTCCAACCGGAGAATTCCTTTCTCTTCAGAAATGCAATGGAACTCAAGCTAACTCTCACATGAACGCGCGTGGTCAGCTCATGCCACTCTGCCAGACCACTGACTCAATCCCCTCTCATTCCCCCCTCCTTTACAGTAGAAGCATCAAACAATGTTCTAAAGACTGTTGACATCTAGTGGAAGCCTTGGGAAGTGCAATTTGACCCCATAGACACTGTAGGCAAAGAGTTGAAAAACTACAACCTCAGATTTCCCACTTCCTGGTTGGATTTTTCTCAGGTTTTTGCCTGCCATATGAGTTCTGTTATACTCACAGACATCATTCAAACAGTTTTAGAAACTTCAGAGTGTTTTCTATCCAAATCTACTAATATGCACATATTCGCAACTGGGACTGAGTATCAGGCAGTTTACTCTGGGCCGGCTTTTCATCCAAACGTGAAAATGCTGCCCCCTATCCCAAACAAGTTTTAAGGACCTAGGGCTGATCACTGATTTATGAGTTCAATTTCACCCAAGCTGGCTAGGGATCATACATTAGTACACTGCTCAATATTCAAAGTAAAATAATATATTTTGACGGCAGAATTCCTTCTTTTATAAATCATCTTAGGGATCCCTTAAAACTTGACCTATATAGACTAGAAATAAACACTACTGTATGTAATTGATCAAGTGATGAGTGATATCATAAAATGATTGCTGGTATGTTGTTGCAGTACTATATGTCAATACATATTCACTTTACGTATGCAGCAACAAAACAGATTTTCTGATTTATTTTGTTCTTGATTAATATCCCATTATGAGAGCTACTGTGATCCAAACTAGACATATTTACTAGATAACAAAGAATGCTTTTGACACCAAAATATCAGTCATGATGTAAGATGTTATACAGTAAGAAAGTGCTTGTGATGTATATATGTAATATATTAGTTCAATTAAATTAAAACATACTGTACTTTTTTGTCTCCTCCTTTGAGAAGCAGACAATTGGAGAAGTACTGTAGCTGAAGTGTTGATAAAGAGGATCGGATCTCCTCCTCTTTTGAACACACCCTTCTGTCAGTCAATCTTATCAAGCTCTGTTGTCTTGCTGAAAGATCATTTTAAATAGACTGGATGCACCAAGAGTGTGTTTATGTCCCTATATGGTAAATCAAACAACCTGAAAGGGAGACTCCACTTATCCACATTGAGGAAATGATATGAAACAAATATGTTGTATGATAGTATGTAATAATAATTTCATATATTGTTCGTTAAATTAAAAAATCTTAAACATCTAAGCTGTTCTAAGCTGACATATGGAATTGTTTTAAGAAGTTCATACAATGGATCATTTAGACACTTGTGGGGGTTGTAGAGCAAAACGGATAACACTGACGTGTTTGTGAGAGTCTCCCCTTTCTACATATTATACTAAACAAAAAAATTTACGCAACATATTAAGTGGTGGTACCATGTTTCATGAGCTGAAATAATAGATCGCAGAAATGTTCCATACACACAAAACATATTTCTCTCAGATTTTGAACACGACTTTGTTTACATCCCTGTTAGTGAGAACTTCTCCTTTGCCAAGATAATCCATTTATCTGACACGTGTGGCATATCAAGAAGCTGATTAAACAGGATGATCATTATACAGGTGTACCTTGTACTGGACACAATAAAACTGCCCTCTAAAATGTGCAGTTTTGTCACTCAACACAATCAGGGAGCGTGGAATTGGCATACTGACTGCAGGAATGTCCACCAGAACCAGAACATTAGCCACCTACAACAAGCGGTTTGCCCCATGGTGGCATTGGGGTATGGTATGGGCAGGCATAAGCTATGGACACCAAACACAATTTGATGACAATTTGAATGCACAGAGATTCCGTGACGAGATCCTGTGGCCCATTGTCATGCCATTCCTCCATCGGCATGTTTAAGCATGATAATGCACGGCTCCATGTTGCATTGTCCCCCTTCTGTACACAATTCCTGGAAGCTAAAAATATCCCAGTTCTTCCATGGCCTGCATACTCACCAGACATGTCAGCCATTGAGCATGTTTTGAATGCTCTGGATTGATGTAAACGACAACGTGTTCCAATTCCCGCCAATATCCAGCAACTACATGCAGCCATTGAAGAAGAATAGAGATGACATTCCACAGGACACAATCAACAGCCTGATCAACTCTATGTGAAGGAGATGTGTCGCGCTGCATGAGAAATATGGTGGTCACACCAGATACTGACTGGTTTTCTGATCCACGCCTCTACCTTTTCTTTTAACACAATTGGGGATTAGTCTGCCATAGCTCTGCAGGTACCACATAGAAAACAGGACTTTACTTATGATCACTGGAAGGTCTATGATACTCATATATTCAAACAGCAGGTTTCTAGCCAAAAGGCATACACAGGGCTTGTAATTATACTGCAGTATGCTACAGTATGCAGTATGCTCTTATTGTAGCATGTACAGGCTACTGCTGTCTAATTTTGAAACATCTTGATCAACTGACCTCTGATCTTGAACTCCCTCTAGTTTATATTCAAAATGCTGGTAAATATTTTTCAGACTGAAAATAACTACTCTGATTGATTGTTCTGGCTGGGGGTGCCATGCTTCCCCTCGGCCTGGATGCTCTGAACACTGAGGTGTGAGTTCTGAATGTAATGTAATATTGTTCCATATGTATGTCCATGGCCTTAAAAGGCAAATGACAATGGCTATACATGCTTGACAATTTATTCAACAGAGTCACCAAAGGAAACCGAGCCAAGAGGGCCCACAAATTGTACACCTCTCCCAGAAGACAGATTTAGGGTTAATACCATTATAGGGGGAGAACTGACATGAACATTTTAAACTGAGATTTACTATAATTTCCCCGAGTGCAAAGTCTTGATTTACCAATCAAACGAGGAGCAGGACATATCAGGTTGTCTACACTGAGTGTACAAAACATTAGAAACAACTTCCTAATATTGAGTTCCAACCCCCATTTTGTCCTCAGATCAGCCTCAATTCGTTGTGCCATGGACTCTAGATGGTGTCGAAAGCAGGGGATGCTGGCCCATGTCGACTTCAATGCTTTCCACAGTTGTGCCAAGTTGGCTGGATGTACTCTGGGTGGTGGACCATTCTTGATACACACGAGAAACTGTTGAGCGTGAAAAACCCAACAGCGTTACAGTTCATGACACAAAACGGCACGCCTGGCACCTACTACCATACCCTGTTCAAAGACACTTAAATGTTTTGCGTTGCGTATTCACCCTCTGAATGGCACACACATACAATCCATGTCTCAAGTCTTACAAATCTTCTGTAACCTGACGTCTCTCCTTCACTGATTGAAGTGGATTTAACAAGTGAGATGTCATGAAAAGAGCAGGTGTTCCTAATGTTTTGTACACTCGGTGTATATTACCATGATGATTTGAACTCTAGTCTTGGTCATATGTCATCCAAAGAATAACAAATTGTAATTTGATGATTCCAAGCATAAGTTGTTATCGTTATGTAAAGTATTTAGTAAACGTTGATCTTAGGACATTTTGATCCTACATGATCTTAACAAAGTGCAATGTCATTCTGGATGCACAAAAGCCCATAGTTCCTGATGGCTTATTTAGTTGGAGTTTAGTGTCACAAGTAGTTAGGATGAGGTTTACCTACCCTGTCTTTTTGTCGATTTGTATAAACGCTAAATAACTACATGATAAATGAAATGTAGGATGTCACATCTTTTGAACCTTCACTAACTGATCTGTGGTGGTTGGTTAGTCAAGTTGATTAATGTATAACAGCAATCAACTACATGAATAAGGGCAAGAACCCCACACCCCACCCCTGCTATCCATGAGCCTGTGTTTATGACTGTAACAGCTGACACAGTCAACACATCATGAGACAAGGGAGAATTCAAATTATATACAAATGTTGATTACTATAGGTATAACATGGATACTGTCATACTGTCACACGCACAAGAGTCTGTCTGTCTCCATCTTTACAGTTCTCTGAACGATGCCACCTGGAAATGCATCATTCTACATTGTTGTGACTACTGCCTCCATCACACCATTCTTGCTGCCGGGTGAAAATAATAGTAATACTGTTGTCACTAATCATACTGTCACGTTCGTTGATGAAAGAATTAGACCAAGGTGCAGCATGGTAAGCGTACATCTTTCTTTTATTTGATGACACCGAAAAAACAACAAAATACAAAAAACGAACGTAACGCTACATGCAGTGCATAAAGCAACTACACACAAACAAGATCCCACAAACTAAAGGTGGAAAAAAGGCTGCCTAAGTATGATCCCCAATCAGAGACAACGATAGACTCCTCTGATTGGGAACCATACCTGGCCAACAAAGAAATAGAAAAACTAGAATGCCCACCCAAATCACACCCTGACCTAACCAAATAAGGTCAGGGCGTGACACATACATATTTTATTTTAGAATGTCGATAGTTACATCCATAAGTAACATTAATATGAAGAATCTTACCCTCTAAAGTCCTCACTGAAAGTTGTCACCACACATGTTTTATATGCAAACTTGAAATTCCTCTTCTCTTCACTAATCAAATGGTCCTTATGTACAACAAGCTATTTTATCACAATACATCCAAACACCAACAAAAAATATAGATTCAAATTTTATGTTGCATTAGAAAAACATTGGCAATATTAATCTAACCTAATTCTTTCATATTTTATAATAGAAAGCTAAATTTCAAAACGGGAATAACGAAAACAAAAAAATTATTTAATCATCTTATTTCATATATTATTTGTAATGGACTATTTTAGGTTTCTTGGACCTTCCATCCCTCTCCTGCCACATCAGTATAGCTGCTCCTCTTCATCCAGACCCACACTAACCTAATGTAATACCCTTGTTAAAACCAAGTATAGAGTTTATTTGGTATAATTAATTGGTATCAGATTTAAAAGGTGATTTAATTGCTCCTGAATTGTAATGTCCTTAATGCATTTGATTTTGAAGAAATATTTATTTAATGTACAAGTGAATAGGTTGGTTTACTTTTAAGTTTAAGTTTTGAACAATGAGGTAGCTTGTTAAGTTTTGGCCAATGGGAGAGTTGATCTGGTTAACAGGAGGTCTGGGGAAAAAAGAGAGGGGTTGGAAAGAAAGAAAGATGGAGAGACATTATCAGTGTTGGTGAAGAAAAACGGTGAAAGAAGACGATAAAAATATAACAAAACCTATACCTACCGAGTTTTGAAGGGAAATACTGATTTGATTTTATAAGAGACTATTATTATTTTGTTGAGAAAGACTTAGTAGTGACTGAAGCTACCGTCTCAACGTGGAGGTATTTGACAGCCTCGAGGTTAGCCTAGCATCGTGCGAGACCTGGAGAGATTTGCTTGTGGAAGATTACCGAGTTCATGTTTCCATGGGATATCTGTTGCTGCTAAGGAGTACTGTCTGCATTGATAGCTGTGCTTGCTGTAGATCTTGTGAGGACAACTGCACGGGACTGCTATACTTCGCTGAGGAAATATCTAGGAGTAGTGAGTAACTACAACGGTGGGATGCTTCGGGACTTTATGTCTATCGTCATTTTTATTTTAGCTCAAACGCACGCCAACGGGTTTAAGCAACCTTGCAAGTAATTTGGGCATTTAAAAAAATATATATATTTTACCTTTATTTAACCAGGTAGGCTAGTTGAGAACACGTTCTCATTTACAACTGCGACCTGGCCAAGATAAAGCAAAGCAGTGTGACACAGACAACAACACAGAGTTACACATGGAATAACATGGAATAAACAATAAATAAGTCAATAACACAATAAACAAGTCATTGACACAGTATAAAACATAAAGTCTATATACAGTGTGTGCAAAAGGCATGAGGAGGTAGGCAATAAATAGGCCATAGTAGCGAAGAGTGATAAATGAGCAGATGATGATGTGTAAGTAGAGATACTAGTGTGCAAAAGAGCAGAAAAGTAAATAAAAACAGTATGGGAATGAGGTAGGTAGATTGGGTGGGCTATTTACAGATGGACTATGTACAGCTGCAGCGATCGGTTAGCTACTCAGATAGCTGATGTTTAAAATTGGTGAGGGAAATATAAGTCTCCAGCTTCAGTCACTGGCAGCAGAGAACTGGAAGGAAAGGCGGCCAAATGAGGTGTTGGCTTTGGGGATGATCAGTGAGATATACCTGCTGGAACGTGTGCTACGGGTGGGTGTTGTTATTGTGACCAGTGAACTGAGATAAGGCGGAGCTTTACCTAGCATAGACTTATAGATGACCTGGAGCCAGTGGGTCTGGCGACGAATATGTAGCGAGGGCCAGCCGACTAGAGCATACAGGTCGCAGTGGTGGGTGGTATAAGGTGATTTGGTAACAAAACGGATGGCGCTGGGATAGACTGCATCCAGTTTGCTGAGTAGAGTATTGGAACCTATTTTGTAGATGACATCGCTGAAGTCGAGGATCGATAGGATAGTCAGTTTTACTAGGGTAAGTTTGGCGGCGTGAGTGAAGGAGGCTTTGTTGCGAAATAGAAAGCCAATTCTAGATTTGATTTTGGATTGAAGATGTTTAATATGAGTCTGGAAGGAGAGTTTACAGTCTAGCTAGACACCTAGGTATTTATAGTTGTCAACATATTCTAGGTCAGAACCCGTCCAGGGTGTTGATGCTAGTCGGGCGGGCAGGTGCGGGCAGCGAATGGTTGAAAAGCATGCATTTAGTTTTACTAGTGTTTAAGAGCAGTTGGAGGCCACGGAAGGAGTGTTGTATGGCATTGAAGCTCATTTGGAGGTTAGTTAGCACAGTGTCCAAGGAAGGGCCAGAAGTATCGTCTGCGTAGAGGTGTATCAGAGAATCACCCGCAGCAAGAGCGACATCATTGATATATACAGAGAAAAGAGTCGGCCCGAGAATTGAACCCTGTGGTACTCCCATAGAGACTACCAGAGGTCCGGACAACAGGCCCTCCAATTTTGACACACTGAACTCTGTCTGCAAAGTAGTTGGTGAACCAGGCGAGGCAGTCATTAGAGAAACCAAGACTATTGAGTCTGCCGATAAGAATACGGTGATTGACAGAGTCGAAAGCCTTGGCCAGGTCGATGAAGACGGCTGCACAGTACTGTCTTTTATCGATGGCGGTTATGATATCGTTTAGTACCTTGAGTGTGGCTGAGGTGCACCCGTGACCGGCTCGGAAACCGGATTGCACACCGGAGAAGGTACGGTGGGATTCGAAATGGTCAGTGATCTGTTTATTAACTTGGCTTTCGAAATCTTTAGAGAGGCAGGGCAGGATAGATATAGGTCTATAGCAGTTTGGGGCTAGAGTGTCACCCCCTTTGAAGAGGGGGATGACCGCTGCAGCTTTCCAATTTTTAGGGATCTCGGACGATACGAAAGAAAGGTTGAACAGGCTGGTAATAGGGGTTGCAACAATGGCGGCGGATAGTTTTAGAAAGAGAGGGTCCAGATTGTCTAGCCCAGCTGATTTGTACGGGTCCAGGTTTTGCAGCTCTTTCAGAACATCTGCTATCTGGATTTGTGTGAAGGAAAAGCTGGGGAGGCTCAGGCATGTAGCTGCGGGGGCGGAGCTGTTGGCCGGGGTTGGAGTAGCCAGGAGGAAAGCATGGCCAACCGTAGAGAAATGCTTATTGAAATTTTAGATTATCATGGATTTATCGGTGGTGACCGTGTTACCTAGCCTCGGTGCAGTGGGCAGCTGGGAGGAGGTGCTCTTGTTCTCCATGGACTTTACAGTGTCCCAACACTTTTTGGAGTTAGCGGATGCTACAGGATGCAAATTTCTGCTTGTAAAAGCTAGCCTTTGCTTTCCTGACTGACTGCGTATATTGGTTCCTGACTTCCCTGAACAGTTGCATATCGCGGGGACTATTCGATGCTATTGCAGTCCGCCACAGGATGTTTTTGTGCTGGTCAAGGGCAGTCAGGTCTGGAGTGAACCAAGGGCTATATCTATTCTTAGTTCTGCATTTTTTTGAAAGGGTCATGCTTATCTAAGATGGTGAGGAAATTACTTTTAAAGAGCCTTCAGGCATCCTCGACTGACAGGATGAGGTCAATATCCTTCCAGGATACCCGGGCCAGGTCGATTAGAAAGGCGTGCTCGCAGAAGTGTTTTCGGAAGCGTTTGACAGTGATAAGGGGTGGTCGTTTGACCGCGGACCCATAGCGGATACAGGCAATGAGGCAGTGATCGCTGAGATCCTGATTGAAAACAGCAGAGGTGTATTTTGAGGGCAAGTTGGTCAGGATAATGTCTATGAGGGTGCCCATGTTTACGGATTTAGGGTTGTACCTGGTGGGTTCCTTGATGATTTGTGTGAGATTGAGGCCATCTAGCTTAGATTGTAGGGCTGCCGGGGTGTTAAGCATATCCCAGTTTAGGTCACCTAACAGAACGAACTCTGAAGCTAGATGGGGGGCGATCAATTCACATATGGTGTCCAGGGCACAGCTGGGAGCGGAGGGGGTCGATAACAGGCGGCAACGGAGAGACTTATTTCTGGAGAGATTAATTTTTAAAATTAGAAGTTCGAACTGTTTGGGTATAAACCTGGAAAGTATGACAGAACTTTGCAGGCTATCTATGCAGTCGATTGCAACTCCTCCCCCTTTGGCAGTTCTATCTTGACGGAAAATGTTGTAGTTGGGTATGGAAATCTCCGAATTTTTGGTGGCCTTCCTAAGCCAGGATTCAGACACGGCAAGGACATCAGGGTTGGCGGAGTGTGCTAAAGCAGTGAGTAAAACAAACTTAGGGAGGAGGCTTCTGATGTTAACATGCATGAAACCAATGCTTTTTCGATCACAGAAGTAAACAAATGAGGGTGCCTGTGGACACGCAGGGCCTGGGTTTACCTCCACATTACTCGAGGAACAGAGGAGGAGTAGGATAAGGTACAGCTAAAGGCTATCAAAACTGGTCGTCTAGAGCGCTGGGGACAAAGAATAAAAGGAGCAGATTTCTGGGCGTGGTAGAATAGATTCAGGGCATAATGTGTAGACAGGGGTATGGTGGGGTGCGGGTACAGTGGAGGTAAGCCCAGGCACTGAGTGATGATAAGAGAGGTTGCATCTCTGGACATGCTGGTTATAATGGGTGAGGTCACCGCATGTGTGGGAGGTGGGACAAAGGAGGTATCAGAGGTATGATGAGTGGAACTAGGGGCTCCATTGTAAACTAAAACAATGATAACTAACCTAAACAACAGTATACAAGGCATATTGACATTTGAGAGAGACATAAAGCGAGGTATAAAGCAATCACAGGTGTTGATTGGGAGAGCTAGCTAAGACAACAACGGGTAAGACAACAAAAGCTAATCAGCTAAAACAACAACAACAGGTAAAATGGCAATGACTGGGCAGAGAGGGTCGGTTAACTACACACAGAGCCTGAGTTCGCGGCTGGGGCCGACAGATAAACAAAAATAAACAGAATGGAGTACCGTGATTAATGGACAGTCCAGCAGGCATCAGCTATGTAGCCAAGTGATCATAGAGTCCAGGGGACAGCAATAAATGGAACAGGGAAGCCGCGGAGTAGTCGCTACTACGCTAGCACGCGGGTGACACGGCATTTAAAGTTAGCAGCCCGGGGCTAGTAGAAGCGTCTACTCCGACGTCCGATGTATTCTTTGGTGCAGCGAGGCGCCATGTCGACAGATCTGGCTATAAGGTCTAAAAAATAAAAAATAATAGCGGTTCTGTATCACATTGGATGAGGCATGTTACCAGAAGGTATAATTGAATTAAAATGCAAAAGATATTGAAAATAAAACTGAAATATATACAAAAAAAGGACGAAAAATACAAAAGTACACGAGAGGATGAACAAAACACGTCTGCACTGCTACGTCATCTTGGAATTGACATGGGTTGTGCATGACTCATTTGGGTTTATTATTTGTATTTATTTTTATGTGGTACATTGAAGATGTGATAATACAGATCTTGAACCTCATGTCTGTTGCATTGGAGTCATTAACTGTTTCAGTTTCATTTAATGCATAGGAAAGCATATCCTTATATAATAACTAAAATCTATAATCATTCTATCTGAAGTTAATACCCTAGTTTTCATCACCCTAGTGAGTTTACAATAGGGATTCTTATTGGAGATGTCCTTCTCACCTAATATCCAATGCTGTTCAGATATTCTAAGTAAGTTAATACCGTGAGAGTCAAATGGTGAGAGGGTTACACTAAGAAAACAAACACAACAGTACAAAGGAATAGAAACTTAACATCACATAGTATTACATTTAGGATGCTCCATTTAAATTGGTGTTTCTGGCTTTATCTAGTTTGGTCATATCTCATAGATCAGAAAGGAGTTTGCTAAGGACGGGAACTCCAGCCAAGGCCTACGCTGGAGAGAACTGCCGATCACGAGAAGAGTGAAATGAGTGAGGATGACATTGATTTCTGATGTGGGAGATGTAGGACTACTGTACCTGCTCCAACATCTGTTCCTTTACCACTGGGTCATTGAGGTCACCTCCTGTGTTAGATTTCAGAGACATCCTTACAATGGTCTGATTGATTCTCTTTTCTAGAAGGACATAGGAATGGTAACAGACACTCAAATGAGATTCAGTTTATTTACAATAAATATAACTTTTCTTTCAATGTCCTTTGAAGACTGTAAATCTGTGGAACTGTGTACGTAGTAGCAAGCCTCTGTATTCTATGTTACCCCGAATGGAACTATTATCTCATATTAGAAACCACATGAACACATATTTGCATTAATCCCTAGTGAGAGTGGGGAGTGAGAGGTGACATTTTACAGTGGATTAGGCTACATGAAACATTATTGTCCGGCATCTGACAGTGCTTGTTAAAGTGGGACCCTATTGGGTCTACCACCCCTTCACGTGTCTTACAGATATTAACCCCAATAAGATAGCAGTCTTGTTGACTGGTCCATCTAGTGGTAATGCAACAGCCTCTGACACACATATCTATGGTGTCAGCGTAGATTTGAATCTAGCATAGTGCCCTTTAGATTTTTTTTATTTTTTTTATTTATCTGTTATTTTACCAGGTAAGTTGAATGAGAACACGTTCTCATTTACAGCAACGACCTGGGTAATAGTTACAGGGGAGAGGAGGGGGATGAATAAGCCAATTGTAAACTGGGGATTATTAAGTGACCGTGATGGTTTGAGGGCCGGATTGGGAATTTAGCCAGGACACCAGGGTTAACACCCCTACTCTTACGATAAGTGCCATGGGATCTTTAATGATCTCAGAGAGTCAGGACACCTGTTTAACGTCCCATCCGAAAGACGGCAACCTACACAGGGCAGTGTCCCCAATCACTGCCCTGGGGTATTGGGATATATATATATATATATATTTAGATGCAAGCTCTGTCTATCTTTCCCTACTGTCAACCTCTCTTTCTGTTTATGCAAAATATATACGTAAAAGAGAAAAATATGATAGTCTCACTTCCAGCGCAAAGGAACAATCTCTTCAGAGAGCAGTCTCTATTGTCCAGGGAGGAGTGTACAATCTGTCCATGGCACTGTTCAGTCTGTCCACGGGTCAGATGGAGGCAGTTACTACCACCCAGTTGGGGCTGATTGTCTGTGCTCAATATTACAATATTATATTGTTTTACACTAAAGCATTAAGGATATAGTATATAAGCATAAACACACATATGGGTCAACCGCTCAGGTGTCACTGAAGGACTCATCCAAGGACTGCTGGCTGAAGAAGAGGTCAGGGGCTGTACCTGGGAAAAATAGATTTGAGCTTATGGTTTAGAGAGCAGTGTTGCATAAATACAGCCCATCAGTGCAATAGTGTGTCAACATTACACATGTCACAGACATCTCGCCCCCATGAAAAGTTGTTTTCTGAGATACCAGGTTCATTGTCGCTGACAGTTGAGATGGACTCCTTCAGTCCTGCTGAAAATATTGATCAAGTCGATTTAGACTAGACACCACTTAATACCTCTCAAATAATAAGGTTACATTATGACCATTTGAATTGCTTTTGATTCATCACTCAATGCACTTTCTATGAAGAATGAAATTCCACACTGATCAAATGCTAAATGGATGTTAATGCAGAAAGTACAAAATAACATTTACATTCTAACTAAATCCCGTTCTCAAACAGTACAGATCACACAGGAGTTATACTACATTTTCATTTTAATAATATTTTATTTACCTTTCTTTACTCTATTTTTAAACAGCTAAAGTATTACAGTAAATTACAGGTCAAATAACAATGCTTATGAGTTAGTATATGTAAGTAGAGTATCATCAAGCAAAATCACGTAATAGAGATTATAATAATAAGTTAAAGTAGTAATAATATTAATAATCGTAGTGTAATAATATAATGAATTGAAATGCAGGTTCCTTCCAGATCAGGTGGGTGGTAGTCTCTCTGGCAGATCAGTGTGGTGTCTGTCTGCAGACTGTCCATAATGACATGGAGAGCCCTCTAGTGGAGATCTGTTGAAACATCATACACAGGATTAGAGGACATCAATGTACAGTATTTTATATGACCAGGCCTTGCCATTATGTTTTGGCTCATTCTAAAGACTATTACTAGGGGGAGGGGGGTAAAACGGAGGGAGTTAAAGGGAGAAAAGAGCAATTCAGATAGTAGCCAGCTGTAGAGAGGGGGTGTCTGGGATGTATGTTGAGCCTCAATAGGGAGGTATAATCAGAGCATTGCATAACGTAATTCAATGCATAAAGCTGACATGAGAGTCGAGACAGTAAATCTCTATTCCACATTAAACCATGACACTTTTATGTAATATTTGTCTATCTGTAACGTTCTGAATGTTCCACCCCACTGAACAAGCCCCAAAATAGGAGCTCCAAAGTTGAGCAACGTACCTTGACAGATGAAGGGTAATTCCTGATGACAAGAAGCATCCAGCCACTTCAGTTCTCCGTTACCAACCCGGACCATCTTACCACAGTGGTAATTGATGGGGTTGAGGGGGAAGCAGCTGTGCCACTCTCTGTACTTCACCACCTTATCAACATCCCCACTGGTCCACAGCCAGGGGGCGCTCCACTCAAAGATGGACCGCTCCAGACCAATCCACACCCCCCCACATGGCAGCTCCACATTGTCCAGGAGCTGGGTCACGTCAGCCTGCACGGTCTGGTTGGTGATGTGAACCAGGTTGGAGCCACGACTTTTACAGATTTCCAGTGCATTGATCCAGCTCTTGGACTTGTTGAAGTACTGCAGGTAATCTGCATGGACAAAACACAAACACACATGAAGTTGCACACATGTTAATGCAAATTCATGAACACAAAACCACAAATACACTTACGGTATTATATACCATTAAAAGACCAACAATTGTCACTTGTATACCTTGGTACAGATAGGTACAGAATGTAGCTCCATGTCTGACACTCACCAGGATGGAGTGGAGAAGTTGTAATACTGGGTGAGGATGTGGGCTTCCTGTCTGGGGAGGTGGGACCTATTGAGGTCAGTTGTCCACTGGACGTTGATGTTGGTGGTGTTGTGGACTGTCCATTAGTAGTCGTAGTTGGTGAGGTGGAGTACTGTCCATTAGTAGTGGTAGGTGGTGAGGTGGAGTACTGTCCATTAGTAGTAGTAGGTGGTGAGGTGCTGGACTGTCCATTAGTAGTGGTAGTTGGTGAGGTGGTGGACTCTCCATTAGTAGTGGTAGGTGGTGAGGTGGTGGACTGTCCATTTGTAGTGGTAGGTGGTGAGGTGGTGGACTGTCCATTAGTAGTGGTAGGTGGTGAGGTGCTGGACTGTCCATTAGTAGTGGTAGGTGGTGAGGTGCTGGACTGTCCATTAGTAGTGGTAGGTGGTGAGGCGGTGGACTGTCCATTAGTAGAAGTAGGTGGTGAGGTGGTGGACTGTCCATTAGTAGTGGTAGGTGGTGAGGTGATGGACTGTCCATTAGTAGTGGTAGGTGGTGAGGTGCTGGATTGTCCATTTGTAGTGGTAGGTGGTGAGGTGGTGGACTGTCCATTTGTAGTGGTATTTGGTGAGGTGTTGGACTCTCCATTAGTAGTGGTATTTGGTGAGGTGTTGGACTCTCCATTAGTAGTGGTAGTAGGTGGTAAAGTGGTAGTTATTGTGGTGGACGTCTTGATTGAGGGAGGTCCAGTTGAAGTAGGGCCGGTGGTTTCAGGGGTAACAGGAGTGGTCAAATCCCCAGTGGTGTTAAGTGGACGTTCATCTGTCAGAATGAAGTAGAATACATATACATTTACAGTGGGGCAAAAAAGTATTTAGTCAGCCACCAATTGTGCAAGTTCTCCCACTTAAAAAGATGAGAGGCCTGTAATTTTCATCATAGGTACACTTCAACAATGACAGACAAAATGAGAAGAAAAAATCCAGAAAATCACATTGTAGGATTTTTAATACATTTATTTGCAAATTATGGTGGAAAATAAGTATTTGGTCACCTACAAACAAGCAAGATTTCTGACTCTCACAGACCTGTAACTTCTTCTTTAAGAGGCTCCTCTGTCCTCCACTCGTTACCTGTATTAATGGCACCTGTTTGAACTTGTTATCAGTATAAAAGACACCTGTCCATAACCTCAAACAGTCATACTCCAAACTCCACTATGGCCAAGACCAAAGAGCTGTCAAAGGACACCAGAAACAAAATTGTAGACCTGCAACCTGCAATGTAGACTGAATCTGCAATAGGTAAGCAGCTTGGTTTGAAGAAATCAACTGTGGGAGCAATTATTAGGAAATGGAAGACATACAAGACCACTGATAATCTCCCTCGATCTGGGGCTCCACGCAAGATCTCACCCCGTAGGGTCAAAATGATCACAAGAACGGTGAGCAAAAATCCCAGAACCACACGGGAGGACCTAGTGAATGACCTGCAGAGAGCTGAGACCAAAGTAACAAAGCCTACCATCAGTAACACACTACGCCGCCAGGGACTCAAATATTGCAGTGCCAGACGTGTCCCCCTGCTTAAGCCAGTACATGTCCAGGCCCGTCCAGTTTGCTAGAGAGCATTTGGATGATCCAGAAGAAGATTGGGAGAATGTCATATGGTCAGATGAAACCAAAATAGAACTTTTTGGTAAAAACTCAACTCGTCGTGTTTGGAGGACAAAGAATGCTGAGTTGCATCCAAAGAACACCATACCTACTGTGAAGCATGGGGGTGGAAACATCATGCTTTGGGGCTGTTTTTCTGCAAAGGGACCAGGACGACTGATCCGTGTAAAGGAAAGAATGAATGGGGCCATGTATTGTGACATTTTGAGTGAAAACCTCCTTCAGCAAGGGAATTGAAGATGAAACGTGGCTGGGTCTTTCAGCATGACAATGATCCCAAACACACCGCCCGGGCAACGAAGGAGTGGCTTCGTAAGAAGCATTTCAAGGTCCTGGAGTGGCCTAGCCAGTCTCCAGATCTCAACCCCATAGAAAATCTTTGGAGGGAGTTGAAAGTCCGTGTTGCCCAGCAACAGCCCCAAAACATCACTGCTCTAGAGGAGATCTGCATGGAGGAATTGGCCAAAATACCAGCAACAGTGTGTGAAAACCTTGTGAAGACTTACAGAAAATGTTTGACCTCTGTCATTGCCAACAAAGGGTATATAACAAAGTAGTGAGATAAACTTTTGTTATTGACCAAATACTTATTTTCCACCATAATTTGCAAATAAATTCATAAAAAATCCTACAATGTGATTTTCTGTATTTTTTCTTCTCATTTTGTCTGTCATAGTTGAAGTGCCCCACTGTAAGTACATTTGAAGTTTCCTGTCATTTTTATCATTGATACAAAAACAAAGTACCTCTAGTAAACTAGGATTTTCTTTTTGGAGATTATATACAATTTAGTCATATGACTGTTTGAAAAGTTTGAAAACACTCTTACAATGTTGAACTCACCTCCATAGCAAAGGAAGGCACTTTGATTAGAGCAATCTTTTGGAGTCCATTTTCTGTCTGAGTTCAGCTGTACACAGTTTCCATCTCCCATGTTATGTTCCCATTGCTGAAATGGTTCTCCGTTTGACCATTCCCATAGTTTCTTGCTTTTGTTGTGCTCAAGTCCAATCCAGGTGTCCTCTGGAGTCAGCTCAACAAAGGCTTCCTTTTCTTTCTGGTTACAAACACTTGCCAGATCTCTGCCTTTTACTGTACTGCAGTCTGTCAAAGCATCCTGCTGCGTCTTTGGCCCAGGCATCAGCTCATATACCTTCTCTGTTGTTCCATTACTATGACGGACTAACAGGAGGGAAGATGAAAAGTGACACATCAGATTTCATGAGGCAGTTAATGACTTCACACAATATGAAATAAACTTGGGAGTTACAGGTGATAACCTATTTAATAAAGTGCTTGAGATCTGATTAGATGAACAATACAGTATTAGGGTAGGTGTTGTTAAATCAATCAGTCCCATTTGTTAAATGACAAGTTGGATTTTCCATTGATAAAAAGAGACAGTGAGTGAGTCAGTCCTTACCTTGTTGACACATATACTGTCTTGGAGCTATGCACTCCACTGGTTCCCAATGAGATGAAATAGACAAGACACAGTCATGACCCCCAGTGTGGTCACCAAAACCTTTTTTCCAGTTAAAGAACATGAAGTCCTCTCCATCAGACCACTTCCACTTTTCAGTTGGACCAGACCTATGGAGCCCAATCCACACATCACCACTGAAATTACCCAAAGAGTATTGAATTGCCTTCCAATCCTCTTCTGTGTGTACGATGGACAGGTTTGTGTAGTGCTGTCTGCAGTACTCGTGTGCCTCGGTCCAGTTTTTCTTCTCAGGGACAAGGCTGTACTTCTTGGCTGAGTAGGTGACTGTTTAAAATACAGAGGAAAATGTTTATCAGACTGCTTGTTGTGTTGATTGGCAAACATGACCATCTTCAGCTTCCAGTATTTATTCTAAAATATAGGAAACACATACTGTTTGATAGCAGAGTAATACAGAGCATGTGACAGAGGCAAATTCATAAATTTGCAAACTCATTCAAACCTCCAACCAATTTGTTTTATGAATATGGACGTGTCCTGTGCATCAATGACTAAAAGTGAATACATAGTAGTGATAGTACTGTATAGTATTCTATAGACTACAGAATATAGACTTTACACATCATTGGTCTGAAAAGAGCTCTGTATCAGTTTGTTAAAGAGCTCTGATGCTTGATTGATGACGTTCAATAAGCTACACCTTCAACAGAGATGATAGAATAAACAGAAACACAACATGACAGAGTTTGATATCCATGTCTGTTATCCTGTTCAAGAGGGCCTATTAACAAAGTCTACCTCTGTGATTATTAGATATTGGCTAGATATTCAATAGCCAAAACAGATGATGAATCAAGTCATGTCATTGTATGTACTCACCTTTACCACTGCAGTTTCTCAGAGAGTAGCCTGAGGTTGCATGTTGGAGGTGCTGTATTGTGATTTCAGGCCAATCACCAGTTGAGGCCTCCAGGAAACATTTGTTTCTGTGGGATAAATATCACAAAAAATGTGGTAGTAGTTATCAGAATGGTGCTGATTCAAAAATGATATTGCTGCCTTTATTTGCATAAAGCATTAAAAAAATTGCACAATTTTTGAGCATGTACCTGTGGCCTATTTTTCCTGCGATTTCATCAACAAATGTGAAGTACTGGCATGTGTCATTTTTGGTGCATTCCTGCCTGCACTGACTTGCATTTTCGGTTGTAAATGGCTGATTCGCAATGTTGTTCCCCAGAAAATGGACTTTGTCCAGTAGCTCCCTCACACAACCTGTAACCAAGACATACTGTATTTCACCACACAGACCATCGGAAAGGGACATGGGATAAAGTACAACTAGGTAGCAAAAGGATATTACCAATAGTGCAGACTTTGTTAGTGGGAGAACAAACTGATACACAATAGTGATGCAGAAATACAACATTCATACATGGAGAAGAAGACTTTAACCCTTCATGCTCCTTCCTACTGTAAGGTGACATCTGCACTGAGCAAAACCCATTGATAACCTGTATTATGAAGTGTGCAACACTTACCTTTGACTACCCTCAGGCTGTAGAATTGTTTAAGATCATGCACTCTGCAGCAATAGCTCCCACCGTCTGTCGGCTGTAGCTTTAAAATGGTGAGATTCACTGTTCCAACTTCAGCGTTAATTTTATATTTGGATTGATCTTCCATTATGGGATCAGTACACTGAAAAGTTCCACAAGATCTGCTCCAGCATGTCTCAAGCTTTTTATCGACACTGTATCTGCAGACAAGGGTAACAGAAGTTCCCTCTAGTACTGATATCTCAGTCCCAAACACTGGTGAGGACATGGCTGCTGTGGGGATAAATGTCACATCAGAAAGATGTCAGTTTTGGGATGGTCAATCTCTTTCTCTGTTTAGATTGTGACACCGACATCAACCTTATGACTAGCATTTCAACTTCATAATCACTGTACTAAAACAGTAATGTGTCTACTCAAGAAGAGAGTTCTGTAGATGTCATCTTAAATGTTGGTTGAACTGAAGCTCATTGTACATACATAGATGTTGACAGGTTCTGAACCACTACCCAACTACATTGAATACATGGTCAACTAGATAAGTCATAGCAGGTTGGTCTATAATACCAAAAGGGGAATATTCATCCCATCTGATCTCTTACCCAGTAGCAGGAGTAGAGGTACTGACTGTATCATGGCCACTGTGAAGAGATGATGGTTTAATGCTCCCAACCCTTATATTGCAAGTCAAGAGAAGCATTGTTGTTGTGAACAAATGTTAAAACACAATAATTTATCAATCCAGACCTGTTTGAAAGATTTAATGTAGAAGAAAAGAATTAAGAAAGAATTGTCTGTCTTCGTTCGTTTTGAAGTCTGAACTAATGTGCACAATTTCCTTCTGAGAGTTAACAGGCAGTGTTGTACCTTTCCAGTTAAACAAAATGACAAAGTGATGATAAGGTGATTTGACTACCAAAGTAGCATTGCAGTTACTCTATGGAAACACTACATGGAGTAAACTTTGATTAACCAAACATGCACGTTGAAAGAAGTAAAAAATATAGTCTAATTTGAGGTAAATGTGATGAGATTTAAAAGCATGTCTCAAGTCTATCTAAATCTACTGATTTCCACAATTTCTATGATACGCATAAGATATGTTTTGACTCACACTGTTATTTCACTTCTACACTTAGAAAAAAGTTATCTAGAACCTGTAAGGGTTCTTTGACTGTTCCCATAGGTGAACCCTTTGAATAAGCCTTATGGGTTCCATGTGGAACCATTTCAAAGAGGAAAATATTATTCTATGAACAAAAACGTTTATTCATAAGGTTCTCCTATGAAGACAGCTGCAGAACCTTTTTGGAACCTTTTTTTCTAAGAGTGCAGGGGCGGACTGGGACCAGTATTAGTTTCTA
This sequence comes from Salvelinus fontinalis, assembly GCF_029448725.1. Lineage (NCBI taxonomy): Eukaryota > Metazoa > Chordata > Actinopteri > Salmoniformes > Salmonidae > Salvelinus > Salvelinus fontinalis. The sequence goes on along the minus strand of NC_074675.1, from coordinate 10,198,865 downwards.
AAACACTGGCCCATTTTTTTTCTTTGATGTCCCAAAACTGGCCCATTATTTTTACCTTGAGGCCCCCATTATTAGACAGAGAGTGGTCACAACATCAACAAAAACAGGTTAGATGGATTGGTCCACTTTTAGCCAAGTGGGCCTATCTGGCATTTAGGGCAAATGTCTGACACTTTAAGAGTGTAGTCAGTCTCAACTTCATAAAGATACACAGAATACTAAGCAAAGGGCACCATTCAAATCATTTCAAACAATAAGTTATAAAAGGTGCCAAACATATCTGAATTATTACCTCTTAAATTGAAACACTGTGCTTTTCTTTGATCAGGATAAAAATGTTTAATGCAGCTTGAAATGATGGCACACGTACCCAGTTAGCTGTCCTCTTCCCTCCCCAGAGTTTGGTTGTGAGATGGGGAGACCGGGGAAAGGGAGATGAGTTTATAGTGTTTCTCTCCTCCCTCTCTGCTGACCAGGTGAACACACCCAGGAGATGCTGAAACTTCAGCTCCAACCCCTCCCTCCACATAAACAAACACTGACCAATACACCCAATGTATTTTCTCTGTTATTACAGTGGACTTTATACGGTGTTCGAAATACAGTATGTTGTGTGATCAAATGTACGTTTCTGTTAGTGTAGCAAGTTCACATTTGTGACAATAATTTGCAGTACATTCGGTAAATAGGATTCAATTCATTATTATTGGCGCTGGACATGAGCTTCACTAAAGAGCATGGCTCAGTACAATATCCACTGACCTCTGATTGACGAGACATGAAGATATGTGGTTAAAGAATCAAAGAAAACACCAACGATATGATTGTAACCTGTGTCAGTGAGTTCTCTCAGGGCCATGCAAAGCAGGTCACCTTCCTACAGCCCAATGCACTGTAAATAAAGTCCTGTTTTGTATGTGGTACCTGCAGGGTTATCGCAGCCTAATCCCCAATTGTATAAACAAAGTGCATGTAATTCTGTATGTACAAAAGCCCATAGTTCCTGGTATGGACATGTTGTAGTCCATACGGTAATTGTGTTGGATTCCAGTGCTACAGTACAAGTAGATACATTAGGATGTTGTTTTACTTCCTTGTCTCCATGTCGATTTGGATAATCGCGTTTGCTAGGCCTACATGATGACTTCGTTATGAAGTTGATTAATGTAGAACAGCCATCAACAACATGAATAAGGGAAAGAACCCCACACCCCATCCCTGCTATCCATGAGCCTGTGTTTATGACTGTAATAGCTGCCACAGTCAACACACCATGATACCAGGGAAAATTCAAATAACATCCAAATGTTGCTTAGGTTCATAACATGGATACTGTCATACTGTCACACCCACAACAGTCTCTGTCTGTCTCGATACTTACGGTTCCCTGAAGGCTGCCACTTGGATGTGGGCACATAATTCTACATTGATGTGATTTCAAATCAAATCAAACTTTATTTGTCACATGCGCCGTATACAACATGTTTAGACCTTACCGGTCAAATGCTTACCTACAAGCCCTTAACCAACAGTGCAGTTCAAGAAAGAGTAAAGAAAATATTTACCATATTAACTAAAGTAAAAAATTATAAAAAGTAACACAATAAAATAACAATAACAAGTCTATATTCAGGGGGTACTGGTACCGAGTCAATGTGCGGGGATACAGGTTAGTTGAGGTAATTTGTACATGACTTGCCAAGTTAAATAAAGGTTGAATTTAAAAAATTTAAAGGTAAGGGTGAAGTGACTACGCATAGATAATAAACAGCGTAGCAGCAGTGTAAAAATGTCAATCTAAATAGTTTGGTGGCCATTTGGTTAATTGTTCAGCAGTTTTATTCCTTGGGGGTAGAAGCTGTTAAGGAGCCTTTTGGTCCTAGACTTGGCGCTCCGGTACCACTTGCGTGCGGTAGCAGAGAAAACAATCCATGACTTGGGTGACTGGGGTCTTTGACAATTTCTTGGTCTTTCCTCTGACACCGCCTAGTATTTAGGTCCTGGATGGCAGGAAGCCTGGCCCCAGTGATGTACTGAGCCATACGCACTACCCTCTGTAGCGCCTTATGGTCAGATGCCAAGTAGTTGCCATACCAGGCGATGATGCAACCGGCAGGATGCTCTCGATGGTGCAGCTGTAGAACTTTTGATGATCTGGGGACCCATGACAAATCTTTTCAGTCTCCTGAGGGGGAAAGGTGTTGTCGTGCCCTCTTCACAACTGTCTTGGTGTGTTTGGACCATGATAGTTTGCTGGTGATGTGGACACCAAGGAACTTGAAACTCTCGACCCGCTCCACTACAGCCCCGTCGATGGTAGTGGAGGCTTGTTCGGCCCGCCTTTTCCTGTAGTCCACGATCAGCTCCTTTGTCATGCTCACATTGAGGGAGAGGTTGCTGTCCTGGTACCACAGTGCCAGGTCTCTGACTAACTCCCTATAGGCTGTCTCATCGTTGTGGGTGATCAGGCCTACCACTGTTGCGTTGTCAGCAAACTTAATGATGGTGTTGGAGTTGTGTTTGGCCACGCAGCTGTGGGTGAACAGGGAGTACAGGAGGGGACTAAGCACACACCCCTGAGGGGCCCCAGTGTTGAGGATCAGCGTGGCAGATGTGTTGTTGCCTACCCTTACCACATGTGGTGGCCTGTCAGGAAGTCCAGGATCCAGTTGCAGAGGGAGGTGTTTAGTCCCAGGGTCCTTAGCTTAGTGATAAACTTTGAGGGCACTATGATGTTGAATGCTGAGCTGTAATCAATGAACAGCATTCTCACATAGGTGTTCCTTTTGTCCAGGTGAGAAAGGGCAGTGTGGAGTGCAATTGAGATTGCGTCAACTGTGGATCTGTTTGGGCGGTATGCAAATTTGAGTGGGTCTATTGTATCCGGGAGGATACTGTTGATGTGAGCCATGACCAGCCTTTCAAAGCACTTCATGGCTACCGACGTGAGTGCCCTGGGGCGGTAATCATTTAGTCAGATTACCTTCGCTTCCTTGGGCACAGGGACTATGGTGGTCTGCTTGAAACATGTAGGTATTACAGACTCAGGGAGAGGTTGAAAATGGCAGTGAAGACAATTGCCAGTTGGTCAGCGCATGCTTTGAGTACACGTCCTGGTAATCTGTCTGGCCCTGCGGCTTTGTGAATGCTGACCTGTTTAAAGGTCTTGGTCACATCGGCTACCGAGAGTGTTATAACACAGTCGTCCAAAACAGCTGGTGCTCTCATGCATGCTTCAGAGTTGCTTGCCTGGAAGCGAGCATAAAAGGCATTTAGCTCGTCTGATAGGCTCGCATCACTGGGAAGCTCGAGTTTGGGTTTCCCTTTGTAGTCCGTAATAGTTTTCAAGCCCTGCCACATCCGACGGGCGTCAGAGCCGGTATAGTAGGATTCAATCTTAATCCTGTATTGACGCTTTGCTTGTTTGATGGTTCGTCTGAGGGCATAGTGGGATTTCTTATAAGCGTTTCTTATTAGCGTCCCACTCCTTGAAAGCGGCAGCTCTAGCCTTTAGCTTGATGCGGATGTTGCCTGTAATCCATGGCTTCTGGTTTGGATATGTACGCACGGGAACTGTGGGGATGACGTCGTCGATGCACTTCTTAATGAAGCCAATGACTGAGGTTTGTGCCCCCATCTCACCATTCTTGCTGGAGGGTGAAAATAATGGTAATACTGTTGTCACTAAAACATATTTTATTTAAGAATGTCAACAGTTACATCCATATGAAGAATTATACAATGCAAATCCCTCACTGAAATGTCCATTTTATTCCTCTTCTCTTCACTAATCTAATTTCCCTTATGTACAACAAACATTATTATTACACTACATTCATACACCAACAAAACATTTAGATTATAATTTGATATGACAATAGTAAATCAATAGAACGTTTAAATCTATCCTAATATAAATTTGCTTCATATTTTACTTTCTTCAGACAAATTAAACTATCATAACTTGAATAACATTAACTAAAATAACATTCTATTATGTATTATAAGGTATATAATATGTCATGTGATTTTCCTGGACCTGCCATCACTCTCCTGTTGCATCATCATGGCTGGTCCTCTTCATCCAGACCCACACTGACCTTAGAAAACAAACACAACAGTACAAAGACTCTCACTGGAAATAGTTCATGAACACCTTACTTCATTTCCATAGTTTCAACGGGATGCAAAACCTAACAACACACTGTACAAGGGACTCTGAACAACAGACTAAACATAAGGAGGGTCATTTTGGATGAAGTTCCCGTTCTTAGCAAACTCCTTTCTGATCTATGAGATATGATCAAACCAGATAAAGCACTCATCGTTTTTATCAAGCATCAGAGTTTAATAATATGGTCAGTTGGAATATAAACTTGTGATCATAAGAGAACAGTGAAATTAGTGAGCATGACATTGATTCTGATGTTGTAGACTGTACCTGCTCCAACATCTGTTCCTTTACCACTGGGTCATTGAGGTCACCTCCTGTGTTAGATTTCAGAGACATCCTTACAATGGTCTGCTTCATTCTCTTTTCTAGATGGACAATAAATAAGTCACTTTTCTTTCAATGTCCTTTTGTAGGCTGTAAATTACTTTGGAACTGTGAAGTAGCAAGACTTTATGTTCTATGTTTAACCTCTACTTCATCACCATCCCCGATCCGGGAGCATCCTCATCAGTAAAAAGCTGACTAGCATAGCCTAGCATAGCGCCACAAGTAAATACTAGCATATAAATATCATGAAATCACAAGTCCAATACAGCAAATGAAAGATTCACATCTTGTGAATCCAGCCATCATTTCTGATTTTTTAAATGTTTTACAGCGAAAACACAATATGTATTTCTATTAGCTAACCACAATAGCAAAAGACTCAACCGCATATTTTCACAATTTTTTTACCGCATAGGTAGCTATCACAAAACCGACCAAATAGAGATATAATTAGTCACTAACCAAGAAACAACTTCATCAGATGACAGTCTGATAACATGTTATACAATAAATCTATCTTTTGTTCGAAAATGTGCATATTTGAGGTATAAATCATAGTTTTACATTGCAGCTACCATCAAAAATATCACCAAAGCAGCCAGCCAATAATTACAGAGAGCAACGTGAAATACCTAAATACTCATCATAAAACATTTATGAAAAATACATGGTGTACAGCAAATGAAAGATAAACATCTTGTGAATCCAGCCAATATTTCCGATTTTTTTAAGTGTTTTACAGCGAAAACACAATATAGCATTATATTAGCTTACCACAATAGCCAAACACACAACCGCATTCATTCACCGCAAAGGTAGCGATCGCAAAAAAACAGCAGAATCTCCGGAGATATTTTGGACAGTCACCTAATCTAATCAAAGAACTCATCATAAACTTTACTAAAAAATACATGTTGGACAGCAAATGAAAGATACACTAGTTCTTAATGCAATCGCCGTGTTAGATTTTTTTTAAATAACTTTACCATAACAAACAGCTTACGTTATAGCGAGACAGCGCCCGCAAAAAGGAAGGAAAATACGACTAAACATTTTCCACAGAAATACGAAATAACATCATAAATGGTTCTTACTTTTGCTGAACTTCCATCAGAATCTTGTACAAGGAGTCCTTTGTCCAGAATAAATCGTTGTTTGGTTTTAGAATGTCCTCTTCTCCTGTCGAATTAGCAACCTTAGCTAGCCAAGTGGCGCGAAGATGTCCATCTTCACCTAACGCAGAGAACGGAGAACTCCAAAACTCCCGATAAACGTTGAATAATCTGATAAAACTATATTGAAAAACATACTTTACGATGATATTATCACATGTATCAAATAAAATCAAACCCGGAGATATTAGCCGTCTATACCGAACGCTTTTCAGAAGCCAATGCTGATGTCCTTCCCGCGCCTTCGAAGACAATGAAATTGTGGTCACGTCATTCCAAGAGCTCTTGTTCGACCTCAGATCAAGCTAGACACCCCATTCCACCTCCCACTGCCTGTTGACATCTAGTGGAAGGCGTATGAAGTGCATGTAGATCCATAGATTTCAAGCAAATTAATAGGAAGGCCCTGGAGCAGAGCATCGATTTCAGATTTTTCACTTCCTGTCAGGAAGTTTGCTGCAAAATGAGTTCTGTTTTACTCACAGATATAATTCAAACGGTTTTAGAAACTTGAGAGTGTTTTCTATCCAATAGTAATAATAATATCCATATTGTACGATCTAGAATAGAGTACGAGGCAGTTTAATTTGGGCACGATTTTTTACAAAGTGGAAATAGCGCCCCCATATTGACAAGAAGTTTTAACAGTATGGAAATATTATCTCATAAGATAAACCACATGAACACACACTTGCATTAGTCCTTAGTGAGAGTGGTGAGAGAGAGGTGGCATCTGACAGTGGAGTAGTCTACATGAATGCATCGCTGTGTCCTGCATCTGACAGTGCTTGTTAAAGTAGGACCCTATTGGTGCTAATATGCCATCCCCGCACCTGTCTAACAGATATAAACCCCAATAACCCCAATAAGATGGCAGTCTTGTGGACTATCTGGTCTAGCGGTAATGCCACAGGCTCCGGCACAGTTGCCTATAGGTTTGTCAGAATAGGTTTGAATCCTGCCTTTTCCTCTCTCTATGTGTTCAATAAAAGATGGCAGTCTTACTTCCAGTGCAAAGAAACGGTCCCTTCAGAGAGCAGTCTATCTTCTCCAGGGAGGAGTGTTCAGTCTGTCCATGGCCCTTACAGGTCAGAGAGCAGTCTCTATTGTCCAGAGAGGAGTGTTCAGTCTGTCCATGGCCCTTACAGGTCAGAGAGCAGTCTCTATTGTCCAGAGAGGAGTGTTCAGTCTGTCCATGGCACTTACGGGTCAGAGAGCCGCAGTTACTACCATACAGTTGAGGCTGAATGTCAGTGCTCAATATTACAATATTAGATTGATTTACACTAAAGCATTAAGGATATAGTATATAAGTATACATTCATCATGGTTCGACTGCTCAGGTGTCACTGAAGGACTCATCCAAGGACTGCTGGCTAAAGAAGAGGTCAGGGGCTGTACCTGGGAAAAATAGATTTGAGCTTATGGTTTAGAGAGCAGTGTTGCATAAATACAGCCCATCAGTGCAATAGTGTGTCAACATTACACATGGCACAGACATCTCGCCCCCATGAAAAGTTGTTTTCTGAGATACCAGGTTCATTGTTGCTGACAGTTGAGATGGACTCCTTCAGTCCTGCTGAAAATATTGATAAAATCGATTTAGACTACCGTAATTTCCGGACTATAAGCCGCTACTTTTTCCCACGCTTTGAACCTCGCGGCTTATACATTGACGCGGCTAATTTATGGATTTTTCCCGCTTTCATAAGATTCATGCCGCCAAAAAACTGAGCACCGTCACATACAGTGGGGAGAACAAGTATTTGATAGACTGACGATTTTGAAGGTTTTCCTACTTACAAAGCATGTAGAGGTCTGTTATTTTTATCATAGGTACACTTCAACTGTGAGAGACGGAATCTAAAACAAAAATCCAGAAAATCACATTGTATGATTTTTCAGTAATTATTTTGCATTTTATTGCATGACATAAGTATTTGATCACCTACCAACCAGTAAGAATTCCGGCTCTCACAGACCTCTTAGTTTTTCTTTAAGAAGCCCTCCTGTTCTCCACTCATTACCTGTATTAACTGCACCTGTTTGAACTCGTTACCTGTATAAAAGACACCTGTCCACACACTCAATCAAACTAACCCCAACCTCTCCACAATGGCCAAGACCAGAGAGCTGTGTAAGGACATCAGGGCTAAAATTGTAGACCTGCACAAGGTTGGGATGGGCTACAGGACAATAGGCAAGCAGCTTGGTGAGAAGGCAACAACTGTTGGCGCAATTATTAGAAAATGGAAGAAGTTCAAGATGACGGTCAATCACCCTCGGTCTGGGGCTCCATGCAAGATACTACCTCGTGGGGCATCAATGATCATGAGGAAGGTGAGGGATCAGCCCAGAACTACACGGCAGGACCTGGTCAATGACCTGAAGAGAGCTGGGACCACAGTCTCAAAGAAAACCATTAGTAACACACTACGCCGTCATGGATTAAAATCCTGCAGTGCACGCAAGGTCCCCTTGCTCAAGCCAGCGCATGTCCAGGCCCGTCTGAAGTTTGCCAATGACCATCTGGATGATCCAGAGGAGGAATGGGAGAAGGTCATGTGGTCTGATGAGACAAAAATAGAGCTTTTTGGTCTAAACTCCACTCGCCGTGTTTGGAGGAAGAAGAAGGATGAGTACAACCCCAAGAACACCATCCCAACCGTGAAGCATGGAGGTGGAAACATCATTCTTTGGGGATGCTTTTCTGCAAAGGGGACAGGAAGACTGCACCGTATTGAGGGGAGGATGGATGGGGCCATGTATCGCGAGATCTTGGCCAACAACCTCCTTCCCTCAGTAAGAGCATTGAAGATGGGTCGTGGCTGGGTCTTCCAGCATGACAACGACCCGAAACACACAGCCAGGGCAACTAAGGAGTGGCTCCGTAAGAAGCATCTCAAGGTCCTGGAGTGGCCTAGCGAGTCTCCAGACCTGAACCCAATAGAACATCTTTGGAAGGAGCTGAAAGTCCGTATTGCCCAGCGACATCCCCGAAACCTGAAGGATCTGGAGAAGGTCTGTATGGAGGAGTGGGCCAAAATCCCTGCTGCAGTGTGTGCAAACCTGGTCAAGAACTACAGGAAACGTATGATCTCTGTAATTGCAAACAAAGGTTTCTGTACCAAATATTAAGTTCTGCTTTTCTGATGTATCAAATACTTATGTCATGCAATAAAATGCAAATGAATTACTTAAAAATCATACAATGTGATTTTCTGGATTTTTGTTTTAGATTCCGTCTTTCACAGTTGAAGTGTACCTATGATAAAAAATGACAGACCTCTAGATGCTTTGTAAGTAGGAAAACCTGCAAAATCGGTAGTGTATCAAATACTTGTTCTCCCCACTGTAATGTGACGTAAATCGAGCGCGCTCAAACTTCCCATCATTCTGATTACGGTAGTCATTTTGTCACCCTCATCATGGCAAAGACACGGAGAAATGCATATGATGCAGCTTTCAAGTTAAAGGCGATCGATTCGGCTGTTGGAAAAGGAAATAGAGCTGCTGCACGGGAGCTTGGCCTTAATGAGTCGATGATAAGACGTTGGAAACAGCAGCGTGAGGAACTGACTCAGTGCAAAAAGACAACAAAAGCTTTTAAAGGGAAGAAAAGCAGATGGCCCGAACTAGAAAATGAGCTTGAAGACTGGGTCACCACACAGAGAGCAGACGGCCGAGGTGTTTCAACTGTGCAGATCCGACTGAAAGCCAAAACAATCGCCACCGCAATGAAGTTTGAGGATTTTAGAGGTGGACCATTGTGGTGTCTAAGATTTATGAGACGTACAGGCCTGTCCATCAGGGTGCGAAGAGCAACTTATGGTCAAGTCTGCCAGTGGGTCCTGACAGCGTGGAGCATTGTCAAAAAATCCACTATCATCAACGGGTTTCGAAAGGCTGGACTGCTGCGTGTTGAAGAGGGCAGCATGAGCTCAGCGGGGAATTTGCCTCCGGATGAAAGTGACGAGAGCGACAATGAAAACGATCCAACATCGGATGAAGCAATTCTGAGGCTATTCAACTCCGACACCGAAGGAGATGACTTCAGTGGTTTCAGTGCACAGGAGGAGGAAGATAGTGACCAATGACTTTCTTGGTAGGCTACTGTTTACTGCTATTTTTACATTTTTGTTACAAGCCGTGTTTCGTTAAAGCCTATTTATTTTTGTTACAAGCCGTGTTTCGTTTAAAGGCTGTGTAAAGTGAATTTGTTTCAATGTACCGGTAGGCACCTGCGGCTCATAGACACGTGCGGCTTATTTATGTACAAAATACATTTTTTTTCTAAATTCAGTGGGTGCGGCTTATATTCAGGTGCGCTTAATAGTCCAGAAATTACGGTAGACACCACTTAATACCTCTCAAATAATAAGGTTACATTATGACCATTTGAATTGCTTTTGATTCATCACTCAATGTGCGTTCTATGAAGAATAAAATTCCACACTGTTCAAACTCTAAATGGTTGTTTATTCAGAACAGAGATGAAAGGAAATGCAAAATAACAATAACTACATTCTAACTAAATAGTGTCCTCAAACAGTACAAACCACTACATTGTCAGTTCATAACTTTTACTTTACCTTTCTTTACAATCAAAATATTAAAGTAAATTATAGGTCAAATAACAATGCTTATGTGTCAGTATGTGTAAGTACAGTATCATTAAGTAATATCATGTAACTGATAAGTAAATGTAGTAATAATATCAATAATAGTAGTAATAATATTAATAATACTGGATTAAAATTATAATTATTTGAAATGCAGGTTCCTTCCAGACCCTGAGTGTGGTAGTCTCTCTGGCATATCAGTGTGGTGTCTGTCTGCAGACTGTCCAGGCTGCCATGGAGAGCCCTCTAGTGGAGATCTGTTGGACGACAGGACATCAATGTACAGTATTTTATACGACCAGGCCTTGTCATTATGTTTTGGCTCATTCTAAGGACTATTACTAGTAGAGTGAGTCTAGACTGTAAAAGGGAGGGAGTTCAATGGAGAAAAGAGCAATTCAGATAGTAGCCAGCTGTAGAGAGGGGGTGTCTGGGATGTGGGTTGAGCCTCAATAGGGAGGTATAATCAGAGCATTACATAAAAGCATACATTGCATAGAGCTGACATGAGAGTCAAGACAGTAAATCTCTATTCCACATTAAACCATGACACTTTTATGTAATATTTGTCTATCTGTAACGTTCTGAATGTTCCACCCCACTGAACAAGCCCCAAAATAGGAGCTCCAAAGTTGAGCAACGCACCTTGACAGATGAAGGGTAATTCCTGATGACAAGAAGCATCCAGCCACTTCAGTTCTCCGTTACCAACCCGGATCATCTTACCACAGTGGTAATTGATGGGGTTGAGGGGGAAGCAGCTGTGCCACTCTCTGTACTTCACCACCTTATCAACATCCCCACTGGTCCACAGCCAGGGGGCGCTCCACTGAAAGATGGACCGCTCCAGACCAATCCACTCCCCCCCACATGGCAGCTCCAAGTTGGCCAGGAGCTGGGTCACGTCAGCCTGCACGGTCTGGTTGGTGATGTGCACCAGGTTGGTCTTGGAGCCACAACTTTTACAGAACTTCAGGGCATTGATCCAGCTCTTGGACTTGTTGAAGTAGTGCAGGTAATCTGCATGGACAAAACACAAACACACACGAAGTTGCACACATGTTAATGCAAATTCATAAACACAAAACGACAAATACACACAGTGGTATAAAGTACCTAAATAAAAACTACTTGAAAGTAGTGCTTAAGCATTTTTTGTTGGGTATCTGTATATTACTTCACTATTTACTTCACCACAACTTTAACTTTTACTTCACCACATTCCTAAAGAAAAGTACATTTCACTCCCTACATTTTCCCTGACACCTATAAGTACTTTTTACATTTTGAATGCTTAGCAGGACAGGAAAATGGTCAAATTATCAAGAGAAAATGTATGGTCATCCCTACTGGTTCTGATCTGGCAGACTCACTAAACACACATGCTTCATTTGTAAATGAGTGTTGGAGTGTGCCCCTGATTATCCGTAAAATTTTTAAAAATATAAGGAATTTCCAATGATTCATACTTTATATTTTATACTTAAGTGTATTTTAACAATAACATTTACTTTTGATACTTAAGTATATTTAGAACCAAAAACTTTTAGACTTTTACTCAAGTAGTATATTACTGGGTGACTTTCACTTTTACTTGAGTCATTTTCTTTTAAGGTATCTTTACTCTTACTCAAGTATGACAATTGGGTACTTTTTCCACCACTGAATATGCTCAAGGTCTTATCTTCCATTAAATGTCCAACAACTGTCATTTGTACACCTTTGTGCAGAATGTAGCTCCATGTCACGATCGTCGTAACTTTGAGGAAGAGTGGACCAAGGCGCAGCGTGATAACAATACATCCTTCTTTATTATTAAGAAGACGACCACGAATACTTATATAAACCTTTCCAAGGTGGCTTAGCAGTTCAGACGTCTTTTCCGTATTGTCTTGTCGTGTCCTGTATATATATATATATTTACACCTTTTCTTCACATATCTTTTATTTATTTTATTATCCAAGAACTCAACTACAAAAGCTTTCCTGCAAAAGCTTTCCTGCAACCCGCTTCACCAATTACAATAAGTAATATTTACCTCAATCTGAAAATCCATCGTGGAAGATAGCCAGGGGCTAATTCAGAAGCTAGCCTGATAGCCAAACAACTACCTCTTTACCTACTGTATTTATTTATTTATTTATTTTGCTCCTTTGCACCCCATTATTTCTGTCTCTACTTTGCACTTTCTTCCAATGCAAACCAACCATTCCAGTGTTTTTTAGTTTTTATTTTACTTGCTGTGTTGTACTCACTTCGCCTCCATGGCCTTTTTATATTTTATTTATTTATACATATATCTGTTTGCCTTCACCTCCCTTATCTCACCTCACTTGCTCACATTGTATATAGACTTATTTTTCTTCACTGTATTATTGACTATATGTTTGTTTTTACTCCATGTGTAACTATGTGTTGTTGTATGTGTCGAACTGCTTTGCTTTATCTTGGCCAGGTCGCAATTGTAAATGAGAACGTGTTCTCAATTTGCCTACCTGGTTAAATAAAGGTTAAATAAATAAATAAAATAAAAAAACGAACAAACAACAAACAGACGACCGTGAAGCTATTCAAACAAAATAGTGCTGACACTAAACACTACACATAGACAATATCCCACAATAGCCTAATGCCTATGGCTGCCTTAAATATGGCTCCCAATCAGAGACAATGAATGACAGCTGTCTCTGATTGAGAACCATTCAGGCAACCATAGACATACCTAGACACCTACACTCAACACAAACCCATACACTCTACCCAAAAACCCCTATACCATACAACCACCCAAGACGAGACAAATAGACAAAAACTTCCCCCCTGTCACACCCTGACCTAACCAAAATATTAGAGAAAATAAAGAATACTAAGGCCAGGGCGTGACACTCCATGTCAGACACTCACCAGGATGGAGTGGAGAAGTTGTACTATTGGGGAGGATGTGGGCTTCCTGTCCGGGGAGGTGGGACCTAATGAGGTCAGTTGTCCACTGGACGTTGAGGTAGGTGGTGAGGTGGTAGACTGTCCGATAGTAGTGGTAGTTCGTGAGGTGGTGGACTGTCCGATAGTAGTGGTAGTTCATGAGGTGGTGGACTGTCCATTAGTAGTGGTAGTTGGTGAGGTGGACATCTTGGTAGAGGGAGGTCCAGTTGAAGTAGAGGTGGTGGTTTCAGGAGTAGCAGGACTGGCCATATCCCCAGCGGTGTAACTTAGACGTTCATCTGTCAAAATTAAGTAGAATACATGCAAATAAGTGCCTGTTTCCTGTCATGTTGATCAATGATACTAAAACAATGTACTCTATATAAAACATTAAAGATTTTATTTTTGGGGAGTTTCTATACAACCTAGTCATAAATGATGATTGACTGTCAACACGAGTTTGATAACACTCTCACAGGGTTCAACTTACCCCCATAGCACAGCGAATGACTTAGAACAATTTTCTGGTGTCTATTTTCTGTAATAGTTCAGCTTTACACAGTTTCCGTCTCCCAAACACATTGGATTGTCCCATTTCTGAAATGGTTCCCCACTGGACCAATTCCATGTGTTGTTCTCATGCTTTTGTCCAATCCAGGTGATCCCTTTAGTCACCTGATCAAAGGCATCCTGCTCTTTCTGGTTACAGATACTGGCCGGTTCTCCTTGTTGATAGTTGCAGTCTTTCACAGCCTCTGTCTAGTTCTTTGGTTCGGTTATCAGCTTATACACCTTCTCTGTTGCTCCACTGTCATGACGAACTTATGGGAAGAAAAGGTGAAAAGTGATTTATCAGATTTCATGAGACAGTTAATAAGAAAAATATCCAGGAAGTCAATTACAGGGGATATTTTGAGGTTTGACATCCAGTGATTTGAAGTGGAAACAATAGGGGTTTTAGAGATTGACACATGTAGGGTAATGAGGTGTCACACAACTGTTGTTGAAAACGAGAACAAACTGAAACGGCACAGTGAATGTTGGGATGGCTGCCAAAGCCACCATCCCAGTTTAAGAACATGACGTCCTCCCCATCAGACCACCTCCACTTTTCATCTGGATCAGGTTTATCTCTATGGAGCCCAATCCACACATCACCATTGAAATGACTCAGAGTGGATTGAATTGCCTTCCAATCCTGTTCTGTGTGTATGATGGACAGGTTTGTGTAGTGTTGTCTGCAGTACACTTGTGATTCAGTCCAATTTTTCTCCTCAAGGACAAGGCTGTACTTCTTGGCTGAGTAGGTGACTGTTTAAAATACAGAGGAAATGTTTATCAGACTGCTTGTTGTGTTGATTGGCAAACATGACCATCTTCAGCTTTATCTTTTCTAAAATATAGGAAACACATACTGTTTGATAGCAGAGTAAAATAGAGATGTAGATTTAATTGATGAAAGCAACAGAGCACGTTTCAGGGCCATGGAGAAATTAACACAACCTCCTTCCAAATTACCTACCTAATTTCTGCCTCATTTCAGTTAAATGTAAAGTACTGGCACTTGTCGTTATTGGTGCATTCCTGCCTGCACCGACTTGCATTTTGGGTTGCGATTGGCTGATTCTCAATATTGTTCCCCAGAAAATGGAAGTATTTCACCACACAGACCATCAGAAAGGGACACAGGATGAAGCATCACTAGACACCAGCAAAACAACATTATCAACAGTACAGACTTTGTTAGGGAAAGAACACAATAGTGATGTATAAATGTAACATTCATACATTGAGATCAAGACACAAATGGTTGACTTTCACCTTTTTCATGGAGGTGATAGGTGTGCTCAAACATTCAATACATACACAAAATGTTAGGATTCAAGCCGCATTCAGAAACAGATAACATTGACCTGTCCCGCCCTGACCTTAGAGAGCCGTTTTATTTCTCTATTTGGTTAGGTCAGGGTGTGATGTGGGGTGGGCATTCTATGTTTTGTATTTCTGTGTGTTTGACCGAGAGTGGTTGCCAATCAGAGACAGCTGTCTATCGTTGTCTCTGATTGGGAATCATACTTAGGCAGCCTGTTTTGCCACCTTAGTTGTGGGTAGTTGTCTTGGTTAGTGGCCTGTATAGCCCTAGTAAGCGTCACGGTCGCTTTTGGTGTTTCTTGTTTTGTTGGCGACATTCTTAATAAAGAAAAATGTACGCTTACCACGCTGCACCTTGGTCCGGTCATTTCCCTGACGGCGTTCGTGACATGACCATGAAAAGAGTTTTGGCTTGTTCACCTCACAATACACACAAGCTGATTAACCCTTCATGTTCCTTCCTACTGTATGGTGACATCTGCACTGAACAAAATCCATTGACAACCAGTAGTATGAAGTGCAACACATACCTTTCACTACCCTCAGGCTGTAGAATTCTAAAGGATTATTTAACCCTCTAGAGATCTCTGCTCTGCAGCAGTAGCTCCCACTGTCTGCAGGCTGAAGGTCTAAAATGGTGAAGTTCACCATCACAACTCCACTTATACATCTGCATTTGTTTTCTTGTGCGATTGTTATTGTTGTGTCAGTTATGTGATTAAGACAGGACCACCATTTGCAAGTACTGCTTGCTCTTTGGGGTTTTAGGCTGGGTTTCTGTACAGCACTTTGTGACATTGACTGATAAATACGGACTTTATAAATACATTTGATTGATTGATTGACATGGTATACACTTCGATTAACTGAACACATACTTTGAAAGTAGCAAATACATTTATAATCTAAGTCGAGGTAAAAGATGTCATGGAGCTTTAATTTCAACATATTTCATAAATCTATTGATTCCCACATTGTCTATGATATGCATAATAGACGTATGTATAAAAAAACTCACAAACTTTGATTTAATATTACATTTATTTAGATTTAATTTTTACCTCTAGAGATACTGTACGAAACAGTTACAAAAGGTTGTTATGTGAGTATCTCTTAAAAGAAAAGCACAGAGTGCAAAATCATTTGATGTTTTCAATTGATCAACATTTTTTAATGCAGCTTGAAATGATGGCACACCTACCCAGTTAGCTGTCCTCTTCCCTCCCCAGAGTTTGGTTGTGAGATGGGGAGACCGGGGAAAGAGATGAGTTTATAGAGTTTCTCTCCTCCCTCTCTGCTGACCAGGTGAACACACCCAGGAGATGCTGAAACTTCAGCTCCAACCCCTCCCTCCACATAAACAAACACTGACCAATAGACCCAATGTATTTTCTCTGTTATTACAGTGGACTTTATACGGTGTTCGAAATACAGTATGTTGTGTGATCAAATGTACGTTTCTGTTAGTGTATCAAGTTCACATTTGTGACAATAATTTGGAGTACATTTGGTAAATAGGAATCAATTCATTATTATTGGCGCTGGACATGGGCTTCACTAAAGAGCATGGCTCAGTACAATATCCACTGACCTCTGATTGACGAGACATGAAGATATGTGGTTAAAGAATCATAGAAAACATCAAGGATATCATTTTAAGGTCTGTATTCAGTGCATGTGACTAATAAAATGTGATTTGATTTGTAACCTGTGAGTTCTCCCAGTGCCAGTCAAGGCAGGTCATCTTCCTACAGCCCAATGCATTGTAATTAAGGTTTTGTTTTCTATGTGGTACCTGCAGGGTTATGGCAGCCTAATCCCCAATTGTGTAAACAAAGTGCAATGTAATTCTGGATGTACACAAGCCCATAGTTCCTGGTATGGACAAGTTGTAGTCC